>NC_059425.1:85239675-85575917 GCF_021028975.2 Sphaerodactylus townsendi | reverse complement strand
ATTGGCCATGCTGGCAGGGGCTGATGGGAATTGTAGTCCATAACATCTGGAGTGCCAAAGGTTCGCCACCACTGTTATAGAACATGCCCCAACTCACAAATCTGAACACAGCAATAGGCCATGCCACACAGCAGAAATAATCTTTTTGAAAATATTTTCAAAATGCTTTCAAAATGTTGTATTACTGCTATGAAAACATTTTATGGTGTTGTATCCAGTCCCCCCAATTGGTGGAAACAGCATCACTTTCAATGTTATTTAAACTGGGAACCTCAGATTCTCCCTTTAAGATGGATTTAAAAGGAGAATCTGGGCTCCCTAGTTTAAACAAGTGATGCTGGAATCCACCCCCAATCAGTGTCATTTTCAATGGTGTTTGAACTAGGGAGCCCAGATTCTTTTTAAAAATCCACCTTAAAGGGAGAATCTGTGGTCCCCAGTTTAAACAACATTGAAAATGATGCTATTTTGGGGTTGATTCTCCCCCATCCTGAAACAGCATCACTTTCAATGTTTAAACTGGGGACCTCAGATTCTCCCTTTAAATCCATGCTGAATCTGGGGAAATTTGGGGGGGGGGGTGCCTGCTTTCAGGGGTGCAATTGTTAAGCTAGCAGCACCAAACTTTCAGGGCATCTTTAGAAGACTCTCCTAATGATACCACCCAGGTTTGGTGAAGTTTGGTTCAGGGGGTCCAAAGTTATGGACCCTCAAAGGTGTAGCCCCATCTTCTGTTAGCTCCCATTGGAAACAATGGGTGATGGGGCACCCCCTTTGGGAGTCCATAGCTTTGGACCCTCTGGACCAAACTTCACAAAGCTTGGGTGGTATCAGTAAGAGACTCTCCTGATGATACCTCCCACGTTTGGTGAAGTTTGGTTCAGGGGGTCCAAAGTTATGGACCCTCAAAGTGTAGCCCCCATCTCCTATTAGCTCTCATTGGAAACAATGGGGGATGGGGCACCCCCTTTGGGAGTCCATAATTTTGGACTCCCTGAACCAAACCTCACCAAACCTGGGTGATAGCATCAGGAGAGTCTCCTGAAACATCCCTGAAATTTTGGTGCTGCTAGCCTAAAACTGCACCCGCTGCAGGCCAAAAACAGGAAACCCACTAAAATACCAACCCCCCCCCCCACAAACGAACCCTGCATTTTTGGCGCCTGCCACAAGGGGGCACCTTGGGCAACTGCCCACTTTGCCCATTGGGCATTACGTCCCTGGGCCACTGAGTTGTGTCTCTGCTTGTACTCAGTCTGGGCAATCTTTTTGCAGCAGCTGAGGAAATGATTTACAGTTTCGTCAGCTTCTTTGCACAATCTTCACTTTGCATCATCAGAACATTTTTCGATTCTGGCCTTGATCGAATTTGTTCTAATGGCTTGATCCTCAGAAGCTAAAATTAGGGATTCAGTGTCCTTTTTCAGAGTTCCAGTAGTTAACCACAGCCCAGTCTTTTCATTGTCTACCTCGTCCTTTGATCTTCTCCAGAAATTGGATGTGCAGTGATTTGTTATGCCAACTTTTAGTCCTCGTTTTAATAAAAAAAAATTGTATACTCCTGCTTGGTTCTCTGGACTTTCAGTAAATTTCTGTTCTTCACTTCAGTCAATGCCTGTTCTTGACTTTCATTCACATAATTGGCCAGGGCATGTTTCTCCTCCTCCACTGTTTGCTTTACTTGCAGTAAGCTTCTGCCACCAGATCTCTGGGGAAGAGATCAGTATCACTGCGTGGGTGTAAGGCATGATGGAATGCCATTAGGGTTGGTAAATGGGGAAAAAATTCGGCCCAGGCTTGGATTCGGGTCCAGTTCAGGTGTATGGGGTCGGATCCCCCCATATCCGAGAAAAAACACCCCGAATTTGGGGTGACATCCGAGATTCTTGGATGCGTTTTTATTTTTTTGCTGTTTTTTCACGCATTTTTAAAGGAATACTGTCCTGATGATATCCCCCAAGTTTGGTGCAGTTTGGTTCAGGTGGGTCCAAGTTATGGACCCCCAAACAGATGGCCCATATCACCCATTGTTTCCAATGGAAGCCAATGGAAGATAGGGGCTATTTTTGAGGTTCATGGGGCAATGGGAGATGGGCCCAACCCTTTTTGGGGCTCGTAGCATTGAACCCCATGAAGCAAAGTCCCCCAAACCTGTATGGTGTCATCATGAGAGTCTTCTGATGACATCCTGAAAGTTTGGTGCTGATACCTTTTAAAAAATATTTGTCTCACTGCTCCTGCACATGGAGGTTCAACTACAAAGAAATTACCAAAAAAACCTGTTTTCCAGTTAGTGACACCAAATTTTCAGGGTGTCTTCAAGACACTGTTCTGATCATTGCACTCCTTCACGTTATGCAATTTGGTTCAGGGGGGCCACCTGCTATGGACCCTCAAACAGGTGGCCCATTATCACCCATTGTTTCCAATGGGATAATAGAGGCTATCTTTGAGGCCCTACAACCTGGGCCCCCTGAACCAAACTTCATCAAATTTGGGGGGGTCACCGGTGGACGGTCTCCTGATGATTCTGAAATTTTGGTGCTGCTCAGCTTTACAAATGCTGCTTTGTGCTTTTCACCCCCTCCTGCACACATGAAGCCACCTTGGTTTCCTTGTTGTAACGATTGTCCATAACTTTGGTCCCCCCTGATTCAAACTTCATCAGCCCCTTGGTGGTATCATCAGGACAGTCTCCCTGATGTGATACACACTGAAAGTTTGGTGTCACTAGACTTAAAAATGCTACCTTGGTGAAATTTGGCCAAGATTCTGTGTTTTGCATGTGACCAGTTACTTGTCTACTTGGCTGCCAATGGGGCAGTTGGGTTACAGGGCTGTGGAGTGCACATTTCTCATGGTAAACTCCACAAAACTTTCAGGGTGTCTTCAGGAGAGTCTCTTCATGACACCATCCAGGTTTGGTGACTGTTGCTTCAGGGGCCGGCGGGCCCCAGAAGCGGTAGGGTCCATCTCCCACTGCCCCCTCAAGCAAAGTTCCCCAAAGTCCCGGATGGTGTCATCCAGAGACTCTCCTGAAGATACCCTGAAAGTTTTGTGGGTTTTACCATGAGAAATGTGCACTCTACAAGTCTCGCCATCAGAAATTTATTGACAGCAATGCAGCTAAGCTCACTGCAAAACAAAGAATCTCAAGCAAATTTCTTGGGGGGTGCCTGCAGGGGGCGCATTTTTAGATGTATTGGTACCAAAATTTCAGAGTATCATCAGGAGACTGTCCTGATGATACCCCCCAGGTTTGGTGCAGTTTGGTTCAGGGGGGGCAAAGTTATGGACTCTTAAAAGGGTAGCCCCCATCTCAGCTCCCATTGGAAAGAATGGGGATAGGGACACCCCTTTTGGGGGTCCATAACTTTGGTCCCCCTGAACCAAACTGTACCAAACTTGGGAGGTATCATCAGGACAGTCTCCTGGTGATACCCTGAAATGTTGGTGCCGATATGTTTAGAAATGCGCCCCCTGAAGGCCAAAATGTGAAAAAACACCCAAAAAATTAAAACGCAATTCTGCTAGTGATCTGAACAGCTCAGATTCGGACCCTGCTTGTCCGAATCCATCCGAATCAATGCAGATTTGGCCAAAATCCAACCCAATTCCGAGTTTTTCTATAAATGCATCCAAATCACCTTGTGTCCAGTTTATGATTCCCTCACTGTACCTGATAACAGGTATGGCCCGGACATTGATTGCCTTAATGGTATTTCTGCCATTTAATTTAGTTTTCAAAATTTTACTGATCCTCTGGGTGTATTCTCTGTTGACCACAGTCTTCACTTGCCCATGCTTAATGTTATCCAGGTGCAAAATACCCCTATATTTATTGGCTTTCTTTTGGTTCCACTTGATTAGCTGTCCATCAGGCTATGGTATGCCATCACTCTCAGTAATCTTGCCCCTTTTTATTGCCACAGTGGCACACTTTTCCAGGCCAAACTCCATCAAAATAGTGCTAAATATTTGGACTGTGTTCACTAGTGACTGAATTTCTGTATCAGATTCTCAGTAAAGTTTCAAATCATCCATGTATGGTAAAATGTGAGATGTGTTTCTCTCCCAAGTCTCTCAATTCATTTGATATTCAAACTTTGTTTTCTTTAAAAGCACTGTTAGTGTGATCATGGCGATGATGAACAGTAAGGCCAGGGCGATAGTGAATCTCCTTGGAAAAGTCCTTTCTTGATGTTGACTGTTCCATAGTTCTCATTTCCGACTGTCAGTTCAGTTTTTCACTGTCTCATTGCTTTTTCAGTGAATGCTCGAATGTTTTTGCTGACACCCATTGTTTCCAAGCATTTCATGATCCAACTATGGGGCAGTGAGTCAAATGCCTTCTTGTAATCGATCAAGGCTATATGCATATTTGTTCTTCACTTCTTGCAGTTCTCCTTTATCATTTTGTCTATCAGGAGTTGATCTTTTATAACCTTGCTCTTCCTTTTGTTCCCTTTTTGCTCCACTAGCTGAATGTAATTTGCTTCCAGGTAGCCTGTAATGTTATTTGCTATTATGATGGTGAGCAGTTTGAACATTGTAGGCAAACATATTAGTGTTATTACATTTTTTGATATCACAGCTGCCAGTTCTTTAGCTGGTTGTTGGCCTTCCATTACAATTCAAGCCTCACCCAGAGGCCTAGCAAATTGTAATGTATTGGTGTAGTATTCATGCAGATCCCAGCAGGGCTGCCTTTTGAATCTGATAGATGTTAATTTTGTTGATTTGAAGATGTTTCAAGTGCTGCCCTAGTGTTTTTGGAATGGCTCCCAGGGTGCTGTTTACCACTGGGATGATCTCAGCTGGTTTGTGCCATAGACGCTGAAGCTCGATTTTCAAATCATGGTATTCAGTGATCTTCTTGCGTTGTTTTTCAATGACCCTACTGTCACCGGGGTTGGCTATGTTGATGATGGTCACTTTCTTGTCCTTGATCACTGTGATGTCCGATGTATTATGTGCCATTTTTTCCATTTGGATTTGAAAGTCCCACAGAATCTTGACCTTCTCATTTTCTGTGACTTTCTCTGGACAGTGTTCCCACCAGTTTGTTTGTTTGTTTGTTTGTTTGTTTGTTTGTTTGTTTGTTTCTAAGTTTTATATACCGCCCTACCCCTGAAGGGCTCTGAGCAGTGAACAACATAATGTTACAACATATACATTAAAAATCATTAAAATAAACACAGCGGTAAATATAATAAAACAGCGTCAGCAATAAAACCCTTATTAAAACCCTCCCAAAGAGGGGAGAAGGAAAAATGAATCCCATGAATAGTAAAGGGACCCCAAGCACAGGAGAATAAAGGGGCACTTTATCAGCGGCTTTTTAAAAGCTGTACTTATGTTGTAATTCTTGCACAAATTCCAGTTATTGTTGTTGTTGTAGTAGTAGTAGTAGTAGTAGTAGTAGTAGTTATTAGATCCCGCAGTAGTTTTTGTGGATGGAAAGTATTTCTACCCATGAATCATGACTTCCTTGCCTCCCCCTCCTATTGCAGCCCCAAAAGATCCTCCAAAATTCTGCTGCAGATATTGCTGCTTCTAGGGGAATGGGAGACCTCCAGATCAGCTTGAGGATCAGGTCTGGAGATCTGAAGCAAGAAGGGGAATCAGAAAAAATTACACACACTTTCAAGCATGGAAATCCCCTGTTGAATCCAACTTTACATGTATCAAGCTCACCAATTCTTTTCAGAGGATAAAGCTATACAAATAACAAAAAAATCAGTACTGCATATGGAGTTAGCCTGAAAAAACACAATATATAAATTACTGTGAAATTTAATTACAAAGATTGTTTTAAACCAAAGATTTTTAATTTGGGCTTTTTCCTATCAGCTTTGTGATGGTCTATTCTGTTTTACTAACAGTTTTTATGCCGTTTCTAGTTTCACTGGATGGTATTTTATACTGTGGTTTTTTTACGTTGCATTGAACAGCATTCTGAAGATGTAGCACAGTAAGATTCTAAATAAATAAATAGTTAAAAGATCCTTCAAATACTGGCATTTGTCTACCCACACAGTTTTTCCAAAGGAAAGGCATTTTCAATTGCAGAACAGATTTCAATCGATTCTCTCTTCCCAGTACAGCCTCTTAACTTTGCCTCCTATGCTGTTCCTGAGGCAATCTGCTTAACTCACGAACAAAATTTCTGGAGGTTCAGAAGATTGCAACAGGAGGAAAGTGTAGCCATTCTACTCTGCCAAGTCTGTAGTTTGTTGGATACACGCCATTGTGAATGAACACATGTAACAATTTCAAACTGCTGTTAAAACTCCCCGAGATAATGAAAACTTCTAATGTGAGAACATTTGTATTATTGGCACATGGAATTAATATCTCCATACAGAGGGTATCTGAATTCCAAAACAATCTATACTGAAAACAATTCTAACACCCTCAAGGACAACCTGTATTATTGTCCAGTATATCTATGTATAGGCAGGGGACCCATGAGATTTCTGGGGAATCCCTCCCAACCCATTCCTCAGTCTCTCTCTCTCCCCCATCCCGTTCCCCACAGTTTTCCCCCTGCTTCCTGGTCTCATTTCCCACAGAATTTTCCTCCCTATGCTTTTCTGCCTGTGCCTGAGCCTCTTCTTCCCTAAGCATCTAGACCAGGGGTAGGGAACCTGCAGCTCTCCAGATGTTCAGGAACTACAATTCCCATCAGCCTCTGTCAGCATGGCCAATTGGCATGCTGGTAGGGGCTGATGGGAATTGTAGTTCCTGAACATCTGGAGAGCCGCAGGTTCCCTACCCCTGATCTAGACAGTGGCAAGTGGGGGCTTGCCACCAAAAGCCAATCTTGGGTGCTTTGTGCTCCAACTTCCTTGCCACTGCTGTCAGTCTGATGATATGGGGAGGGCTGAGGTTGAGACATGCTTCCCTCATCAGCTGGCTGACAGTATCAGCAACAGTGCTGGAACATACAACACCAAGGACATTCTTGATGCAAGCTTGCCTTTCCTCAGGTCCCAGACATTTGGTGCTGGTTGGGTTGGGTAGCATCTTCAGCCACAATCTTGGGAGTATTTCAAATGGCCCTCAGCTTTTTTTTTTCTTTTAAGATGTTTCTGTAAACCTGAGGGCTATCTCTGGTTTGTAGGGGAGAAATACCCTTCTCTGTACATGGTTCTATTGTGCAGATTTTTTTTACCAGCATTCTGGGGTCATGTTCAAAATTAAGCAAATAGATAAATCAATGTCAAAGTAGAACATAGTGCTTTACATCACTAAAAAAGCCCCTACTTTGAGAAAGTACAATTATTCCTTGATCGATTGGAAAGCAATGGAAAGCAGTGGACTATTGATGAATGTAAGTAATCAGCCCCAAAGTAGGGCAAGCACTTTGTCACTTCTTATCATACATCTTTCCAAGTGCTGGACTTTTTAAAAAAGTTCATTAAAACTGTGTCATTGATCCTCTTTAATGAACTTCAGAGAAATTAATTAATCCATTATATGACTAATAGCCTAATTATAAAGGCTAATCGACCAATTACAAAGCACATTTATACGATCATACCTAAAGTGAACCGAGGACTTGGGATATAACAGCAGGGAGAGGACAGCTTCAACTGAATGCTGGATTCAAGTCCATCATTCAGTCAAAGGTCTCTCAACCATCATTTCCAATGTCCATAATTTCCATCATTCAGTTGAAGTTCTCTCTGCTCCCCTGGCTAGCATTTTCCAAGTCCTCGTGGACCTGAGAAATGCTGGTGGGGTGGGGGAGCATTCAGTTCTCCCTGACATCACTGCTTCTCAAATCCTTGTGGACTTGGGAAGTGGCAGGGGAAGAACAGAACTGAATGCCCAGCTTTGTGATGCCAAGTTCTCCCACCATGTGAACTTGAGAAGTGCTGGTGGAGAAAACTGGGAAATTTCAGGTTTGGAATTTAAAGCCCAAAAAAAGTTAGGTAAAAATGGATATTGTCTTTGTGCGGTTTTACTGAAAATTTCCGGGTTTTAAAAACCCAAACCCAAAATTTACCAAGTAAGATAATTTAATTTGACACCCAGAACTATCACAGATCAGAACTATCCCCAAAGTCAGAATTAGGTATTCAAGATCTAGGATTTAACCATACATTTTGGGTTTTATTTCTAAACCTATCTCCAATACAAAGGAGGCAACAAGCATTCTTCGAAACTGAAAGCTGTGATCTAACTTTGTCAGGCCTGCGCCATGCTTGGCCTGGCAGCTTGCATTTACACAGCCTTGGAGCAGATGGCCCAACTATTATCATCGCCCAAGGCCATGGGGCCTCTTTCATTCACTCGCAAAGTAACTAGCAATAGTGCTTAATGGCTACTTCTTATCTGCCTTCCTGAAGGAGTAGCCTGCCTGTCCCAAAAACAATGTCTCTTTCTCACTGTCCTTTCACATGCTGATATTATGGGAATGCAAGGGAGGGGGGATTCTGGGATGAGTCAAACTGTAACTTCCAGGTATATACTGGGGGCTAGAGAGCCAAACCTCAGTTTTGGCTATCTGGCCGTTGGGCTGACACGGTTCTGAATAAAGCTCTTGAATCTACCTTGAGTCTTATTACTGACTGGAGTACCAGACCCTTACAGACCCTTTCTTCTTCATCTCCTCTTCTTTCTCTCACTATGTCCCATTGTCCCCATGCTTTTCCTTCCCATTATTCTGACACAGATCCTTTTGTCTCTCCTTTTTAAAGAGTAAGGATTTTAGGGATTGGATGTACATAAATATGTATATGTACACACAATAAATAATATTTAAGTTGGGGGTACACATAAATTCACTGTTCTCTACACATGGCCATCGACTTGTATGATTCACCCATTTTCATTAAAGTGCTTGATTATCTCCTCAGAGCTAGTGACAGATTAGTTGTTATTACTGTGACGTATTATGTCATGTCTCAGAGCCATTTAGCTCAAATGAGTTTTTGAAAACTTTAATTAAAAATATAATTCAGTTGTTTTTATTATCTAAATAGCATGCCTCGTTGGAAACCACATAGCTGTGCACTGCAGAAGACATCATTGTAAATACTTACATACAAATGCTTCAGAGGATGATTCCTCAAAATTGTAGCAAACCACTGTTGATGGCAATTATGCATGAATTAAATTAGCTTTACAATCAGAAAGTTACATAGATGCATTTCAGCAATGTCAGACAATGACTTAAGACATTTCTACTTTGGTTATTAATTGATAAAAATTTGTACTAGCAATATAGATTCTTAATGAATTGTAAATATTTTTGTCAAGGGGACTTTTCCATCTCAGGATATGTCAGAAGGAAGATGATTCATCCCACTGGAGATTTCCTGGGGAATTGCTCTAGATTCAATTGTTACCTGTCTTCAAATAGCATGATTTCAACCCAACATGACATGTAGGTATCTCATCAGTATTTATTTTTAAATATACTGGTTTTAGATTTGAAAATTACAGTACAAAAGTCTGATATAATCATATTAAATGTGTTTCTACTTGTGAACATGAATCTATTTATTTTTGCCATAATGGCCTGTGATAGGCATGATTTATGTGAATTCTAGGTTACCCAGGGTTAATTTTAGCAGCATATTGCTCGAGACATAGAGGCTGGCATACAAACTATCTGGGGTTGTCAGCTGTGCAACTTTAACCTGCTTGGGTTCTTTACTTGTGAAAGGACACATGTGCAAACAGAGACCTCATATGATTTCGATAAAGTCTGGTTAGCTTTAACAAGAGTAATCCATTGTTGGAGAGAGAGAAGGAATTGAATGATTCTGTATATTTTTTGCACCCTTTTGTAACCTGGTTTGGAGTATGAGTAAGATTACATACTGAAATTATATATGTTAATACCCAAATAAGTAAATAAATCAGCTCAAAGCCATTATTTAATTTATTTATTTAAGAACATTTTTATCCCAACTTTCTATTTATAATAACTACCCAAGGTAGCGTACAAATAGTTTAAAACCACAAGTATAAAACAAATCAGAAATATCTAGACCTCCTAGATTAAAGAACAGTTTTCAACTGGCACTGGAGGCCTCATGGAAGGAATCATCTGCAGTTCATGGAGAGGAAGGAGGTTGGAGTCCCCCAAAGCAGAGGTCCACAAGCTAGCATAAAAGCATGTGAGGTGAACACCCCACAAGCTGGGGGTTTTGGGGGGTGGGGAAAGAAAAGGATTCCCCTTTTCTCACAAGTCCCAAAATGGAGGAACTATCTCCTCAGAAATTATTCCCACCTTTTCCTCTGAGTACCTCTAGAATAACCAATACCAGAGCCTGTACTGCTTTATAGCACAACAAAAGATTTTATTAAATAAACATTAAAGCTAAACTTCCCTTGGTAGGGGTGAGGAACAAATAAACATATAACGAAAAACAGAAGTATGTAGGGTCCTTCTAGTATTTAGGCTCTCATATGGTCCAAAGCCCAAAGGTGAGTTGGTTGGGTCCCTGCCTAGAATCCCCGTGTCCACTGACTTATACCAAGAAGGGTCACAGCTCTCCCCTCAGGAAGCTAGTCTTCCACTTCAAAACTGACCAATCTCTCTCAGGCGCTTCCCTGCAGCCATATCTGGGAGACCCCCCCCTTTTGGGAGAATAAACAAGCTCCAGCGACACATTTCTAGGGTCACCCTAATTTTATTTCTTTTTAGCCCTTTCAGTTTTTTAGGCTCAGAGCCCTTTCTCAGAGTCTCCCTTCCTGGGACTCTCCCCAGAGAACACCAAACAAAAAACCTCCCTCAGCATCCTTGCTGCCTCTTTTTCAACCTACATAAGAACATAAGAACAAGCCAGCTGGATCAGACCAAAGTCCATCTAGTCCAGCTCTCTGCTACTTGCAGTGGCCCACCAGGTGCCTTTGGGAGCTCACATGTAGGATGTGAATGCAATGGCCTTCTGCGGCTGTTGCTCCCGATCACCTGGTCTGTTAAGGCATTAGCAATCTCAGATCAAAGAAGATCAAGATTGGTAGCCATAAATCGACTTCTCCTCCATAAATCTGTCCAAGCCCCTTTTAAAGCTATCCAGGTTAGTGGCCATCACCACCTCCTGTGGCAGCATATTCCAAACACCAATCACACGTTGCGTGAAGAAGTGTTTCCTTTTATTAGTCCTAATTCTTCCCCCCAGCATTTTCAATGAATGCCCCCTGGTTCTAGTATTGTGAGAAAGAGAGAAAAATGTCTCTCTGTCAACATTTTCTACCCCATGCATAATTTTGTAGACTTCAGTCATATCCCCCCTCAGCCGCCTCCTCTCCAAACTAAAGAGTCCCAAACGCTGCAGCCTCTCCTCATAGGGAAGGTGCTCCAGTCCCTCAATCATCCTTGTTGCCCTTCTCTGCACTTTTTCTATCTCCTCAATATCCTTTTTGAGATGCGGCGCCCAGAACTGGACACAGTACTCCAAGTGCGGTCGCACCACTGCTTTATATAAGGGCATGACAATCTTTGCAGTTTTATTATCAATTCCTTTTCTAATGATCCCCAGCATAGAGTTTGCCTTTTTCACAGCTGCCATGCATTGAGTTGACATTCCCATGGAACTATCAACTAAGACGCCTAAATCCCTTTCCTGGTCTGTGACTGATAGCACTGACCCCTGTAGCGTGTATGTGAAGTTTGGATTTTTTGCCCCTCTGTGCATCACTTTACATTTTGTTACATTGAACTGCATTTGCCATTTCTGCGCCCACTCACCTAATTTATCAAGGTCCGCTTGGAGCTCTTCGCAATCCTTTGTGGTTCTCACCACCCTACATAATTTGGTATCATCTGCAAACTTGGCCACCACGCTACCCCCCCCTACTTCCAGGTCATTTATGAATAGGTTAAAGAGCACTGGTCCCAGAACGGATCCTTGGGGGACACCACTCCCGACATCTCTCCATTGTGAGAACTTCCCATTTACACCCACTCTTTGTTTCCCCCCCCCACCGCCCCCAAGACCAGACTCTTCCTCCTCACGCTCTGGCCCACACCACTACTTGGTATGTGTCATGGTGCCTTTTTTATGCACTCACTCCCTCTGATTTTAGAACCTCTGTGCCCCTGGGGATAGTGAAGATATTGCAGCATCTTACACCATCTTCCTGTCTCCCCACAGAATGGCAGGCGTCAAGGAGGATAGCCCCGGTGTTTCCACTCCTTACAGGAGCAGGGCACTGATGACTTGGCAGCCCAAGTCTAAGGCACCCAAAAGCCCTGGGCCAGTACTGTCTTGAACTGATTCTTGGCTGTGAGAAGCTAAGCAGCAAACTGAGACCTCTGTGTTATTGGACCCAGTAAAGTGTAATTGAGGCTTCAGAAACCTAACCTTTTATAAACATTTCTAAAGAGAGAGAGAGAGAGAGAGAGAGAGAGAGAGAGAGAGAGAGAGAGAGAGAGAGTGTGTGTGTGTGTGTGTGTGTGTGTGTGTGTGTGTGTGTGTGTGAGAAGTGCTGTCAGACCACAGCTGACTTTTGCCAACCCCCACAAGGGACTTTTAAGAAAAGTGAGAAGTGGAGATGGTTTGCCATTTCTTTCCTCTGCAGAGCCTTCCTTGGTGGTCTTCCTTCCAAATACTAACCTGCTTGGCTTCCACTATCTGGTGAGATCAGGCAAGACCATACTTCATTCTCTTCTGTGTTTTTCATATCCGTACTGCATTCCTGGAAAAAGAAATAGAACTGTACAAATTCTGAAATTTCTCTTTCCATTACTCTTATGTGCATTGCTGCTGTTGGTTCATAAAGAATGATCTCAGTTTAGGGCCAACTTTAATAATCACAATATTCAGCTACAATAATCTGTAACACTACCTATCTCAAGAAAAGGTGCAGATGAGTCAGATCTTTAACACAGTGAAAATTGAAATGACTCAAACTAAATTATTTTCATTTAAAGGTTTCAGACTAATAGTTGCCAGGCAACTACAGCAGAAAATGCAAACATAATTCTTCTGTTCAGCTGATACACAAGAAAGTTTTTAATTGTGGAAGTGCTGCCACAAGATGTGAACAGTTTTATTTTAATCAATATTTGGTATTCTATTTTGTCCAGACTATTTTGCTTAAGAGCACTGTTCATGCAAACACATAACCAAAATAGGCATTAGGAAAAGATAATAAAGTAATATGCTGTTCCTACAGATGTTCAGAGGTAGGATGGCAAAAAAGTGGGCCGTGTGGATGTGGCTGAAGTAGCATTTTAGTTTGTTGCTTCGTTATTTCTTTATATATAGATAATATACTACATATTACTAACATGAACAAAATTTGCTTCTGTGAATGTTAAAATATATTTAGGATACTGCCCAAGGGGGGGGGAGGAGGAGGAGGAGGAGGAGGAGAGTTGGATTTATATCCCCTCTTTCTCTCCTGTAGGAGACTCAAAGGGGTTTACAATCTCCTTGCCCTTCCCCCCTCACAACAAACAGCCTGTGAGGTAGGTGGGGCTGAGAGAGCTCTGAAAAGCTGTGTCTAGCCCAAGGTCACCCAACTGGCGTGTGTGGGAGTGCACAGGCTAATCTGAATTCCCCAGATAAGCCTCCACAGCTCAAGTGGCAGAGAGGGGTATCAAACCTGGTTCCTCCAGATTAGAATGCACTTGCTCTTAATCACTACTCCACTGCTGCTTCTTTAGTCTTTTAAGTCTAGTTTGCACCACATTGCTTCTCTGCCTGGTTCAGTACTTAATGTCAGCTCTGTGTGATACTGTACCATCTTAAAGAACTTTTCATAACATTATTACAGTTTTCTACACTATTTCTACACCAGTACCTATAACTTTTATAAGTTATAAATCAAGCTTTATAAGTTTTTTCAGTTGTTTAGATGTTATGAAAAGTTCTTTAAGATGGTTCTGTTAGATGTGAATTCACAATAACTTTAGATTCTAATGGATTCACAATAACTTTGGATTCTGGTATCCTTCACACAGTACGCATGCAGATTTGATACTGTTAACTACACATTTCACATGAATCTCCCTCCTGAGGTAACTATAGCATAACACTAACACGGCAGACTGGGAATCCACCAGAGTGTATAATTCCCACTCTAACTGGCTTAGGAATTCTTTTTCTACACCCATAATATATATTCCCTTCCCTTTTATTTGTGGTCACCTGTGGAAAGTCTCACTACTATTCCACATTCTGCCTTGACCACTAAATAGAACTCCCAGTTTTCTTGTCTGAGTATTTTCTGCTTACATTCAGTATGTTTTAAGTCAAATCCACTCCCTGACTGAAATCCCCTCAGAGCAAATGTTTAACACACACAGTTGAAGAACTTGATGTAAACTTGTAGGAACCCAAATCCAAAAAGCTCTCAGGACTTTTTCTCTCAGGCGTTTTCCCCACAGACAAAATATCCTGGGATAGACCTTTTAACAGAGTACAATGGAAGAAACCACAGATAATTAAATAATCACAGTGTATTCTTAGATATGTGACTGTCTCTAAGTTCACAGAATATTCTTGCTTTGGCTAAAATATAAGGCAAAATCTATACATTGATTATTCTTTGGTTCACTCAAGCCTACACTTTCAGGTCTTCTCCTTCACAGCAATTTAGGGAACTTGGTTTTAACCTGGTATAGGTTTTCTCATTTCAGTGGAATTAACTGCTCAGTCCTGAGGGGATAGATATATGGCAGCCAGTCACACCACAGCCTTACTGCCTCCCCAGAGATTTGTAGCCCTGTGCCCAACAGCCTCTTCCAACAGCAGTGAAAAACCCCTTTTCAGCCTGTATTGTAGTTTCAGACAACTCTATCAGTCGAAACACTGCCTGTAAGGAAAAATAGATTCTTATCTCAGAAAATGAAAACACCCGGAGTTAATCTAGAAAGCAGATAAGTAAAAAGGGGCAGGGTTTTAGTTTTACTACATTGGGAGGTAGAGGGCAGATTGCCCTGGTTTTGTTTACTGTGAAGTTTGTTCCGTGTAAGGGTTTTTTTTGTTTCATTTTGTACAGAGGAGAAAACTTCTACGGGTAGCCTGGAAGGAAGCTTGCTGGAGGAGTCTGCAGGCTGTTTGTTGTCTGGCCCGTAGAGCCACGGAAGGACTAGGACGGAGGCCTGAGCTCATACACAGCCCAATGTGCTGCACTACCCAGCATAAGTCCATGTCACCAAAAGTGGGAGTTCATGGGCTGAAAGGGCTCAGGAAGTTCACTAAAGATAGCTTTGCCCCTTGGAAATGCCCCTGCATGTACGCCACTGCAGGGTCCTACTCTAGAGGAACACTGACACCATGGCATTGTTGGCACCCAGGCATCGTGCAGCTTTGTAGCTCCCTGACATTGGCATAAATGCCCCTGCATTGGCGTACATGTCACTTACGCTGGCATTAAGTGGCATTAATGCTAGTGCCAGGATCATGCCACATCCAATGCCTTTTTTCCGCCCCGCCCCCACTCAGGTTTGCACTGTAAGCCATTTAAAAGTAAAATGCATCTATGTGGTTTGTTGATTGGGTTGTGTGGTTTTATTTCTTTGGTTTTAACCAGAAGAAGATAATCTGTAGCCAGTGTATTGTCGAAGGCTTTCACGGCCGGATTCAACTGGTTGTGGTGGGTTTTCCAGGCTGTGTGGCCATGGTCTGGTGGATCTTGTTGCTAATGTTTCGCCTGCATCTGTGGCTGGCATCTTCAGAGGTGTATCATAGAGGGAAGTCTGTTACACACAGAAGTCTGTCACACACAAACTGTACACAGTGTGTAACAGACTTCCCTCTGGGATGCACCTCTGAAGATGCCAGCCACAGATGCAGGTGAAACATTAGGACAAGATCCACCAGACCACGGCCACACAGCCTGGAAAACCCGCCACAACCAATCTGTAGCCAGTCTAAATATCTTCATCACCTCTTACAAGGAAAGCCTTTTTTCCCCTTGTCCACATGGACTCTGGTTAAGCTATACATTTGAAAGGATGACGTTAAAAGCCACATTTAAAATCTGTGTTATATTTAAAACCTGTGATTAATCTCAGTAGGTTGATTTATTTTGTTTGAATATCTAGCATAGAGAAGATTTACTTGGTCATGGGAAAGGAACATTTGGATTTTTGAAGCATTAGGGTAAAAATAGTTCCTTCCATCTCTGATGCACCTGAACTCACTTATGTTGAGATTATTTGGCAGCCTTGGATACCAGCAGTGATGCTTTGATATTTTATATACTTTCTACTTAGTGCTGTCATCTTTTATTGCAAGACTGAGAAGCAATGTGTTTCCATCCAAAATGCATATTTTGTTTTCCACCTTTTTAAGATAAAGCTTTGTACAGAAAATTTGAAAGCAGAAAAAGGAAGGCTTGTGTTAGAGCTTCATCTGACAGCAAATTAATTTATATAAAAGTCTCCCACCTTGTTTCCTTCTTTTATATGTTGTTTTTTTGACACCTTTTAAGCTCCTCTGTCATGACAGCCATGCCTCTGGATTCGTACCTCAGTTTTACTCTTCCTTCCTCAGATAATGCAGCCTTACTGTACCCTTTGTCATTCTTACAGTGCTGTTTCTTGAGATGCTAGAAATGTGCAAGACTTGATCTTTTGTCACAAACTTGTCTTATAATAGTGTTAGAATAACTCCTTCAAAGAAAGATATTTTAAATGTTTAAAAGACATACATTGCCTAGATAGTCAAATATTTGGAAGAATACTAGGTTTTAGTAGGAATTAGCTGTGTTCATTGTGAAGTTGTCAAAAGCCTCCTGTTCTATTTTACTGCAACAGACTTCTGTGTCCTTTTCACGGAGGACAAGATTTCTCTGCTGCTGGTGGGTAGCTGATAAGGGTGCAGGAGCAATGGGACTTTCACATGGCAAGTTTCCATGCAATCCCCTACCAGTGGCCATTCCCTAGAAGTGGCCGCCACTTTCCACTGGTCCAACAGTATTAAAAAAAACATCAGCACTAGAATACTCTTATATAGGTATGCCGTTGTAGCAGTAGGTGTTGCAGGTTCTCTGAATTCGCAGTTGTCATTGTTAAAAATAAGTAAGTCTTTATCCCTTTTGGATACAGAGGCATGCCTCTTCCATTATAACTTTGTAAGGAGCTACAAATCTTTTAAAATAGAAACTGAGAATTCTGAGAAGCTGCTATGCCTATTGCTACAACAGTAGATGTAAGTACTAGCTGTAAAGTCCATTGTGCGAAAAAATACAACAGCCTCTAGAAAATTAATCATCCCACGGCAAGAACTATGGACAAGGCATATATACAGAGAAATGGCACCGAGCACAAAAATGAAACATCCAGCTTTGCTGAGGGCCAGCAGGGTGCTTGTGAAGATGGAGAGAGTTATCCCCATCTCCATATCTCCCTCCCCCATTTGCAAAGTTGGAGCCCGGCTTTGCAAAAGGGCAGGGGAAGACAGCAGGGTGTCTGTGAAGATGAGGAGTCCATTGTGTGAAAAAATACAACTGGCAAACAATACAAAAATACAAAAAATACAAATATAACGTGGTAACTTGCAAGTGAGGAGTCAAGAGGACATTACCCCCACCTTCTTCTTCTGTTCTTCCCCTTCTTCTCTGCCTTTCACTCCCCATCCTGACATCCCTTCGTTTAATCTTCTCAATTTTTGCCCCTCCCCAACTTTATTTCTGGCCCTCTACCCCACCTCTGGTATACTGAGGAGCTGAGGAGGACTAAACAGGAACTGAGACAACTGGAGCGAGTGTGGCAGCATATTCAGGATGAGGTCAGCTGGATATCCCTCAGCCCTGGGACCACCAGTAGATTCCCCTCCACTGAGTGGAAAGGTCTCTGAGGACAATATAGGGAGATGTGGTCCTGCACGTATGTGGGTTCAAGGCCACTTATGGCCTTTATCTTAGCATAGCATTGCCATGGATGACATTAGGTCTGAGGCCCCTGAAGACAGGGACGTTGAAGTCCCCCAACACAATAAGTTTGGGAAACCTCAATGCCCACTCTGACACAACCTCCAGGAGCTGCAGCAGGCTGTCGGTGCGCTAGGCAACCGGTACACCAACAAGACAACCAGTCTCTCCTCCGAGTACCAATGGAGGCCTAAATACCAGTGATCAGTGGGACAGGGTAGCTCAAAAGGGAATAGAATCCCGGGTGAGTATCGCCACGCCACCCACCCCTCCGCTCCTGTGTCCAGGGTTGGTGGATTGCCACAAACCCTGGGGGGTGAGCTCATTGAGGGCAACAGTTTCCCCTTCCCTTACCCAGGTCTCTGTGACACATGCCAGGTCCATCCTGGAGAACAGCAGTTTTATTATTGATTGACTTGGCCTTGTTGGAAGCCATTTTATTCTAGTACAAGCTTTTGTAGAACACTTATACTAGAATGAAAATGTGTTCATCTATAGCAGGGGTAGGGAACCTTTAACACTCAAAGAGCCACAGGGACCCGTTTTCCACGGGAAAAGAAAACACTTGGAGCCGCAAATAATTTTTGACATTTAAAATAAAGATAACACTATATATATAGGGTTTTTTAACCTTTTACTCCGTTCATTCTGAGAAGCGCATGGATGTGCCCGCCCTGCTGCCTGCAGGGCGGGCAAGGATGAAGCCGGTGGCTCGGCCTTGCCGTTCGCAGGGAAAGCACCCGCCCCCGCTCCAACGGGGCGGGCAAGAGGGGAAGCCCACGGCTCAGCCCAGCCGACCGTGGGCAGTTGCTGAACCCGCACTGCTTCCTGCAGGACGGGCAAGGATGGGGCCGGCGGCTCAGCTCGTGGAGCCACAGTGCAAGGGCAGAAGAGCCGCATGCGGCTCTCGAGCCGCAGGTTCCCTACCCCTGATCTATAGGGTGCCTTTATAAATAAGTGCAGATCCATGAGAAACATGTGTACAAATCTAACATTGTATGGTCAGTTTGAATTGCAGTGTAGAAATAGATTCTGACTTCTTGACAGCAGACTGAACTGGTTTGCCTTTTGGCCCTTTTTACAATTTATATGTGAGTCTAGCTTGGAAAAGAGTGAGTAATAGCAGTGGATTGGAGATGGTGGTATTATAAATGTCAAGTAAAGACAACTGTGAGTTACACTTCCTATTGCCTATGTGTGCTTTTAAAATTATTAATGTTATCTGTATTGCTGTTTTGTGTACTACTGAGCAATAAAGGTTAAATGATTTTGGACTGAGTTATGGACTGAAGAGAAAAAGTCTTGGAAAGATAGCGCTGATCACATTATTTTAATGGCTAACAAACACGTTCAGAATACTGATGTAAAATACAATAATACTGTACCTAAAAATGGTAGAAGTACAAAATACACAAGTAAATTATATCAAAAGTACAAAAAGGCTAAAATGCTGCAAAATTATCAGAAAATTTATGTTGAAAAAGCAAAAATTAAAGTTTACTAATGTTTATAGAAGAATTTTGTATATAAAGTTTATAGGAAAGTAGAGCAAGTCATCATCAACAGTTTGCAGCCACTAATCCCTCCCCCACATTCAAAACTTTCTGTGTAATCCCTGAATTCCTGCTGTGATTTGTATCTGCTGCCTGGTCTGAGGAAGGGATTGATTGATTGATTGATTGATTGATTGATTGATTGATTGATTGATTGATTGATTGATTGATTGATTGATTGATTGATTGCACTTCTTCTGCATTTGAAACACTTCACAACATCATATGCACTGTGCTCTGAAAGAGTTATTTCTTCATGATCCACATAATCACTAGGGACTAATAACAATGGTTTTTGTGAATCTAGCTTGGAAGATTACTCAGGTAACTGTACGTATGTGAAGTGTAGTTGTGACAGTCTTGTGACACTATTGACACATTATTGGTGATGAGTGAATTAGGTTGGCTTTGTTCTGTTACAGTTTTTCTGATAACTTCTGTATAGGCACTTTGTTCCTCTGGTCTTCCACTCATCTTTAGAATTCTGTTTTTAATATTTTGCCTGATAATATGTTTGAATGCTAATTTTACTAGACTATTCATAATACTATTTCATATGTGTTTGGCTGAAAAAATGCTGCAATATATTTACATTTGCATTTGAATATCTAGATTCAAGCCCAGTACAATACAGACACCAACAAGATTTTCAGGGCATAAGGTTTTGAGAGTCAACATTCCCTTCATCAGAACATTTGAGCATGTATTTTATTTCATACAATAAGCAACAAAACGATGAGGAAATAAGTGCATATTGGTAGAAACCACCCTGAGCCTCCTGGGAAGGGCGGTGAATGAAGCCAATAAATAATTACGTTGGATTAGTTTTATATGTTGATCTTATGAGTGGAATAATCAGAGCTGATAAAGGAATTAATCAGTTAGGAATTTCATAAGCATCCTTAGTGTTAACCTTCCTTAGAACAAGTTTGTTTATTATTTGTTTGTTTGTTTGTTTGTTTATGGGTTTTGTATGCCGCCCTACTCCCGAAGGGCTCCTTTTAACAAGGAGCTGTCCAAGATCCTGAAGCTTGCATCCAGCCAAATCAGTCTCTGCCTACTTGCTATCTGCTTGACTGGTGGCCACTATTTTCCTTGGAACTCATACAGCAAAGAACTACTTGTAAGAACTTAGCCTGACCTTACATAATGCCAGTAATGCCAGGCCAGGGCATCTGCAAGTATATAACTAGTGCTACAATAGTATTGCCTTTAATATTTGACTGCTGGGACTTCCAAGGGAACTTCCGCCCAGGACAGGAATTCCAGAGAGATGGAGTGTCCAGGCAGCAGTTTAAACAGGTGGTTCCGTGGCTGCAAACCTGTTTCTTATACCCCCTGTACAAAAACGGGTTGCAGAGGAGCTTTAGCACAAGCTGCCATTGTTAAGCGGAGATGGGGTACTGGAGAGCAAGTGCCTGGCTGTGCTCAGATGGTCGACTCTTGCCACGCCCAAAGGTGCTGGGTGAGACCATGAAACAGACTGCAGTGTTGGAGAGAGAAGCCCAACTGCTGCTATAGAGCCAAATAGGCAGTGCTGAGGCTGGTTTCCACTTCCTAGTAACCTAATTTGCTGTGCTTTGGGTTTTTTTAATCTCTAAAAGGTTGCTAGTAGAATTGTCTCTACCAATCTCCACAAATTAAAGTTGCTTTGTTGACTGACTAAGAACAAATCTTCCTACATTTAAAGTGATACCTCTTTGCCCAAAGCAGAGAAAGGAGCTTCTTTGCAGAGAGTAATGACACCAAGGAAAAAGCATCCTCCTTTTGGAACTAATTAAACTTTTGATATGAATGTAATGCAAGAATTCTTGTCCAAGGTAGATATAATGTCTATAACAATGCTGGACACATATTTATGTATGTATGTATGTATGTATGCATGCATGCATACATACATACATACATACACACACACACACATACCCCTCCCCCCCCCCAAAAGGACTCAAGGTGGCTTACAGTGGCATAAAGCCTAAAATCATACATAAATGTTAAAGTGGGGGAAATAGATGGAGAATTGAATGAAATTAAGCAGAAAATGAATACAATTGCTGCATTGGAGGAGAGTAGGAACACAATTTTGGAGGAATTTAAGACTATGAACAAAAGCATGGATATTTTAGAGAAGAAGATTGCTGTTATGGAGAAAGAGGAGGAGAAGAAAGGACAAGGCTTATTGTTTTGGGAGATTAAACAGAAGGAAAGACTTTTGCGGTTTAGAGGCATGGATGAAACGGATAATGAAAAAATTATGGAAAGAATGGTTGAGATACTTGCAAAATTTTGGGGGAAATCCATTGAGGGTGTAGATGCTGAAATAGATGGAATACATACAGAGTTAATTCAAGGGTAGCTAAAGAAAGGAAATTGCCTAGAGGTGTGATGGTTAGCTTTCTGAGAAAATCCTTTAGGAATTATATTTTGCATACTCATGAAAATAAAGCCTAAAATCATACATTAGTAAATTAAGAAAGTAAATTAAGAATTTATGACAAAGAGGTGATAATTATGAAAGAGGTTCCAAATAAATTACTTCAAGCAAGGAAAGAATATGCTGAATTAGCACAAATATTAAGGAGGAATAATGTTTATTATAAATGAAAAATACCTGAGGGGATGCCTTTTCAATATAAAGGGACCAGAAAAAGAATTCAAAGCTTAGCTAATGCAAATGAATTTCTTTAAAAATATAGGGAGGAGCTGAAATAATTTTACTGGATTAATTTGTTTATTTGTTTATATACCACCCATTAAATACTCAAGGACGTTACTAAGGCCCAGATTGCATTCACCCAAGAGTTCTTAAGGAGCTCAAGCATGAAATTGCTGATCTTCTCACTTTAATATGCAACTTATCCCTGAAATCACCCTCCATCCCTGAAGCCTGGAAGATGGCCAATGTCACACCAATCTTTAAGAAAGAATATAAAGGGGACCCAGGAAATTACAGGCCAATCAGTTTGACATCTTTTCCTGGCAAATTAGTAGAATCTATCATTAAAGATAAAATTATAAAACATGTCGAAAAGCAAGACCTGCTAAGGAAGAGTCAGCATGGCTTTTGCAGAGGCAAGTCCAGCTTTACAAACTTACTAGAGTTCTTGGAGGGGGTAAACAGGCATTGAACAAGGGGAACCAGTGGACATTGTCTACTTGGATTTCCAAAAGGCTTTTGACAAAGTTCCTCGCCAGAGACTATTGAGAAAACTCAGCAATGAAGGAACAAGAGGGGAAGTCCTCCTATGGATTAAAAACTGGTTGAGAAACAGGAAGCAAAGGATGGGTGTGAATGGGAAGTTCTCACAATGGAGAGATGTCAGGAGTGGTGTCCCCAAGAATCCGTTTTGGGACCAGTGCTCTTTAAGCTATTCATAAATGACCTGGAAGTAGGGGTAGGTAGCATGGTGTCCAAGTTTGCAGATGATACCAAATTATGTAAGGGTGGTGAGAACCACAAGGGATTGCGAAGAGCTCCAAGCGGACCTTGATAAATTAGGTGAGTGGGCTAAGAAATGGCAAATGCACTTCAATGTAGCAAAATGTAAAGTGATGCACAGAGGGGCAAAAAATCCAAACTTCACATATATGCTGCAGGGGTCAGTGCTATCAGTCACATACCAGGAAAGGGGAGAGCAGAAGGGACTGCCTGCTGCCGGCTCCAAGTCAGCAGCCGGGAGAGGGTGGGGCGCAGGGGCACAGCGGTGGGCCCCACCCCAGGCGTAGCAGGGGTGCCCAGAGAACGGATGTCTCCGGGCACCATTTTCCCCTGGTACGCATCTGCTTCCATCTCTATTCCTTTCCTCCAAGTTCATATCACTACCTTCCCCATGCTGTAATTTTATTTTCCTTCATGTCTTTCATCCTTGCCTACCAAATCAATTCTTCTCACATTTGTTTTTTAAACATATAAGTCACTTCCACTACTTTTTCTGTTGCTGGAATTTATAATCCTATTACATGATCCCTTGATCTGCCAAAACCTCTTAAAATCTATCAAGCAGCTTAGTAGGAGTTATTTCAGAGGAAAACACCATTATTAATATAGATGGTGTAGTCTGCTCTTGGATCATTTTCTTTGATTATGTACTATAGTCTATATTCCATGTTACAGTAAAGATATTGTATGCAAAAGGCAGTCCTCAGCATGTTGAAGATGAAATGAAGTCACATCTGTCCTTCTCTGTGTAATTGCTTTGACTTCAATGAACTAGGCCTGGAGCTTTTTTTACAAGCCTGCTGCATTAAGAAGTTTAAGGGAAAAGTGTAAGGATCCTATTTACTCCGTGAAAGCTGTCCTGATTTTAAAGGGTATGTTTTCTGCTTAATCAATGCTGCCACTGGCTGCTGCGTAAGAAGTTCTGGAGAACAGCTAGAGTTCTCATGCAGGCTTTCACCATGTTTTTGCCAGTGACTGTTCAGGCTTTTTGCTTGTGTGTGCATGCCTGTGACTTTACATGAAAACTGCTGTGAGCTCATGCTTTTCCTCCCAGATGTTTCAGTGGTTGTAGTTTACATCTAGGTGTACAGCCTCAAATCCTAAACATGTTTTAGAAATCTTTGATATATCTTTGGAAGGGCTTATTTGTGTTTGTGTTGCAGTTTGTTATGTGTTGTAGTTAGTCTGTTGCTTTGGATAACAGAAGGCTTCATACTGTATAAAGTGTGTTTGAGATTACCTAGGGAACTGTAGTGTGACATTTATCTGTAGTGTCACATTTATCAACTACATACAGATTTAGATTCCTCTATATTCTTATTGTTGTTAAATGAGTTTTCTTTAACAAGACTGATTCACTAATTCTATCAGTTTCAATGAAGAGGGTTTATTTTTCATCTACATAATGAATTGCGCTTTCTGGTGTGGTTTTGTCCAGTCAATGTCAAAGGCTATCAAAGACAAGGTATTTCAGGAGAAGTTCTTTGAAGTAGGTCAGTTATCTAAATTTTTCAGATATTAATATTTTTCAAGCAGTTTTAATGTCATCCAATACAATTGTCAGCTCTGAAATAACAGAGGGGTTTATTCCTTGGGGAGGATGCCTAGGACTGCATCCTTTTAACACCAGCAGACAGTTTCACCTAATGTCTTTAAAGTATTTTGAAGAACCAGGTCATGTGAATACTGCATGAAGAGAGCTATAGCTCTGCTGTTGCTACAGTGATGCAAATGATGCCTGATATATTAAAGTTACCATTGTAGCTGATGTAGCACCATCTGCTTGTCAAACAGGGTAGTTCAAACTTTTATCCTGTCTTAATTACTTAAAATCCTTCCGTTGCTTCACAGAACTAGTATCCTTTCTGCTCAGCCTGAATCCTATTTAGCTTCAAGACTGCAGAAGCCTAGAAAAGGGGACTATTGGAACCTTATATATACAGACTATCATTGCCTTCTCCCTCTCCTCTTAAAACCAATTGCTCCTTAGAGTCTTCATCACTTCATCTCATTTTCCCCACAGCCATTATATCCTGGGATAAGGAAGTGAACCATCCCAATTTGACCATGAATTCCGCATGGCCTCTGGGCCTAACTCGGGCCTGCCCGGCGAGATTTGCCTTATCCCTTGGCTTTCAAAAAACAATGATTTTGGCGGTTCTTTTCAAAATCCCATGTCGCCAATGCAAACACCATGGGAGACGAGCCGGTTTATTTCCTCTGCCTTGCCGCCTGCTCTCCCCACCCTTAGCTGCAACCAATCAGAATGTCGGAAAAACAGAATATATGTAAACTAGAAGAAGAAGAAGAAGAATTTGGATTTATATCCCCACCCATCATCACTCACACAATGTCAGATTCTCCGTTCAGACAATAATTCACTTGATTGGTTCAAGGTTTTTATTGCAGACATGTCAGGAACTTAGAAAGAGAGTTCTGGCGAAAAACACGCCAAACTCTTGATAATATGAGTGTAAGATCCCCACCCCCACATGAGAAGTTCACATTGTCTAGCCTGGAGTCCCATATCAGCCGCAGAACTCCAAGGCCACAGCTAGGAATGATAACACAGCACCTGCACAAGCAAAAGCAATCCCACCCCCCACCCCCAACGGCACCATCATGGCACACAAAGAGGTTGAGCTCTCCACAGATTACCCAATTTCCTGGTTTTAAGAGCAATCTTTGGTGAGGGTGAAGGACCAAATAAGGAAGGCCAAAAGGCTTCATCCAGAATTAATTCATCTTAGTGTACTGGTTGAACATTATGGAAATTCTGACATGTAATCCAGTCTCATTACTGGGAGCACGCTGATAAATAATGTGAGGCATATAAATATAAACCCCTAGGTGAACCTTTAAGAGACCGAGTGCCAGGGGCGGAGCAAGGGGAAGTTGCATCCGGGACATGCGTGCGCCCTGTGCCCCTGCCATGCCACCGTCCGCTCCCGTCCTGCCCTGGAGTGCCCCTGGAAGGCCCCCACCATGCCCCCGGAATGCCCTTGCCACAGCCCCACAGGGGCATGCGCCCAGTGCATTGTGCACTCCTCGCCCCCTTGGTGCTATGTCACTGCCGAGTCCCCAAACTGGGATGACAGTGCGTGTGCACACAAAGAGGCTCTGAGTGCCACCTCTGGTACATGTGCCATAGGTTCGCCACCATTGCTCTAGGCCCTCTACTAGTGAACTGGATTGTGTTTCACAAGCCTGGATCCTGATTTTCTCTGTTTTGGCCTCACAAGTACTTTTAAGAGATATTCAGATGAACAAACAATCCTTGGTTTGGTTGGTCCAAGAATAACCCTTGAAATTCCTACAGCTCACATTCTTCATCCCCCCCCCTCCTTCTTTCCTCTTCTCCTTCTATGATGTGTGAAGATTCTTACTAATAGAAATGTGAATACTGAAACAGGAGACTTTTAAATAATGTGTGTTATTTAAGAAGGCTCTGGTGCCACAGCATATGATCCCTGTCTCAAACCAAAGCAATTGGGATACTGTGTTTGGCAGAACCGACACTAATTGCTCTTCCCAGGAATGCTGGGCCATGCAAAAGTAAACACAGATTAGCAAAACAAACAAAGGAACAAGGTCACTAACCAACGGGAGTTCCGGAAGCACAAGGTATCAGCAGAAAGCCACAGGTAGCTATCAGGCCTGAGCTGCAGGGACTTGTCTCTGGCAACTAAACAAGAAATAACTAAATAGAGAGGCAGGTTAGCACGAACAAAGCACAGAGTAGCAAAGAACATAATCATTCACACACTTGATTTGTAAGATTGCCAGTTCTGGATTGGGAAATACCTGAAGATATTGGGGGTGAAGCCTAGGGAGGGTGGGGTTTGGAAAGGGACCCCAATGCGATATAACGCCATGGAGTCCACCTTCCAGAGCCATGGAGTCCACCTTCCTTAAAGTCCACCTTCCATTTTCTCCAGGGGAGCTGGTCATCTCGAACTCAGTTGTAACATCAAGAAAAATGCAAGTGCCACCTGGAGGGTGGTAATCCTGTTGATTTTGTATTCTGCCTGAAAAGGTGCAGCACCCAGTTATGTCACTTCACAACATTTACTAGGCAGACTATGTTTATGGGGTGGTTTGCCATTACCTTCCCCAGTTGACTACATTTTACTCTAGCAAGCTGGATATTCATTTTATTCACCACAGAAGGATTGAAGGGTCAGTTAACTTTTGAGCCAGCTACCTGTAACCTACTTCCATTAGAACTGAACTCAGGTTGGGAGCAAAACTTTGACTGCAGTATTGAAGATTACCACTCTGAGCCAGAAGGCTCCAGTATTCTGCACAGATGATCTGAAAGGGGGAAAATTAGTGGCATTGCTGTTGTCATGGTTGATCACTAGTTGGTCAGCATCATAATCCCAGTTGCATTAAACTCCACAGAAGTGAGTGGTGCACTAGGATTATCTGCCCCTAAATACTAACAGTGCCAAAAGACTTGCAGGAGCCTCTTGGTGACCTTTTGACTGACTTAGCAGCTTTCCCATGCACAATCTGTTCAGTCTGTGGAGTTCACATGCATTTGTTTGTTTTGTTTCCTCCCCCCCCCTTTTTTTTCTGTTTTTTTCTGGTTCTTTTGAGACTACTTTTACTCCAGTATTTTTCTGGAAGGCTATTTTGAGTTGGTTTTTCCCTAGAGAGTAATGTTTCTATTAATTTTCTCTGACCCACCCATCTGCAGTCCACTTTTCAATTACTGGACTGTTGTCATCTTTCAACCCTCTATCCCCCTAGATGAGTGATTTCATTTTTTAAAAGGCCCTAAAATAGCAAAGCAATTCTGTAGCAATGATAATTTAAGAAGACTGACTGAATTCCCAACCTTCATTTTTTACAAAAAGTCTCCAGCTCCTTCCCTTGTGAAGATATAAAGACAGACATGTGCAACGGAGGGCTTATGTTCCTGGCGAGGGAGAGATATTATCTCATCACTAGCCACCAATTGTAATGGGAATGTGTGGCCTACAATCAAGGTTCCCACTAAACTGACCAGTGGGGTTTCCTTGGCCACCCAAAATATCCCAGGCTAGTGTTTAGGGATCTTCTTCTTACTCTGCTGCCACCATTAAGGAGAAGGAATTGAGAATCCCAAAACTGCTGCTGGCTGCCAAATATAATAAAGGATCCCACCTCACATTCGCTGTTGGTCTGAGGGGAATGTCCTTGAGTCCCATATACAAAAATGGAGGGAACTTAAAATTGGCTGGGATTCTATTCTTTCAGACAGGCACTCTTTAACCTCTCACACACAAACGCAGGCTGGCACGAGGGTAACTTGAACACAACGAATTAAATTTATTTTAAAAAGAAAAGAAAAGCTTCTTAAACTGGCTCAGAGAAGTACTAACGCTTGATGGTTTCAGAGAGGTTCTTTTCACTTAAAAGTTACAGAGCTTCAGATGTTACTTTAGGGGTTTCAATAACAATAACTACAGACAAACGCAGGTGTCTCTTCAGGAACGATTTTGCTTTAGATCTACTAAATTTCTTCACAGACAGACACTAGCCCTTTCTGATCCACAACCCACTGAATACACACATCCACACAGTCTATGCCCTGTGAGATTCTGGCATACAAAGCCTCCCTCTCTCACACTAATCCCAATTTGGGTTCACTGCCTCTGGAACGGGCTTTTCCAGACTGGTGTTACACTCTAGGTCTGGACAGTATTCACTGTCAAGCCACTGACTAGCGCGTCACTTTGCACCAAACTCAGGGCCTCCTTTCTCTGACAAGCCTCCACAGCTTGTAGAGTAACTGGACTTCTTTCAGCTAACACTGCTGAGACAGAATCCTTCAGTTCAGATCTGACAGACAGTTCTCTGTCAAACTCTGGCTCTTCCTGAATCTCTCTCCCAATCTTGACTCCTTCTGATGTCTGTATCAGAATCTCTTCAGAGAGAGTGTAATTTGACTAAACTCTGACAGGCACTCACTGTCTATATATACTTCTCGCACTTTAGCTCCCCCTATCCCTGGCTATAGGCAACTGTGCCTTTCTCGACCAATCAAATGGGTTCTTGTGTATAGTGGAGCCTGCTGTATAACTCTGGCTGTCACTAAGGTCTTTTGATTAGGCCTTTCACACACACCAGCCCTTCAGGGTGGGGCAAGTCCATTACAACATATCTCCACAAGGGAAAAGGCTAGAGACCAGTGGTGGGATCCAAAAATTTTAGTAACAGGTTCCCATGGTGGTGGGATTCAAACAGTGGTGTAGCGCCAATGGGGCTGGGCGGGGCACAACGGGGGTGTGGCCGGGCATTCCAGGGTCGGGGCATTGCTGGGCGGGACTGTGGCAAGGACGCAGCCGCTGCGCCGGTCCTTGGGCGGGAAACGAATGCACGCAGACACAGGCTGCCACACACGCCGGTTCACCTCCTGCTAGACTGCTTCAAGTTCTGCGCGCTACTGCTGAGGAGTGGAGGAGGGGCGTAACTAAGGCAAAAATCACGTGGCAAAATCACCAATTAGTAACCCCCTCTTGGCACACACAAATAATTAGTAACCTACTCTCGGGGACCTGTGAGAACCTGCTGGATCCCACCTCTGCTAGAGACTCTCTCTCTCTCTCTCTCTCTCTCTCTCTCTCTCTCTCTCTCTCTCTCTCTCTATCTATCTATCTCTCTCTCTATCTATCTATCTATCTATCTATCTATCTATCTATCTATCTATCTATCTATCTATCTATCTATCTATCTATCTATCTATGTGTGTGTATTAGTGAATTCAAAGAACTTGTTTAAACTATCACTATAACACTACAGCATGATATCACTGTTTTAAATCCTTTTTAAAGGGGGGGGGTCTTTGATGCTGCCAATAACAACCCCCTTGACGAGAACATTGAAAATCCTCATCATTTAAGCCATGAGCAGAAGAAAATAAACTAGCTGCACAGCTGTAAAAAAAAGCACAGGGGGCAGATGTGCAGAAGAACCCTACCCAAACCAATTCTCTAATGCTTGTGAATCAGCTTCCAAGAAAATCAGGAGTAACTCTAGTGTTTGGAAGTGGCTAGAAGACATTGCTTGCAAAAGGCAAAATTTTGGAGAAACATGCTTGGTAAACAGCATATTATTCTTTGAGGTAACACAAGGTGGCACCACAGGAATATGCTTTCTGAGTCTGGCAGCCCTTTAAAGACTTAACAGTTTTATTATGGAATAAGCTTTTTAGAATGGCGACCTCTTTGTCAGATTTATAACATAAATTCTCTTATACATTATTATAAAGGGGGGAAATTTGGATAGTGGAACCAAACAACCATAAAGTGCAAAAGATATATTTTTAAAATGCAAAACCATTTTTTAAAAAAAAGGGGGGGGGGTTCAGGACTTTGAGACTTGTATGAGTGTTGTTTTGTCTCCAGCACCTCTGAAGATGCCAGCCACAGATGCAGGCGAAACGTCAGGAGAGAATGCTGCTAGAACACGGCCATACAGCCCGGAAACCACACAGCACCCAACTAACAATACAATCATGAGGGGAATGCACTCAGGGAGATAACTGACCTTTATGCCAGTGCACCTCTGAGTTAAATCAGCATAAGGGCCTGTTAAACCCTTATGCACTCACCTCACTGGCTGCTGTATGAAGGGGGGGGGGTGAGTCAGTGGGTGAATGAGCCACTGTTTTGTGGTGGCTAGAGTGCCAGACTAGGATCTGAACCTGTGAGCATGGAAGCAAAGCCAGTCACAGAGACTCAGCCTAACCTTCGGGGGAGGGCGGTTTAAAAATGAAATAAATAAATAAATAAATAAACCTTCCTCAAAAACAGAGAAGAGGAAAACAATTTAAGGCACTTTGGGTCCCCATTAGTTAGAAAGATGGGATATGAATACAGCAAATGAATGAAGTAAATGCATGCCTCATCTGGGAGAGGTGGCTCTAGACAGGTATCACTGAGGGGACAGGGGATCTTGAAGTTTCCAGAGTCAGTGATTGGGAGGGAGGCAATTCAACAGATGTCTTCAAAGGGGAATGGGGATGACGCTGAGATGGGAGGAGGACAGCTGACTCACGTTTTTGATGCTGCAGCAGGAGACTGAGAGCCTGGCAATTGAGAGGGAGTGGCTGCCACTCTGCCACAGTGGAAAGATGCTTTCACCTTGGGCATGGAATAGTAGGCAGCATCTGTGGCAGCAGCTGCTAAGCACCTGAAGTGGCAGCTGGATTTCACTCAGGACTTTGAGAAAGCCAGATGTGCATCCAGAGGGGATGTACTAAAAAATTACAAGATTGTCCATTGATTGAATGAGAGATCCTAGAATGCCCATTGGATATACTGGGAGCTGGGCACGCTATATGACTTGCAAGCAGAGGTGTACGGCCTATAGGGACATGGGGTCACTGGGTGCACGCCTTTCAGTCACATGAAGGGTTGCCGGGCACCCCCACATAACAAAACAGCATGCGCCCCAGCCAAACACCACTGAGGCCCGTTCCTGCCTCCCAGCTGGCCGTCGCCTTCCATCACCGGGGCCTGGGGACAGCACAAGCCAGCCTGCAGGTAGGCGGACAGCCCCACCCCAATATTATGCCCTCCTCATAATATTAATAGTAATACTTAACTCTATAACATTAAAAATAAAACAAAAGCTACAACCTTGATAAATACTAAAACTACTCTACAATATGCTTCACAAAACTACTCTACAAATGCTGCACAAAACAACCCAATAGTACTACCTGGTTACTCCAAAGGGGTTGGCTACATCCATCTAACTTCCACTCCTAACAATGAAGAGGAAAAAGCTAACTACATTCCCTAACCATATACATATATAAGGGGAAAGCTGACTAATTAACAAAATACAAAAGGTGCAACTGCTCCTAGTAGCCCATACTCCTAACTAACTACATTAAGCAGCAGCAGAAAGAGCAGTGGTGCAAAAGCTCAGGAACCAATAAGGCCAATGTCTCCTTTTCCTCGACCAGTCTACTTGGGGTTTCTGCCACCAACGCCCATTGCTTAGTCCATAGCCCTGGTCTGTTGGGAATCGTGATGATAGTTCAAAGACTCAAAGCCATTTCTTGCTTACAGGCAGCACAGGCCAGTTCAGCAGGATCCATGTCTGCTCTTATTAGAAGTCTTAGTCTGCCGCTGCGGAGAAATCTCTGCCACTGATTCCCCACCGTTCGACTCCTGGCTACTCGGTGTAGTAAGATAGTCCTACCACCTGCTTGTACCTGTCCTCGCCCTTTTTGCTATGGGAGGGTTTCTGCCACCAACTCTCCCCCGTCCAACTCGCTGAGAAAACTGCCACCATCTGATCCTTACACCCACTGTCGTGGGGCAGGGGCGTAATGCCCATTGGGCAAGGTGGGCAGCTGCCCAGGGCACCACCTTGTTGCCTTTCTTAATTCTCCAAAACATTATTTAGACATCAATACAATGCAAGAAATATAATTTCAATTTCTCATGAAACTCTTGTTTTGGGCATCTGTTTACAAGACTAGTTAGCTTTGCCACTGTAGCATATTCTTTCACCTTCTCTTTCCACATTTCCTGATCAGGACAAATATCTGCTTTCCATCGATATGCCTATACCACTCTGGCTGCAGTTAATAACTGTAAGAATAGTTCTTGCAGTTTTCATGGAGGAGAAACATCTTTCCAACAATGGAAACATTTAGGGGAAAACTGTTATAAGATGTTTTATAGATGGTACATCACTCCGACAAACAACAGTGAAGATGAGCAAAAGTTTGAAAGGGACTTTTTGTGTCCATTTGCAACTTGACTTTCAATATTTTTTGGATTTCTGCATGTACTTCTTCCCAACATTTTTTCACTTTTTTCAAGTCTATCACATATGGTAAAATGTTCCATTTTCCATTTTCTTCTTTGCATTTCCAACAGGTCCCTTTCAAACTTTTGCTCATCTTCACTGTTGTTTGTCGGAGTGATGTACCATCTATAAAACATCTTATAACAGTTTTCCCCTAAATGTTTCCATTGTTGGAAAGATGTTTCTTCTTGGAAGTTCTGTATGCATTTTATCATTCATTTTTTCACTTGTTCTGTTTCAGTCTCATATTTTAACAAATGCTTCTATATTCTTCCCAACAAATGCTTTTTTTGTTGGGTAATTTCTGTTTCATGTTTTGTCAGCTCCTTTAATGCTCCTCCTGTCACTCTTAATTCTCTTCTCAGTCTTGAAGCTATCAGCCATTGTATGTTCGTTCCTTCAGAAGAGGCAGGGCACTCTCCTTGAAGGTCTGCTAGAGGCAGCAGGTGCAGCTGCCCTTGGTGAACTACAGCTGCTGGAAGACGTCAGTTTTGCCAGAGGAGTACACCAGCACCAGGCCATTGGTAGGGTGGGGCGGAAGCAAGGAGGGAAGCCACCCCCTCTCTTCCTGTACTCAAGGAATCTGTCCCTGCTTGCAGGATGCTAGAAATTAGTGTGTTGGATCCTGCAACTCTCTTCTGCTTAGTCTTCCTTCAAAAGAGAAAGACTTCATCCAATGGGGAATTGATTTTTTTTAATGAAGAACCACTTCTGAAGGAGAAAAGTTGTTCTTTGTTGAAAAATATCTTTCTGTAACAAAGAAGTAAATCTTTATCTTGGTGGAAGAGAGTCATAAAATAAAACTCAGTATCAATGAAATGCGTTCCGTTGATATAACAAAAGTGGCTTTAAGTTGGAGATACATTTTTTCTTTCCAAATGTTATCTGTTGCTTCCAGGTCTTCTTTCATCCTGGTTATTGACACTGAAACTGTTGACTGAAAAACTTAGAAATTTCTCCAAAAGCCTCTTTACCTGCAACTGATTCATTGGGTCTCTTGTAAAAGATATTTTTATAATAGATCTTTGTTTTAAAGAGATTAATTAAAGGACTATGCTGAAATTAATAGGTTTATAAGGTGGTTTGAAAACATGCTGTGACAAATGCCCATATTTGGGAAGTTGTTTCAAATCAAAGACAGCACAGAAATGGTTAATCCCTGCCCGGTCCTGATTGGCTGAGGGGAATTACCTGTACAACAAACAGTTCTTCAAGTACATCAAAAGCAAGAAGCCAGCAAGGGAAGCGGTAGGCCCGTTAGATGACAAAGGAACAAAGGGTGTGCTAAAAGATGGCAGGGAGATTGCAGAGAAGCTGAATGAATTCTTTGCATCTGTCTTCACCCAAGAGGAGGTGAGGAACATTCCTGCACCTGAACCAAGCTTCTTAGGAGGCGAATCCAAGGAACTAGCGAAGATAGTGGTAGACAAGGAAGAAGTTCTGGCAGCCATTGATAAACTAAATGTTACCAAAATCCCTGGCCCAGATTGCATTCACCCAAAAGGTTCTTAAAGAGCTCAAACGCAAGGAAATTCGCTGATCTTCTACCCTTTAATATGCAACTTTATCCCCTGAAATCAGGCTCCATCCCTGAAGACTGGAAGATGGCCAATGTCACACCAATCTTTAAGAAAGGATCTAGGGGGGACCCGGGAAATTACAGGCCAGTCAGTTTGACATCTGTTCCTGGTAAATTAGTAGAATCTATCATTAAAGATAAAATTATAAAACATGTAGAAAAGCAAGGCCTGCTGAGAAAGAGTCAGCATGGCTTTTGCAGAGGCAAATCCTGTCTTACAAACTTACTAGAGTTCTCTTTGAGGGGTGTAAACAGGCATGTGGACAGGGGTGAACCAGTGGACATTGTCTACTTGGATTTCCAAAGGCTTTTGACAAAGTTCCTCACCAGAGACTGTTGGAGAAAACTCAGCAATGAAGGAATAAGAGGGTCTCCTATGGATTTAAAAACTGGTTGAGAAACAGGGAAACAAAGAGTGGGTGTAAATGGGAAGTTCTCACAATGGAGATGATGTCGGGAGTGGTGTCCCCAAGGATCCTGCCTCTGGGACCAGTGCTCTTTAACCTATTCATAAATGACCTGGAAGTAGGGGGGGGGGTAAGCGTGTGGTGTAGGCCAAAGCTTTGCAGATGATACCAAATTATGTAGGGTGGTGAGAACCACAAAGGATTACTTGAAGAGCTCCAAAGCGGACCTTGATAAATTAGGTGAGTGGTAGCGAGAAATGGCAAATACAGTTCAATGTAACAAAATGTAAAAGTGATGCACAGAGGGGCAAAAATCCAAACTTCACATACTGCGACTTACAGGGTCAGTGCTATCAGTCACAGACCAGGAAAGAGGGATTTAAGCGTCTTAGTTGATAGTTCCATGGGAATGTCAACCTTCAATGCATGGCAGCTGTGAAAAAAAGGCAAACTCTATGCTGGGGATCATTAGAAAAGGAATTGATAATAAAACTGCAAAGATTGTCATGCCCCTTTATATAAAAGCAGTGAATGCGACTGCACTTGGAGTACCTGTGTCCAGTTCTGGGCATAGCTGTGATCTCAAAAAGGGATATTGAGGAGATAGGAAAAAAAGTGCAGAGAGAAGGGCAACAAGGATGATTGAGGGACTGGAGCACCTTCCTATGAGGAGAGGCTGCAGCCAGCGTTTGGGACTCTTAGTTTGGAGAGGAGGCTGGCTGAGGGGATATGACTGAAGTCCTACAAAATTATGCATGGGGTAGAAAATGTTGACAGAGAGACATTTTTTCTCTCTTTCTCACAATAATACTAGAACTAGGGCATTCATTGAAAATGCTGGGGGGAAGAATTAGGACTAATAAAAGGAAACACTTCTTCAATTTTAACGGTGTGATTGGTGTTTGGAATATGCTGCCACCACAGGAGGTGCGGTGATGGCCACTAACCTGGATAGCTTTAAAAGGGGCTTGGACAGATTTATGGAGGAGAAGTCGATTTTATGGCTACCAATCTTGATCTTCTTTGATCTGAGATTGCTAATGCCTTAACAGACCAGGTGATCGGGAGCAACAGCCGCTTTGAAGGCCATTGCATCTTCACATCCTTACATGCGGAGCTCCCCAAAGGCACCTGGTGGAGCCACTGCAAGTAGCAGAGAGCTGGACTAGATGGACTTTGGTCTGATCCAGCTGGCTTGTTCTTATGTTCTTATGTAGGTTGAAAAAAAAAGAGGCAGCAAGGATGCTGAGGGAGGTTTTGTTTGGTGTTCTCTAGGAGAGTCCCAGGAAGGGAGACTCTGAGAAAGCGGGCTCTGAGCCTAAAAAAACTGAAAGGGCTAAAAAAGAAATAAAATTAGGGGTGACCCTAGAAATGTGTGCAGCTGGAGCTTGTTTATTCTCTCCCAAAAAGGGGGGGGGTCTCCCCAGATATGGCTGCAGGGGAAGCGCCTGGAGAGAGATTGGTCACTTTGAAGGGTGGAAGACTAGCTTCCTGAGGGGGGGAGAGCTGCGACCCTTCTTGGTATAAGTCAGTGGACAATGGGATTCTAGGCAGGGACCCAACCAACTCACCTTTGGGCTCTCTTTGGAACATATGAGAGCCTAAATACTAGAAGGACCCTACATACTTCTGTTTTCAAGCTATATGTTTATTTGTTCCTCAAATTTACCAAGGGAAGTTTTAGCTTTAATGTTTATTTAATAAAATCTTTTGTTGTGCTATAAAGCAGTACAGGCTCTGGTATTGGTTATTCTAGAGGTACTCAGAGGAAAAGGTGGGAATAATTTCTGAGGAGATAGTTCCTCCATTTTGGGACTTGTGAGAAAAGGGGAATCCTTTTCTTTCCCCACCCCCCAAAACCCCCCAGCTTCTGTGTGGGTGTTCACCTCACATGCTTTTACGCTAGCTTGTGGACCTCTCTTGCCTTTGGGGACTCCAACCCTCCTTCCTCCACGAACTGCAGATGAGATTCCTTCCTATATAGGCCTCCAGCTAAAGCTGAAAAACTGCTCCTTTTAATCTAGGAGGGTCTAGATATTTCTTGGATTTATGTTTTACCTGTGGTTTTAAACTATTTGGTACGCCACCTTCGTAGTTGTCTGCGGCCAGAAAAGTTGGGATAAAAATGTTCTTAAATAAATAAATTAAATAATGGCTTTGAGCTGATTTATTTACTTATTTGGGTATTAACATATATAATTTCAGTATGTAATCTTACTCATACTCCAAACCAGGTTACAAAAGGGTGCAAAAAATATACAGAATCATTCAATTCCTTCTCTCTCTCCAACAATGGATTACTCTTGTTAAAGCTAACCAGACTTTATCGAAATCATATGAGGTCTCTGTTTGCACATGTGTCCTTTCACAAGTAGGCAAGCAGGTTAAAGTTGCACAGCTGACAACCCCAGATAGTTTGTATGCCAGCCTCTATGTCTCGAGCAATCAACCGAAACCGATAAAACCATGGGTAACCCTAGAAATTCCACATAAATCATGCCTATCACAGGTACCATTATGGCAAAATAAATAGATTCATGTTCACAAGTAGATACACATTTAATATGATTATATCAGACTTTTGTACTGTAATTTTCAAATCTAAAACCAGTATATTTAAAATAAATACTGATGGGAGGAAATACTCATAATACAAGTTGGGTTGAAATCATGCTATTTGAAGACAGGTTACAATTGAATCTAGAGCAATTCCCCAGGAAATCTCCAGTGGGATGAATCATCTTCCTTCTGACATATCCTGAGATGGAAAAGTCCCCTTGACAAAAATATTTACAATTCATTAAGAATCTATATTGCTAGTACAAATTTTTATCAATTAATAACCAAAGTAGAAATGTCTTTAAGTCATTGGTCTGACATTGCTGAAATGCATCTATGTAACTTCTTGATTGTAAAGCTAATTTAATTCATGCATAATTGCCATCAACAGTGGTTTGCTATTACAATTTTGAGGAATCATCCTCTTCGAAGCATTTTGTATGTAAGTATTTACAATGATGTCTTCTTCGCAGTGTTTCTATGTGGTTTCCAACGAGTAAGTACGCTATTTTTTTTAGATAATAAAAACAACTGAATTATATTTTTAATTAAAGTTTTCAAAAACTCATTTGAGCTAAATGGCTCTGAGACATGACATAATACGTCACAGTAATAACAACTAATCTGTCACTAGCTCTGAGGAGATAATCAAGCACTTTAATGAAAATGGGTGAATCATACAAGTCGATGGCCATGTGTAGAGAACAGTGAATTTATGTGTACCCCCAACTTAAATATTATTTATTGTGTGTACATATACATATTTATGTACATCCAATCCCTAAAATCCTTACTCTTTAAAAAGGAGAGACAAAAGGATCTGTGTCAGAATAATGGGAAGGAAAAGCATGGGGACAATGGGACATAGTGAGAGAAAGAAGAGGAGATGAAGAAGAAAGGGTCTGTAAGGGTCTGGTACTCCAGTCAGTAATAAGACTCAAGGTAGATTCGAGTGCTTTATTCAGAACCGTGTCAGCCCAACGGCCAGATAGCCAAGAGGTTTGGCTCTCTGGCCCCCAGTATATACCTGGAGGTTACAGTTTGACTCATCCCAGAATCCCCCCTCCCTTGCATTCCCATAATATCAGCATGTGAAAGGACAGTGAGAAAGAGACATTGTTTTTGGGACAGGCAGGCCAATTCTTCCAGGAAGGCAGATAAGAAGTAGTTTTCATTAAGCACCATTGCCCTAGATTACTTTAAGTGAATGAAAGAGGCCCCATTGGCCTTGCCAGGCTTATGATAATAGTTGGGCCATCTTGCTCCAAGAACATGTGAAATGCAAGCTGCCGCTGGCCAAGCAATACGCCTTGAGGCCTGACAAGAGAGTTAGGATCACAGCTTTCAGTTTCGAAGAATGCTTGTTGCCTCCTTTGTATTGGAGATAGGTTTAGAAATAAAACCCAAAATGTGCTTTAAGTTAAACTCTGTGATCTTGGAATACCTTAATTCTGACTTTAGATAGTTCTGATCTGTGATAGTTCTGGGTGTCAAATTAAATTATCTTACTTGGTAAATTTTGGGTTTGGGTTTTTAAAACCCGGAAATTTTCAGTAAAACCGCACAAAGACAATATCCATTTTTACCTAACTTTTTTTGGGCTTTAAATTCCAAACCTGAAATTTCCCAGTTTTCTCCACCAGCACTTCTCAAGTTCACATGGTGGGAGAACTTGGCATCATTGAAGCTTGGGCATTCAGTTCTGTTCTTCCCCTGCCACTTCCCTGTCCACAAGGATTTGAGAAGCAGCGATGTCAGAGAACTGAATGCCTCAATCTCTATCTGGCCAGCATTTCTCAGGTCCACGGTGACTCTGGAAAAAGCTAGCCATGGGAGCAGAGAGAACTTCAACTGAATGATGGAAATTATGGACATTGGAAATGATGGTTGAGAGACCTTTGACTGAATGATGGACTTGAATCCAGCATTCAGTTGAAGCTGTCCCTCTCTCCCTGCTGTTATATCCCAAGTCCCTCGTCTTCACTTTAGGCATGATCAATTATAAATGTGCTTTGTAATTGAATTCGATTAGCCTTTTATGTAATTAGGCTATTAGTCATATATAATGGATTAATTTACCCTCTCTGAAGTTCAATAAAGAGGATCAATGGATGACAGTTTTAATGAACTTTTAAAAGTCCAAAGCACTTGGAAAGATGTATGATGTAAGAAGTGACAAAGTGCTTGTCCTACTTTGGGGCTGATTACTTACATTCATCAATAGTCCACTGCTTTCCATTGCTTTCCAATCGATCAAGGAATAATTGTACTCTCTTCAAAGTAGGGCTTTTTTTTAGTGATGTAAAGAAGCACTATGTCTCTAATTTTGACATTGATTTATCTTATTTGCTTAATTTTTGAACATGACCCCCATTTGGGTGAAATGGCGAAAAAAAAAATCTGCAATAATAGAAATCCATGTACAGAGAAGGGTATTTCTCCTTACAAACCAGAGATAGCCCTCAGGTTTACAGAAACATCTTTAAAAGAAAAAAAAAAAGCTGAGGGCCACGCAGAAATACTCCCCAAGATTCTCAGGCTGAAGATGCTACCTAACCCAACTTCAGCACCAAATGTCTGGGGACCTGAGGGAGGCAAGTGCTTGCATCCAAGAATGTCCTTGGTGTTGTATGTTCCAGCAGCACTGTTGCTGATACTGTCAGCCAGCTGATGAGGGAAGCATGTCTCAACCTCAGCCCTCCCCATATCATCAGACTGACAGCAGTGGCAAGGGAAGCTGGGAGCACAAAAGCACCTAAGATTGGTTTCTTTGGGTAAGTGCCTCCCCCACTTTGCCATCATCTAGATCAGGTGTAGGGAACCTGCGGCTCTTCCAGATGTTCAGGAACTACAATTCCATCAGCCCTCACCAGCAATTTCAACTGGCCATGCTGACAGAGTACTGATGGGAATTGTAGTTCCTGAACATCTGGAGAGCTGCAGGTTCCCTACCCCTGGTCTAGATGCTTAGGGAAGAAGAGGCTCAGGCACAGGCAGAAAAGCATAGGGAGGAAAATTCTGTGGGAAATGAGACCAGGAAGCAGGGGGAAAACTGTGGGGAACGGGATGGGGGAGAGAGAGACTGAGGAATGGGCTGGGAGGGATTCCCCCAGAAATCCTCATGGGTCCCCTTGCCTATACATATTGTAGATATATACTCGGACAATAATACAGGTTGTCCTTTGAGGGTGTTAGAATCTGTTTTCAGTATAGATTGCCTTGGAATTCAGATACCCCTCCGTGTATGTATATTATTTAATTCCATGTGCCAATAATACAAATGTTCCTACATTAGGAAGTTTTCATTAACTTCGGGGAGTTTTTTGTGAATACAGCTCTGAAATTGTTACATGTGTTCATTCACAATGGCGTGTATCCAACAAACTACAGACTTGGCAGAGTAGAATGGCTACACTTTCCTCCTGTTGCAATCTTCTGAACCTCCAGAAATTTTGTTCGTGGGGGTCAGCAGATTTTCAGGAACAGCATAGGAGGCAAAGTTAAGAGGCTGTACTGGGAAGAGAGAATCGATTGAAATCTGTTCTGCAATTGAAAATGCCTTTCCTTTGGAAAAACTGTGTGGGTAGACAAATGCCAGTATTTGAAGGATCTTTTAACTATTTATTTATTTAGAATCTTACTGTGCTACATCTTCAGAATGCTGTTCAATGCAACGTAAAAAAACCACAGTATAAAATACCATCCAGTAAAACCCCAAGCAGCATAAAAACTGTTAGTAAAACAGAATAGACCATCACAAAGCTGATAGGAAAAAGCCCAAATTAAAAATCTTTGGTTTAAAACAATCTTTGTAATTAAATTTCACAGTAATTTATATATTGTGTTTTTTCAGGCTAACTCCATATGCAGTACTGATTTTTTTGTTATTTGTATAGCTTTATCCTCTGAAAAGAATTGGTGAGCTTGATACATGTAAAGTTGGATTCAACAGGGGATTTCCATGCTTGAAAGTGTGTGTAATTTTTTCTGATTCCCCTTCTTGCTTCAGATCTCCAGACCTGATCCTCAAGCTGATCTGGAGGTCTCCCATTCCCCTAGAAGCAGCAATATCTGCAGCAGAATTTTGGAGGATCTTTTGGGGCTGCAATAGGAGGGGGAGGCAAGGAAGTCATGATTCATGGGTAGAAATACTTTCCATCCACAAAAACTACTGCGGGATCTAATAACTACTACTACTACTACTACTACTACTACTACTACAACAACAACAATAACTGGAATTTGTGCAAGAATTACAACATAAGTACAGCTTTTAAAGTCATGATGCATAAAGCGCCCCTTTATTCTCCTGCGCTTGGGGTCCCTTTTAATTATTCATGGGTTCATCTTCATTCTTTCCCTCTTTGGGAGGGTTTTAATATACCTTTATTGCTGACGCTTCGTTTTATTATATTTTAGCTGTGTTTATTCTTTTAATGATTTTTTTAATGTATATGTTGTAACATTATGTTGTCTTCACTGCTCCAAGAGCCCTTCAGGGGGGTAGGTATATAAAACTTAGAAAACAAACAAACAAAACAAACAAACAAACAAAACAAACAAACAAAACAAACTGGTGGGAACACTGTCCAGAGAAAGTCACAGAAAATGAGAAGGCTCAAGATTCTGTGTGGGACTTTTTTAGGAAATCCAAATGGAAAAAATGGCACATAATACATCGGACATCACAGTGATCAAGGACAAGAAAGTGACCATCATCAACATAGCCAACCCCGGTGACAGTAGGGTCATTGAAAAACAACGCAAGAAGATCACTGAATACCATGATTTGAAAAAAATCGAAGCTTCAGCCGTCCCATGGCACAAAACCAGCTGAGATCATCCCAGTGAAGTGAAAGCAGCACCCTGGGGAGCCATTCCAAAACACTAGGGCAGCACTCTTTGTGCACATCTTCAAATCAACAAAATTAACATCTATCAGATTCAAAAGGCAGCCCTGCTGGGATCTGCATGAATACTACACCAATACATTACAATTTGCTAGGCCTCTGGGTGAGGCTTGAATTGTAATGGAAGGCCAACAACCAGCTAAAAGAACTGGCGCAGCTGTGATATCCAAAAAATGTAATAACACTCAATATATGTTTGCCTACAATGTTCAAACTGCTCACCATCATAATAGCAAATAACATTACAGGCTACCTGGAAGCAAATTACATTCAGCTAGTGGAGCAAAAAGGGAACAAAAGGAAGAGCAAGGTTATAAAAGATCAACTCCTGATAGACAAAATGATAAAGGAGAACTGCAAGAAGTGAAGAACAAATATGCATATAGCCTTGATCGATTACAAGAAGGCATTTGACTCACTGCCCCATAGTTGGATCATGAAATGCTTGGAAACAATGGGTGTCAGCAAAAACATTCGAGCATTCACTGAAAAAGCAATGAGACAGTGAAAAACTGAACTGACAGTCGGAAATGAGAACTATGGAACAGTCAACATCAAGAAAGGACTTTTCCAAGGAGATTCACTATCGCCCTGGCCTTACTGTTCATCATCGCCATGATCACACTAACAGTGCTTTTAAAGAAAACAAAGTTTGAATATCAAATGGTCAAAGACTTGGAAAACATCTCACATTTGCCATACATGGATGATTTGAAGCTTTACGGGAAATCTGATACAGAAATTCAGTCACTAGTGAACACAGTCCAAATATTTAGCACTATTTTGATGGAGTTTGGCCTGGAAAAGTGTGCCACTGTGGCAATAAAAAGGGGCAAGATTACTGAGAGTGATGGCATACCATAGCCTGATGGACAGCTAATCAAGTGGAACCAAAAGAAAGCCAATAAATATAGGGGTATTTTGCACCTGGATAACATTAAGCATGGGCAAGTGAAGACTGTGGTCAACAGAGAATACACCCAGAGGATCAGTAAAATTTTGAAAACTAAATTAAATGGCAGAAATACCCTTAAGGCAATCAATGTCGGGCCATTTAAAGTACCTGCTATCAGGCCAGTGAGGGAATCATAAACTGGACAATACAAAAGCTGCGATTTGGGATGCATTTAAGTAGAAAAAAATTTCGGAATTGGGTTGGATTTTGGCCCAAATCTGCATTGATTCCGGATGGATTCGACAAGAGGGTCCAATCTGGAAGAGCCGTCTGTGACCACTTTCAGCAGAATTGGCGCTTTTAATTTTGGGTGTTTTTTCACATTTTGGCCTTCAGGGGCGCATTTCTAAACATATCGGCACCAATATTTCGAGGTATCACCAGGGAAGTTTGTCCTGACAATGATACCTGCCAGGTTTGGTACATTTTGGTTCAGGGGGACCAAAGTTATGGACCCTCAAAAGGCGTCCCTATCCCCATTCTTCCAATGGGAGTTTCGAGATGGCTTAAAGAGTTCATGGCATTTTTTGTTCCAAACTGAATTAACCGTATCAGAGTCTCCACTGTGACAGTCTCCCCGATGATACCTGTTCTTTGGTACTCAATATTATATCAAAAAATGCGCCCCCCCTGTAGTAATTTCAGAATTTGGCCCAAGATTCTTTGCTTTGCAGTGATTTTAGCCGTACATTGTTGCTGTCAATGGGGAATTTCTGAAGGCGAGCAGCAGAGTGCATTTCTCATAGTAAACCCATTAAACTCTCAGGGGTATCTTTGTGGAGAGTCTCTGGATGACACCGGCATCCAGGTTTGCCGAACTTTGCTTGAGGGTAAGTGGAGATGGACCCTACCCTTCTGAAATCTATAAACCCCTTGAAGCAAATAACAGCCGTCACCAAACCTGGATGGGGCTGGCGAAGAGACTCTGAAGACACTCTGCGGCTGGTTACCAGCGAGAAATGAAAATGCACTCCACAGCTCCTTCCATTGGTGAAATTTCCCATTGGCAGCAATGGAGCAAAGTAACTGTTCACATGCAAAACACAGAATCTTGGCCAAATTTCTGGGGCGCATTTTTAAGTCTAGTGACACCAAACTTTCAGTGTATCATCAGGAGACTGTCCTGATGATACCACCCAGGTTTGGTGAAGTTTGAGTCAGGGGGACCAAAGTTATGGACAATCGTTACAACAGGGAAACCCAGGTGGCTTCATGTGCAGGAGGGGGTGAAAAAACACAAAGCAGCATTTGTAAAGCGAGCAGCACCAAAATTTCAGGGTATCATCAGGAGACCGTCCTGATGATACCCCCCAAATTTCACAGAGCCGAGTCTGGTTCAGGCTCTTGAGTTATGGACCCCTCAAAGATAGCCTTCATTGGCTCTCTCATTGGAAACAATGGGTGATAATGGAGCCACACCTGTTTGAGGGTCCATAAATTTGGGCCCCTGAACCAAACTGCACCAAACGCGGTGGGGTGCATGATCAGAATTAGGCACTTAAAGACACTCTGAAAAATGGTTCCATGCCTAACTGGAAAAACAGGTTTTCTGGTAATTCCTTTGTAGCGAGCACCATGTGCAGGAGCAGTGAGACAAAACATTTTTTTAAAAAGGCTATCAGCACGCAAACTTTCAGGATGTCATCAGGAAGACTCCCTCATGATGACAATTCACATACAGGTTTGTGGACTCTCGGTTTCCATGGGTTCACCGCCACGGTCCTGCGCCCCAAAAAGGGCTGGGCCCATCTCCATCAGTCTCCATGAACCTTCAAAAAATAAATTCTCTATCTTATCAATGGCTACCGTGGAAACAATGGGCGATATATGGGTTGGTCTTCCTGTTTAAGGGGTCCATAACTTTTGGACCCACCTGGAACCAAACTTCGCAATTCAAATCCTTGGGGATATCATCAGGACAGTATTCCTTTTAAAATGCTGGAAAACAGGCAAAAAATAAAAGCAGCGATCCAAGAATCTCGGATGTCACCCCAAATTCGAGGGTGTTTTACCGGATATGGGGATCCGACCCCATACACCTGAATCCGGACTCAATCCAAGCCTCACGAATTTTTCCCCATTTACCAACCCTAATGGCATTCCATCATGCCTTACACCCACGCAGTGATACTGATCTCTTCCCCAGAGATCTGGTGGCAGAAGCTTACTGCAAGTAAAGCAAACAGTGGAGGAGGAGAAACATGCCCTGGCCAATTATGTGAATGAAAGTCAAGAACAGGCATTGACTGAAGTGAAGAACAGAAATTTACTGAAAGTCCAGAGAACCAAGCAGGAGTATACAATTTTTTTTTATTAAAACGAGGACTAAAAGTTGGCATAACAAATCACTGCACATCCAATTTCTGGAGAAGATCAAAGGACGAGGTAGACAATGAGAAAGAAAGAAGATCGGGCTGTGGTTAACTACTGGAACTCTGAAAAAGGACACTGAATCCCTAATTTTAGCTTCTGAGGATCAAGCCATTAGAACAAATTCGATCAAGGCCAGAATCGAAAAATGTTCTGATGATGCAAAGTGAAGATTGTGCAAAGAAGCTGACGAAACTGTAAATCATTTCCTCAGCTGCTGCCAAAGATTGCCTGACTGAGTACAAGCAGAGATAATAACTCCAGTGGCCTAGGGGACGAATGCCCAATGGGCAAAGCGGGCAGCTGGCCAAGGTGCTTGTGGCAGGCTTCAAAAAATGCAGGGTTCCGCTTGTGGGGGGGGGCTGGTTGGCATTTTAGTGGGTTTCCTGTTTTAATTGGCCTGTAGCTGGTGTGCTCTTTTAGGCCAGTTGTCTCAAAATTTCAGGGATGTTTCAGGAGACTCTCCTGATGTTATACCACCTAGGTTTATGAGCTTGGTTCAGGGAGTCCGCACCATGGACTCCCAGTGCTGCGCCCCATCCCCCATTGTTTCCACGATGAGCCAATAGGAGATAGGGGCTGGCACTCTTTGAGGGTCCATAACTTTGGACCCCTGAACCAAACTCTCACCAAACGATAAGGAGAGGTATCATCAGGAGAGTCTCATTGATAATACCTGTGCTTTAGGAAGTTTGGTCCAGAGGGTCCAAAGCCATGGACTCCCAAAGCGGGTACCCCATCACCCATTGTTTCCAATGGGAGCCTAACAGAAGATGGGGTTGGCACCTTTTGAGGGTCCATAACTTCGACCCCACAAACTCACTCAAACTTCTGGGTGGTATCATTAGGAGAGTCTTCTAAAGATGCCTCTGGAAAGTTTGGTGCCAAGCTAGCCATCAACAATTGCACCCCTGAGCAGGCACCCCCTCCAAATTTCCGGTGATCTTGCATGGAGTTTAAAGGGAGAATCTGAGGTCCCACAGTTTAAACATTGAAAGTGATGTTGTTTCAGGATGGGGGGAGAATCAACTTTAAAGTAGCATCATTTTTCAATGTTAGCTTAAACTGGGGACCACAGATTCTCCCTTTATGTGGATTTCAAAAAGAATCTGGGCTCCCCAGTTCAAACACCATTGAAGAAAATGACATTGATTGGGGTGGATTCCAGCATCACTTGTTTAAATTAGGGAGCCCAGATTCTCCTTTAAATCCATCTTTAAAGGGAGAATCTGGCGGGTTCCCAGTTTAAATAACATTGAGTGAGATGCTGCTGTTTCCACCAATTGGGGACTGGATACAACAATTCTCATAAAATGCTTTCATAGCAGTAATACAACATTTTGAAAGCATTTTGAAAATATTTTCAAAAGATTACTTCTGCTGTGGCATGGCCTCCATTGCCGTGTTCAGATTTGTGAGTTGGGGCATGTTCCTAATAGGGTGGCGACCTTTTTATATCTAGATAGTTAGTGGATTGTTTTATCAAGTTTCCTGCCAGTACGCCAATTGGCCAATGGCGCAGGCTGATGGGAATTGTAGTCCATAACATCTGGAGTGCCAAAGGTTCGCCACCACGGTTCTATAATGTGATGGTGACTTTGAAATGACCTGGTGTAAAAAATCATTGCTTGGTCACAGTGGGGGAGGGCGGCTGCCCATGGGGGGGCGCCAAACTCCACTGGGTGTAGCTACAAGGGGAATGGGGGGTGCACGTTGCACCAGGCATTTGCCCTGGGGGGCATCAAACTCAGGTTTTGCCCAGGGCTCCAGTTGGCCTAGTTATGGCACTTCAGTGGCCAAGATGATCCACTGGAATGTATGCAGGAATTACAACATTAGGACAGCTAAAAACTGGTGGGAACGTTGTCCCAAGAAAGTCATGGAAAATGAGAACGTCAAGATCTTGTGGGACTTTCAAATCCAAACAGACAAAGTGTTGGCACATAATACACTAGTCATCACAGTGATCAAGGACGAGAAAGTGACCATCATTGACACAGCAGTACCCAGTGACAGCAAGGTTGTTGAAAAAGAACATGAGAAGGTCACTAAATATCATGATTTGAAAATCAAGCTTCAGCATCTATGGCACAAACCCAGTGATATATTTGCCTAGGGACAGGGGGTACCCTCTGTCCCCGGGCGCCACTGATCTGGTCATGTGGGGGTGCAAAACCAGCCCCCCGCATGACCAGAAAGATGGCAAGGCAGCAGGAAATCCTGCTGTCTTGTCGTCTTCTGGCACCCTCGGCCCTGCACATGTCATTATCACATGGGCGGAGTAAAGGAAGCTAGAGGACCCCACCAAGTCTCACCCTGCACAAGCAAATACTACAGGCTTAGATCTAAATCTAGATATAATAATCCATTTTTTTCTTTCAAAATCATTGGAAGAATTCCTGTTTCATATAGAAGCCCCAGGGGACTTGGACTTCTTGGTGTCAAGTTATCCATTCCCAAGGACAACGGTAAAATAAGCATACAAACTATGGCTAATGTATTTATTATTTAGCAGATGTTTATCTCATCCTTCCTTTGAGGGGCCTAGAGTGACGTAAGTGGTTCCCCTTTCTCCATTTTCTCTTTACAACAGCACAGTGAGATTAGCCTGAAAGAGAATAGTTAGCCCAGTGTCACTGAGTAAATTTCATGGCAAGCAAGTCTCCCTGTTCCTAGTCCGTTGATCTAACTAGCACACCACAGCTCATTTATGTACACAATCCTATTGAAAAGCTGTAATAGCTGGCATGAAGTCATCTGAGCTACACTTTTTTTGGCGGGGGGTGGGGGATGACTTGAACACTTTCTTGTCATATCTGTGATTTGCTAGGTTAATATAAAAGGTTCCACAAAATGCATTTGCCAGATTATTGTTGGTGATTGAGAATTTCTCTCTCTTCCAATCTAGGTATTTCTCCTACCTGCAGGAGGGAAGATATATCTGTTGTCAGGCTGGTATTGTACATCATAGAGAATTTGGGAGAGTGGAATCTCTCTCCGTAGGCTCTATGGAAAGGACAGATAATTGTGCTGTAGATATTATAGTTTATCTTGTCCAATTCTCTAGTCCATTTGAACATTCAGTTCATATTATAAAATGTCATATATGCTGAACTGTCCATGCTGGGAACAGTGTTATTTATGTTTAATATGTAAGGCCAGTTTCCCTGCTGGGGAAAAACTGAGCTGAATTTTCAATTGGTTGTAGTCCTTATTTCATATTTGAAGAAACATACGCAGACTAGAAGATCTGATGTTTAAAGTTGTGCATTATCCCAGCATGATCATATAAATGCATTGCAGGCAATTGGTTCCACTATCTGTCCCTTAGATAAATTTATTGTGTTGGCTATTTGCTGATTCAAAAGTTTTGAAAGGTCATGTACATTTTTAAGTTGGTATTTTAAAACATCATGTTGTCTAAAGTATTCAGCAAGCATTCAAGCAGAGCTAATTCAGTTGCTAATGCTCTTCTATGTTTTCTTCCTGAGTCATGCACAACGAGCAGACAAAGCAACTATTGCACCAGCTGTATGATTCATATTTTTATACAGTTGAAAGTCATCATTCTAGTAGAGATGACCAGCTTTGATTTGGTAAATAAGATTTTTATAGTGATCAAAGATTTTTATAGTGATCATATACTAAGATATATGGATGAAAGGGGTAACACAATGAGGAAGCAGATTGAGGTGAAAAGTGAAAGATGGTAGTATAGAAGACATGGTTTGAAGAAGGAGTGGGAAGTGGATGTTTTCATGGGCAGAAGGGTAGTATAAACAGTAGCATTTGCAGCAAAAAGCAGGGACAGAAGATTGGACTCCATGAAGCCTTGGAGGAAACCAGAAACGTGAGACCAGCTGTTGCAACCTGGTGGTTGGTTTGACATTGAACTCTTTTTTCCTCTCCTTGCTCTACCCTATATTTCTGAATATATAGTTATCACTGTGTTTCTCAGCGCAACACGAAATATTTTTCTGATATGTTTCCCTATTGATCCAAGATGCATTGCAGAATTGAGTTCTCATTATGAAACTTGGTGGAAGGTTGATTAGCTGAAGTCATACGTGAGAGAGCGCACCCACATTTACTTTTCTGATGAGCTTCTACCTCTGTGACACGCTGATTTCATTTCTACTCCATTTTCTTCATGTTTGTTAACTGTTCAGCTGCTTTTTGAATCTTCAGCCACCAGGGGGACACACAAGTGCTGAAGCCTGAATAGACAAAGCAGAAAAACTGAACAGAATGAAGACTAAGCATACAGCATACCCAAATGAACAAAAGCTAGGTCAACAATAAATAAAAGTTTTCTAATAGCATTATTATTATACTGTTGTTATTGGTAAAGGCAAAACACAAGAAACAATTATAAGCTTGTTAGGTCTCGACCCTTGAATCAATAAACAAACTCTGGATTGTTGATCAGAAGCGTTTATTGGAAGGCAACAAAGAACCCAGCTTGTAAAAAGCCAGTTCCTGCAAACCTGGCTTTTGCTATCCCCTTTATTCAGAAATAATCCCCCCTCCTGTTTTCCCAAAGAATGTGAGAAAGAGTTATTTCAGAGCCGAGGAACCCCAAGATCGGTGACAGATAGAGATAAAGCCACCTGGACTCCTACCTCCATGGAGCAACGGAAACATTCAATTTCCCATGGGAGGAGAAGGTGTCAGGGGTAAGCCTAGTTATCTACAAAGCGTGTGAAACCATAGAGATCAAGGGAAGAATGTCCCATTACAGCAGTGATTATATATAGCAGGCTGACTACATATATCTTGTAGTGATTACATTGAAGCAGGAATTTATCTCAATCAACCAGATATAATCCCTGACAAAACAAAAGTTAATTTCACATAAAGAAATGAACTCCTTTAATGCGGACATTATGGCTCAATGGGATGATATGTTTGCATTTTCTGATGCTGATAGGAGTAGAATACACATTGAATTATCTACCATTAGTGGAGAAAGGGGTGTATCCTTGGAACTATGGACCCAATTAACTTGTCTTAACAGGAAAGCCATTAAATATCAATGGCATGCTTTTCCATTGAAAGAATATTGCATTCACAGTTGCATACCACAAGGGTTGAGGATGCAAAAACTTCCTACCCTTTTGGCTGATGAAGAGGAATTTAAGACTAAGTGGGTGGTCAAATGCTCACATGATTTGATGCTTTTGGTTACAGAGCAGTCTATGCAAGAATTTTAAAAGTTTCTAACTAAAATAGATACTATGACTAATAATATTAATATGATACCCAAGGAGATTTTTGAAAAAAAAGATGCATGAGATTGAAGTAGAAATTAAAGCTTTTTCTGACAAGACAAAGAAGAGTAAGAAAAAGAAATGTGATAGCGATGCCTGGATTATTCTCAGGATTCTCAATGATATAGGATTCTATGGAATCTTTCACCAGTATCTCTGGAGATGAATTTGAGAACTGACCTCAAATTCGAGTGAGCTCTGGAGGCTGACTAAAATCAGCCCAACCCCCTGGAAAGCCCTACCGGCCAACACATCTGGGGGTGATTTGGGAATACCAACACGAGGCCAAGCACCATGGCCGGCCGTCACAGGTTGCAGCAGTAGCCAGGCTAAAGGGGATTCATTCCATCCATGGATTGGGCTGGCCCTCTGGTTTTTAATTGTTTCTTATATTTGGCTTGTAACAATAATAACGGCTTAGTTATGTTATAAGAATCTTTTCTTTATTGTTGGCAGAGCTTTGGTTCATTTGGTCATATTGGGTTTGTTGTATACTTACAAGCTTGAATAGAGGCACACAGAAATGCAACCAGTAAAGTCCTATTGGTTTTCTTCATTGGGCTTCCATTATCTTCACAATCTGCTTATTCCCTATTCTGAAGATAATGTTTAAAAAAGAATACAGTTACTATACATATATAGAGTTCTATGATATATTTTAAGTTGTTACATTGAAGTGTCACTAAGGCCCTTTCTGCACGGGTGGTTTATGGGGCCTGGGGATGGCAAAAACGCCGTCCTTAGGGAGCCATTCGCACAGGGGATGCAGCTGCTTCGCAGCCACGCCGCCCTCGGGCCGCCCAACCGGTGCAAAGCCGCCGTTTCCCAACCTCGCTTGGAAAGCGAGGTTGTTGGGAAACGGCGGCTTGGAGCTGCTGCTGTGCGAACGGCAGTGGCTTCCAGGCGCCTTCCCCCCCCCCCCCCCCACTGGGCGACTCACCTGTCCTGCGGCCCTCCGGTGCGTCGCCAAGGCCTGGGGACACGCCCCCTTTGCCCTGCGATCCTGGAGTGGTTGCACAGGGCTGGGGGACGTGTCCCCTGGCCTCAGTGACGTGCCAGAGGGCCGCAGGACAGGTGAGTCGCTCTGACGTGCGCCGTCGTCTCGGCCGATTCTGGAACCGTCCATGCAAACGGTCCCAGAGGGGTCAGGTCGGCGTGGATTGCGCCAACCCGATCCCTTCCGCCTCCGTGCGGAAACGCCTGAGTTTAATGACAATTTCTTTCAGTTAAGTTTGTTTAAGACTGGGTCCTTCATGTGCAAATCTAATTCTACCTGGAAAAAAAATTGATTGCAAGGATTGCAAAATAACATAACTATCTGAAACTGACAGTGATTGGTTCAGGGAAGTGACCTCATTTTAATTTTGCTTAGAATACAACCAGCTTTGGGTTGCTATTGATTTTGGATGGGCTAGAAGATCTTGTTTGATTTGGACTCTGGAATTAACGTGGACTCAGTCTTGTCAAGGAAACATCTAGCTTGGAACCAATGCTTGCAAAAGTGCCAGGCAGCCCAATCCACGGGTGGGGGGGGGGGGGGGATAGTAGCTAAAGAGTCTGTCTTTTTGCTGGCATAAGTCAGCACCAACACAAGGAGCTGTTCCTAGGCTGAAAGGCCTGAGGAAGCCCAATGAAGTCATTTCTGCCACTGGGAATTCCCCCGTCAGTCCCAGTACAGACTCCTGCAATGGAGGAATACTGGTGCAGTGGCTGCAGTGGCACCCAGGCAACATGAAGTTGCACAGTTCCATGGCACTGGGGTAAGTGCCGCCTACCCAAGCTGGTGAAAAGTGCCACTTAGGCCGTGGGGACTGACAATAGTACTGGGGCCAAGTCAGGCCAGCTCCAAAACCCTTTTGCACCCCTCCCTGGTGGATTGCACTGAAGGTTCGTTATTTAGCTTTGGTATTGTATTGTTCACTACTTTTTATTGTATATTCCAGCACTATCTTTTAATCAATCATTTAAATTTTATTCTGTGGTGTACTTGAATTCTGGGGGCTTCACTCTGAATCAAATACTTTGGCTTACTTTGGCTGCAGCAATTGGAAAAATCTGTTTTTGAAGCTCATCTTGTAAGTGTGCAAACATGCAGGGTTGACTTTCTTTGTTCTTAGACCTGGGAGGGCTTGAGGCAGTTGGGATAGTAATGGGGGCTGGTAGCAGTGCTATTTTGTGGTGTGTGGACTCACATTTCAGTGCTTTTGTTTTGTTTGCCCAATCTGTGTCCTTAAATGGCATTTTGTTTTAAGGCACTTTGACGAACAGTATAACATTGATGAAATGTCCAAATTTTATTTTCATTTGGAGACGAAAAAGGGCAGGACAGACTCCACAGAAAATGTACTGCATCTGCAAGTCAGGTATTGAGAGAGTAGTGACCTTCACCATCCAGTTATCTTCTTGCTCTATCTACATTTGTTATCCCCATGTTATGGCATAAAGGTAAAGTGTCTAAAGTAATGTGATCTATTTACCAGTGAATTCGAAATAACTGAAAGTTCACTGTTATACTTATCTGTTAAAAGGTGTATCATCACAAAGGCATGGACAGAACGAGTTAGACACTCCAAACAGAAGGAGCACAACATAGCTTTCAAAGGGGGGGGGGGGCTAAGAACCGCCTATTGATCTGTGATCGTTTTGGAACAGCGCGCCAAATGGACTAACTAAATGGTCCGATTTTTCCCCTGGTTAAATCTGGTCTCAACGACTCACCCTGCAGAGGTTTGCCCTGGTGAGTCAACAAGAACCATGGACCCTCTTAGCTTTGCGGCTTTCTGACTTCCGGCTGCCGTCATATCTCCCCGCTCCCAAATTTGATGCTGGAATTCAGTTCGGCTCTGGGAGACACCCCCCCCCCCCCCGCGCCCATCGGTTGCCGGCGGGTGATACTTTCCTTCCTCGTGAGGAGAAGCCCTGCTGAGCTCCTGCACTTGTCCACAAACTGACGGCGACGGGAGGGGCCTGTCTGGTGACGTTTTGTTCCCAGCGTGGAGAGGCGAGCGTGCGGGATTGGAGGGAGGTGGCGAAGAGCTGCAGCTGCTGCAGCGGAGGAGGAGGAGGAGGAGGAGGCGAGACTGGGCGAAACGAGAGCCTGGCGTGCTTCAATAAGGGGCAAGGGGGCAGCGCGCTCTGCTGCAACCGGCTTCAGGATGTAGGCGACCGGCTGAAGGGCTCTTGCTGGCGGAAGGGCTCATCATGAAGAAACACTCGGCCAGGGTAGCCCCTCTGAGCGCGTGCAACAGCCCGGTCCTGACTCTCACCAAAGTGGAAGGTAACTGTGCCTGCCGAGCCGGACAGTCCTGCCGTTGCCCGTGCCCGAGCATCTCCCGATGCCCGGGAAAAGGGTGCGAGCCCCGCGCTTTGGGTGCCGGGTGGCTTCCCTGCTGCAGTCTGTCTCGCCCTCCCGGCGCAGGACGGAGGGGGTCCGTAATGCCATCCCTGAGTGGACTCCCTTTCGCCAGCAAGGCAATGCGGGCATTCCCGTCCGGAGGGTCGAAAGTCACCTTTTCGGGCGAGCGGGAACGCGGTAGACCCTGGTCCTCGCCCCTCCCCCCCCCCCCCCCCCCCCCGGTGCCCGGCGAAGTTTTCTTTTAGCGCATGAGGAAGAAGAGGCGGGTGTAGGAACTTGCTGCATTGGGGCAGGGCAGGGCAGGGGGAGCACCGCTCCAGTAGTTGCCCCCCCCCCCGGAAAACGGGTCGGGCTCAGCTTTGAGGCTTGGGCATGAGGTAATTTGGCGGGTATCCATTTTAAGGGGGAAGGAAAGTCGATGTTCCGCGCCGCGGGGAGTGCAGGGGAAAGCCCACACCACCTCTGGGCTGCTGTTTTGGGTCTTGCGTGTACGACGGTGTCCTGGCTGTTTGGAGGTAGAGACGGAGAGACTTCTGGAAACACTTTGGGGGTGTTCTGCTGATAGCTCAGATCCTTGCCGCAGTTTGGAAAGGGCATTTCATTCAGGCTCGTAGAGCCCCTTTAAAGGCTAGGAACTTCTTGCTACGCCAAAAGGGCGTGGGGGGATCCCAGACAATTTATTACTGTTTGATCCCGCCTGTCGGCATTGGCAGATAGATGAGTGTTATGCTAGTTCCGAGGGGCTTGCCTTTGCCTTAATTGCAAGTTGGGCTGCAGCCGCTGAGCATCTCGAGCTGCCATGGCTCTTCTTTCATGAGCCGAGGCAAGAAGGCTGTTAATTGAAGTTGCTTTCCGAGGCCGCCTCAGACAGGACAAACGGTTGTGCCACTGATACGGTTGGCTGCCCTGGCAAGGAGAGAGGATGCAGTGCCCATGACATGATTGGGGGCAAGGAGGCTTGCGGTGCTTTGCTCAGAAAAACAGGCTACTTGGAAGTTTGGGGGCACAAGGAAAGTGAAGGGCGGTATAACTGTGAAGGAGGGGAAGGGGAAAGCTGAAGAAAGTGCCTCTGTGGAGAATCTAGAGTTAAGGGAAAGAGAGGGAAAGATGGCCCTTGAGAAGTTTTCATAAAGACAGACAAGTACAAAGAAGGAATATAAGTGTTATGATTGATACATAATTAGGAGATTTAATAATTAGGGGATTGTAATTAGAAGATGGAAATTGGAAAAGTCAGAAAAACAGAAAGAATGAGAAGAGAGTACCTATGAAAAAAATAATCAGAAGAGCAAGGGTCATAGATGCAAGGTACTAATTAAAACTGAATGTGCATCGTAAAAGAAACAGTGCAATCTTAAACGGAATTTCACCCTTTTTAGTTCATCAATTTATTTATTTATTTTTAGATTTATACCCCACCCTTCGACTCAGGGCAGCAATAACAAGATAAAACCAATACAATAAAATAGAATAAATATTTAAAAAACAACTATATAACAAATCAACATCTCGATGGCGACTTAACCCCCACTATCCCATGGGAGGCAAGTAATAATAAAAATCAGCCCAGCTGGGCCCTAAACGCCTGGTGGAAGAGCTCTGTCTTGCAGACCCTGCGGAAAGAACTGAAATCCTGCAGGGCCCTGATCTCACTCAGGAGCCCATTCCACCAGGTAGGGGTCAGGACCAAAAAGGCCCTGGCCCTTGTTAAGATGTTGCTTACAGTTACTCAAAATTAGGGCATCAACAATAGGCCTCTGCTCTATTTTTTATTGGAAGTATCCGAAGGAGAAGATTTGTAGCTTTCATATAACAGCGAGTGATTTAATCTGTCAATTGCTTCTGTAGTAAAGGGGTTGGGGGGGGTTAACTTAACATGTGACAAAAATAATATGATTCAAAACATTGCATAAAGGTGGTGAGGAAGGAAAATAAGTTGTGAGTCTGGAAGTCTAAGTTAAGCTACATGTAAAGACAAGGGAAAAATTAGCCAGAAAGGATGGAAAAGATGGAATGGTAAAAATGGTGGTGATAAAAGAAAAATGGTGAGATGGTGAAGATAGGTTTAAAAACATTAAGCAAAGGTGAAAAAATATGAGGGGGGAAAGAATGAGGTTTTAATAAGTTTTTACCAAGAAAAAGTAGATTGTTTTGTATATTTCAATAACACAAATGAACACCAGAACCCCAAGTTTTGGGTTTTCATTCATGTGCCTGAACATGCAAATTTTAACTTCTACAGGACAAAGCCCATGCCATCATCTGTTGGACTAGTTTAATTTTTAAGGACAATGCTAGGATTAACAAATTATAAGAATAATGGGGAATGTCACATTGTCCCTTTTAAACATATTAGTGGTTTTTCTGCATGTGCTGCACTTTACTAGCTTTTGTATGCACATGAACATCACAGTTTTGTTTAATGGGTTTCAAATACCAACATCTAGATTAGGCTTCTGCCATGTGCTCTCTGTAGGACTTCCCAGAAAATATAGTTGGTACAGAATGCTGCAACTAGAACACTGTCTGGTATGGGTCATAGGATCATGTCACTACAGTCTTGTCCACCTACACTGGCTATCAATTTGTATCTGGGTTTTAATTCACAATGCTAGCATTCACCTTTAAAGTCCTATACATCTTGGGATCAGCATACCTGAAAGACTGCCTAATTCCTTCTGAACCTATTCCACTCCTGCAGTCATGTTTGGAAGCATTGCTTCAAGTGCCCCCACCATCTGAGGCAAGACAGGTGACAACCCAAAAAAGAACCTTTTCTGTTGTGTCTCCACAACTCTGGAATGGGACCCCAAGAGAGAACCATCTGTCTCGCTCTAACATTGTCTTCTATCAGCAAGTGAAGACTTCTTTGGTTTTGTTTGGCATTCTCTCTCTTATTAGCCCTCGCCCCTGTTTGTGTTTTTTATATGTTTATATTCTGTTTTAGTCCTGATCTGGATAGCCCTGGGCTTGCCTGATTTTGTCAGATCTCAGAAATTAAGCAGGGTCAGTCCTGATTAGTATTTGTAAGTGTTCTTAGAATTGTCAGTCTCTTGCAGAATTTATACACCCATATTCATATCAATTTTTTTATCATCTGGCAGCCATGTATGTGCTTCTCTGAAGTTTACTATGTTCAAGTTATTTAGACAGTTTGTTCATTCTGGAAGAATCATTAGTATTCTGAAGAAGTTGCTTGTGAGGCTGCATACTTTAAAATATAAAAAGATGTGCCAGTAAACTTAAGTTGTCTGCCCTATTTCACCTATGCAAATTAAGATGCATTCATGTTTTTCTAGATAAATGATGTAAGTCGCCACACTGGTTCATAGTGAAATCCCAAACAAAATGCATTTAATATATCTTATGAGGACCAACCTAAAGTATGCAAACGATGGAATTTTCCAGAATTTTTTATCAGACTTCTGTTATTTTAACACTAGGCTTCATAAAGAGTTCTAGAGAAACTATACGTAGTTTTTGTGTCATTTTGACTAGTCCTGATTATTACATGCCTTGACTTCTGTTTTTCTGGTGGCTCTTATTGCCTTCTCCTCCCATCCCAAACCTTTTGTATAGAGCTGCTGGTAGTACCATGCTTTTTTTTTAAAAAAAAGTGTTAGTTTGGAATTGCTGCTGGTTAAGAGAACGAGAATATCTGTATCTCTGATTACTCTTTCTTAGACATAAAGTCAATCCAGTATGTAGGAATTACAGTTGTTGAAGTCTGTGGATGTGCCACCTAACAGATAGGCTGCCTCCAGAGGTCTTTCATTGATATGCATTACTTTAACGCCTTCAAGCTTTTTCATCTCACTGCTTGCACAGTAACTGCTTAATCCCAAAAAGGAAGATTTGCCATTTCAGAATATTACAGAGGTGGATTCATCACCATGAACTGAGCCTGTAAGATCATCACATCAATATGTATTCATCAATCAATGAAGCAGCATATGGAATCTTTGTGTGTGTGTTTACATAACTGTGCACTTTGGGTGGCTCACCTGAAGCTTATTAGGGTTCCTTTCTATTTTCTTTTAAACTTTGTACTGAAAGCAAAATTAAAAAAATTCTAAATATTATGTACTTCCTCCTTTTTTTTTGTTACTGAATGAACATACTCAAACTTGCTATGCAGGGCTACATGAACGGTCCATCATGAGGGCAGAGAGGAAGAATAGATGGGGATACTCTTATCTAGACTGCAATCCAGATGGGGGGGAGCATGGAGGTAGCTTCAGCTGGCACCATGCCACATTCACAGGGGCTTTGGGTGGTAAAAACCCTCCTGCTATCCAAATTACCACATTGCTGAAACAGTGTGGTGCACATACACTGCAAAAAAGTGTGGTGTGTGTCGGCAGGACTAGAGGGCAGCATTCCCAGGCAGGAATACTGGTGGAAACTGACTAACAGCAGTTCCACCCCTGGGAATACCCTGGCCTGCCCCACTCCCATACCATCATCCACTCAGTTGCCAGTTTAGCTCCCTGGTGGTTCCCATTTCCAAATTTGCCTGCAAGAGCTGGTGGGGCGGGGGAATTGCCCATGCTACTGTGTCTTGTATTTTTTCACTTTGGAATCTTGGTAGCCCACTGATTTTTAATCTTCCTCCTTTTGCTGTTAGTGAATGAACATACTCAAGTTTGCTGTGCAGGGCTGCACTGATTATGTTTTGAGATGACCAGCATGAGGGCAGAGAGGAAGACTAGATGGGCGAAGAGGAGCATGGCTCATTGATCTGACAAGCAGAAGATTCCAGGATAAGACCTTGTATAGCCAGGATCCATGTATAGTCATTATCACCAGCAGCAGGCAGTATTGAACTGAGACACAACAATAGTCTGACTCAGTATAAAAAAGCTTTCTTGTAAAATTTCTACTTTCTGCATCAATTGTTTGTCAAGAAACTTCTGCTTGTCTGCTATGTATCTCTGTACTGCAGAGGATTTTGGAGCATATGGACACACAAAGAACAAAAGCCAACTAGTCCTGATTGTTTCAGTATTGTAAGACTATGCCCAAAAGCATACTCAGTGCTCCCCATGACTATGTCCTATGTCTTTCACAGACATTTGTTCCCAATTTTTAAAAAATCTTCTCATTGAGGAATCTCTGATATAAGCTTTGGAGGATCCTCAGTATTCCACCGAACCCAGTTGGAAAATTACTGATCAAGCAGTCACTGGTAAAAGACATGGTGTGTATCTCATCTCCCCCTTATCACCACCATCACCAAGTTCCAGAATTCTAAGTTAATAAAAAAAAGAGTAGCTGTTTTCTTATTTTGTACTTTTTCTCCCCTAAGATTAATACTAGAGATAGATGAACTTCAAGGCTGTTGGTTCTGGTGGGTTTTCCAGTCTGTGTGGCTATGATCTGGTTGATCTTGTTCCTAACGTTTTGCCTGTATCTGTGGCTGGCATCTTCAGTGTGTCACAGAGGGAAGTCTGTTACACACTGTGTCCGGAGAGAAGGGAATGTTTGGAGTATATATTGTACATGTCCCGGGGGGGCGGGGAACCAATCCGTAAGTGTTTGGGTGGAACTTGTTATGCAAAGATGTGGTTGATAGTATTGTATTGCGGGTGGGGCTTATCAGTCCAGGGAGTGATTCACATTTTCATGCCCTGCAGCAGCAGTAGTATTGGTGAATGCAAATCCTGTGTTTGGGTGGAGTCCATTGTTCATGAACTTAGAATGCTTTGGGGGTTGCTTTTGGTGTTTTTAAGTACTGGTAGCCAAGCTTTGTTAATTCTCCGAGTCTCTTCTTTCCTGTTGAAGTTGTCTTGGTGTTTGTGAATTTCAGTGGCCTCCCTGTGCAGTCTGACAAAGTAACCTTCTGAATTGTCCAGAATTTCAGTGTTTTCAAATAAAATGTTATATCCAGCTTTGTCCAAGACACGTTTTGCAACTACAGATTTTTCAGGATGGTTAAGCTGACAGTGTCTTTTGTGCTCTTTAATACGAGTCTGAATGCTGCATTTTGTGGTTTTTATGTAGATCTTTCGACAGCTGCAGGGTATGCGATAGACTCCTGCAGAAGTGAGGGGGTCCCTCTTGTCCTTTGCTGAGCGTAGCATCTGCTGTATTTTCCTGTTAGGTTTGAAGATGGTTTGTAGGTTATATTTCTTCATCAATTTTCCTATTTGATCAGTGATTCCCTTGATGTATGGTAGAAATATTTTTCCTGTAGTGGGCTGTTTCTCTTCAGTCCTCTGGGTTTCTCTTGGTCTTAAAGCTCTCCTGATTTCTGTTGTGGAGTAGCCATTTGCCTGCAGAGCCCAGTTTAGATGATTGATTTAAATCAGGGAGGAGGTGAGGTTCACAAATTCATTTTGCACAATCTGTCAGAGTTTTGATTATGCCCCTTTTCTGTTGTGGATGGTGACTGGAGTTTTTATGTAGATACCGGTCTATGTGTGTCGGTCTTCTGTATATTGTGTGGCCCAATTGGTGGTTGGGTCTGCGAAAGACCAAAATGTCTAAAAAAGGCAGTTTTCCTTCTTTTTCAGTTTCCATGGTAAATTGAATGTTTGGGGGGGATGCTGTTAAGGTGGTCCAGAAAGTTCAGCAGTTCCTCCTCACCATGGCTCCAGATTGTAAAAGTGTCATCTACAAATCCACCAGGACCAGTTGAATCCGGCTGTGAAAGCCTTCGACAATACATTTAAGGCTGTTGGTTCAGTATTGTTACTTCTCAGTACCTACCCTGTAAAGTTACTTGAGTACATGAAAAAATTCAAAATATAAGGGATTTTTTGCTTGCTTAGAACCAAACAGCCAGTTTAAAAAAAAAGTTGCTGTGATCATTGAGATATCCTTTTGAAAGCAGATTTAAATCAACATTCCTTTTGTTTGGAATATCACTTTTATTTGTCAAATGTAACTGAAATTCTCCCACCTTAACTTTAATAGCTCCTTTGCTACTTTGAGAAGTTAACCAAATTAGATAGAAGACTGTTTAACTCACGAGATTAGCAACACAAACCTAAACAGACGTATACCCTACTAAGCCCATTGAAGAGATTGATTTTATTATTGACTGTGGAAAGTAGGTCATCACTGACAAGGCTATCACATACCTCTTCTAAGTGAAGTCTGTCTATGTAGGATTCTTGAGGAACAACAGAAAAAGGAAATGGTAGAAGCTTTTAAGACCTTGGGATGAATTTAGTATTAGGAAAAAGTAGGTGGTAAAATAAAGATTCATGTGATTATTTTCTCACCAATTTATATATTCAAATCAAACCAGAGAGTTGTCTGAATTTGATTTCATCTCTAGATAGAAGAACCCATATTCAGTCTCTGCACTAATCCTGAGGTGAACTTACAAAATACATCCTAAAGCTCTCAGGTAATGGGATCATCAGTCTGAGCCCTTTTGTCTTAGTTATCTATGACCCAGGGATATCTTACTATATGACTGAGCAGCGTGTTCCTAATCCACAAACCAGCAAAAGTGAAGGACTCTAGGAGATGTAGTCCAGAGGGTGTCATTATGCTTTGCAGAAGCAGAGATTGTCTTTTTGTTTCAAGATACATAAATTGGACTCTTGGTTCCCAAAGCAGTCTAATACAAAGAACTATATAATGTGTAAATCTGCATGCTCAGAAGTAAGTCTAACTGTATACAATAGTTTACTCCCATAGGACTACACAATCTGTTAGTTTTTAAGATGACATAAGATTCTTATTTATTTTGTCCTTTTCGATAAACTAACACCTGGGATCTGGTAATCAAGCAAAACTACTGCCCTTATAAAAATGAAAGCATCAGTGGGATAATGTTATTTTTAGCTTTTAATAATTAAGCTCCTGTAAATCCACGCTTCATCCTTTTATTCATAATTAAGGTTTTTTTCCCTTCCTAGAATTTGGCTTCTTTATATACTGTTTCTTTCAAATGGGCTTTGGCTTATATATGCCTCTAATTTGTAATATACAGCTGGTCACATTATAAAATGTTTTTCATTACAAGTTTGGCTTCTTTCATGTTTTAATAATAAGTTAGTGGTAGCTCCAGTTAATTTTAAGGACTTATTGTTGCTAAGTGATACTGAGTAAAGGTAGAAAAGTCCCTGAGATCAGGACATGTTGATATTACCAACATGTTATTTGTGGGTCAAACTACAAACTGTGTGCCCCAATACCATTTTAAAAATAGAAGACTTCAGGAGAGGAGAATTAAGAATAGAGAAATGGCAGGTGAGACAGGACTTAATAATCTTCTCTTTTACCATTTCTCCATCCCAAATAACTTTTAACCTCTAGTCACATGTTTATCCTTGTTTCTTACATTCTTGTTAATTACCAGATGTATCATTTCAGATTTGCTGACAAGTTGATAGTACTACTTTAAATGTGACCAGTAAGGTTCAGAAGTGTAATTGAGGCTGATTCTGCATGGTACAAATATAATAGGTTGACAAAGGGAAATATCCCGGTTTGGGTAAGAACTTTGCATGGTTCCCTTCCCCAAAGCAGGATTGACCCATTATATTTCCCTCAATCCAGGTTTTTCAAATAACCCCAAAATCACAATCTTTTCCAAAAATCCCATGTTGAACCAACTCCCAAGAAAACACCATGGGTGCCAAAACATTTTATTTTTCCTGCCCAACTCCTGTTCTCCCCGCCTTTCGTCATGTCAGTTTTATTTCTGCTGAGCTGCCAACCAGTGTAATAGCCCACCATTTCAGAAATATACCCCAAGCATGTTTTCTCACTTTGGCAGCGACTGTGAGCACTATATCACCCAAAAGTGTACAGCAATGGATTCACAACAAATGGGACCATTGCAAGCAATGGCTCCATTTCCTTTTCTTTTTATTTCTTGGGTTCTCAGAGCATATAGCTAGGCAGATGCACACCTTTGGATGTGGATGGGACATATCACTTTGTTCCCTTTGGGGACAAATTTTATTATATTGTATATCACAAACATGTATCATGTTTACATGTCCCATAGTTTCAAAGCTCTAAGCTTTTTTCCCATGCTGTAGAAATGAAAGGGAGAGGTCCTGCTTGGGCTCCTAGGGTTGCTGTAGATCAGGGGTCCCCAAACTACGGCCCGGGGGCCAGATGTGGCCCCCTGAAGGCATTTATCCAGCCCGCCAGGCATGGCAGCAATGGCTCCATTCATGTGCAGTGGGGGCTCGAGGGAGAGGAGGAACCGGCCACAACGGCTGTTGATTGCAGTTACATGATGGCACCCCCAAATCTCCATGAATTTTCTGACCCGGAGTTGGAAACCTTACATGTGGCAACGCCTGCTCCGCCCTTCCCTCTCGGCTACTCCATGTGTTGCTCTCAGGCTTTCTGTTCCGCCTCACTCCCATTGGCATCAGCCAGGCTGGTGAATCGCTCGCTGGCTGCTAGGGAGGAAAGAACCCAGGAAGATACCTGATCCTGGGTTAGATGGAATGCTTCAGTGGGAAAGTTCTGCTTTTTTTTACAGGGGAAGGTATCTCCACAGCCTCCCCCAACAATATTTGGAAGCCCACCCTGTACTTGACATACTTTGGTCACTGTTCTAAAAATAGACCATGACAGAGAAAGGCTGAAAGGTGAAATCAAACATTTTACAATCATTTGTGCATAGGAATTTGTTCATAGTTTTTTTAGTCCGGCCCTCCAACAGTCTGAGGGACAGTGAACTGGCCCCCTGTTTAAAAAGTTTGGGGACCCCTGCTGTAGATTCTCCACCAATCAGAAGCATTCCCTTAGCACAGTGGTTCTCAACCTTCCTAATGCTGTGACCTTTTAATACAGTTCCTCATGTTGTGGTGACCCCCAACCCTAACATTGATCCATTTTACAGATGGAGAACACTGATGCATAGAGTCTTTGGCAACCCCTGTGAAAGGGTCATTCGACCCCCAAAGGGGTCCTGACCCCCAGGTTGAGAACCACTGCCTTAGCAGAAGGTGGGAGCTGGCAGAAGAGGGACTGTGGTGATGGAACAGCCAATCAGAACACAGGAAAAATGGAATGTTTGCACCTGCACTTTGCATTGCAAAAAAAAGGGGGGGGGGGGGTGAGAAGGAAAATCAAACATCAATGCAAAGGACAAAAATGGAATAAAATAGACCTGGATTTAAAAATAACGGATGTAACCCGTTGTTATTGTGCTGTGCAGAATTGACCCTAGTTAAACTTGTTATATAAAGTTTTATAAATCACAGAACTTAAGGAAGTAGCATACTCATTTGCTTGATTGAGTGCTTACATCCTGTAACAGAACAAAAGCCTATTTGGGAGGAGGCAAGCAATGTAATCTGCAACTGGCCAGTGGTCAGGGTCCAGAGGCAGGATGGCTGGTAAAAGGGTTTAGTGTTCTCTCCAAAGGCAGAGGTATCAGGGGGCAGGGCAGGCGCATTGCACTGGGCACGCATCTGAGGGGGCGGAAAATCACACACACCATGCACCCCGCCGTGGGTTCCCCCCCCCATTTCACCTTGAGTGAGGAAACAAGGTGCAGGCTGGAGAAGCTGCCTGATGCCTTGGGCTGGCACGGGCGGGTGGGAACTACACTTTCAAGGAGACCTTGTGAGCCCCAAGTTCCCGGGGGGGGGGCACAAGTCTTGACTGAGCAGTGCATAGCCCAGCTATTCCTCTGGTTCTCTCTTTTATGTACATAAAGTGCTGTCAAGTCACAATGTACCTACAATGACCCCAGCAAAGGGCTTTCAAAGCAAGTGAATAAAATAGAGGTGGTTTGCCATTGCCTTTTGTCCGTAGAGTTTACCTTGATGGATTCCCTTTCTAGTAACTGCCCTGCTTTGCTTCCCAAGATCACAGTGATGATTGGGCTGCTACTGCAGGGCTTAGCGAGAGCAGCCCTCTGGGCAAACTGTAGCCCTAGACTAGAAACCTGAGTTGGATGCCCACCCCACCCCCCCCAACATGGGCGGCCACTCCCACCACTGCAAATTTGTTTTGCACTGGGATATTGGTGCCTTACAGTAGGTGAAGTTTTTTAGACATATCAGCACCCAAAGGGGCTGGCCCTTATCTGGGAGACTGTCTCCTTATGCTACTCCCAAGTTTGGTGAGGTTTGGTTCAAAGAGTCCAAAAGTTGGGACTCCCCAAAGGGGTACCCCATCTCCTCATTGCTTTCCAGATAGGAGCTAATAGGAGATGGGGCTACACGGTTTTGGTCCCAACTTTGGCCCCCCACAGACCAAACTGCACCAAATAGAGAGGCTATCATCAGGAGCAGTCACCCTGATGAGACCCTGAAAGTTTTGAGACTGTGCCTTCAGAATGCCCCCAGACCTGCAACCCCATGGACAGCAATACAGAAAACTCAATGGTCAGAACAAAGATTCTTGGGCAAATTTCTGGGATGTTCCCTGCAGGGGCTTTTTGATTGATATGTATCGGCACCAAAATTTCAGGGTTTCATCTGGAAACTGTCCTTATGGTGTACTAAATTTGGTGCAATTTTAGTTTGAGTTAGGGTCCGAGTTATGGACCCTCAGAAATTACCCCATCACACCATCTCTTTGCTAAGGCGAGATGGGCTGCCACGAGGGGTCCATGGAATTTGGACCCTTCCTAAACTGCACCAAACCTTTTGAAGTGCACATCGCTGACTGTGTCCAGATGATACCCTGAAATTTTAGTGATGATTTCGATCAGAAGAATGCCCTCCTACAAGAACATCCCAAATTTAACAAGAATCTGTGGTCTACAATGAGGATTCTACATTACTAAGTCAATGGGGAGTTACGAAACTGAAAAGTACATTTTGAAGGCATGAATCCTCAAAACTCGAGAATCATCAAGAGAGAGAACTGCTAATGATTCCCCAGGTTTTGGTGCAGTTTGGTTCAAGGTAGGCCATAGGATTATGGACCCTTAAAACTAACCAACCCCATCTCCTAATAGCTCCCATTGGAAGCTTTAATGAGGGATAAGAAACACCACTAGAGATCCATAGCTTTGGACTCCTGAACCAAATCTCCCTCAAACTTGGGGAGTAGCTATAAGGACAGTCTCTCCTGATGCAATGCTGAAATTTTTAAAGATGCTGCTAGCCCTAAAAAACTGCACTCCTGAAGTAAACCAAAATGGAAGGAAACCACTAAAAAAATACCCAAAAGAAACAAAGAGCCCAGCTTGTTTTGAGTGCCCCACAAGGTGATGCCCTGGGCAGCTGCCCACCTTGCCGAATGGGCATTACGCCAGTGGCTATACTATATCATTCCTCTGTTAGGATCATTAGGAGTGAAGCTGCTGAGATACAGGATCAGACACTGGAATTAAGGCTTTATAATGTTTTATTTGCTCCCTGAATTACCTGGTTAGATGCTAAGTCCACTGGTGGAGTTTGTAATGTTGCCAGTGTGATTTCTCTGTTCATTTTACGCCTCCTTCTGCAGATATTCTGTTATGGTAGCACAACAGGTAAGGTATTGCTGGAAGTCCTAGACTGATTCTCTCAACATAGCTTCAAAGTGGCAAAAGTAATACAGCCCCTTAAATATTGATAGATCTTCCAGTAACTTCTTATTAAAACAGGATAGAAGCCAAACCTACAACACTAGGAGTTTTCTTCTGGGTCAATAAATCTAATTCTACAGGGATTAATAGCATCATGCTCAGTATGCTGTCTAGTTTAGGCAGAGTAAGTTCAAAAGACTGTGTCCCATGTTTTATGGTTACCTTTAAAACTTTAACTTATTTGTTCTCCTCTGGTTAGATGGATACAAATAGTGGAATGTACATTGATTCACAAATAAACATCTGGTTGATCCCATTTCACTTCAGCTTCCAGCTTGGTCATGGTAAGGAGATTGTGTTGGTCGACCTCACAGACAAGCTTCGCAGACAAATATATTGACCAGATATCTGGAGGCTGTGGTGAAATTGTTGAAACAGAGACAGTTGAAACTGAATCCATTCAAGATGGAGGTTCTGTGGAGAAGCATGTCACAGGGGGCGCTGGTGGGAGCGGTCGTGTTTTCAGGAGGGGGACAGCTAATCTCCTCCAATAGCCTCTGTACCTCTTGTTGTTGCTCTCAGACCTTTTTAATAATTTTAATTATAATTCATTAGAATTATATATGAACTTTCCATATCTGGGGAAAAGAGGTTGTTATTCAACAGAGCTCCAGAGAGGGCTAAAGAAAAAGACGGCTTCAGACTGCCAGATATTGGCCTGAGTGTAACAACATCTACATAAATATGACAGAAAGTGAACAGAGAAAGATGATGGATATAACAGTTATAGGGTCTTCCTTTCCCTTTTGCTAGGAGGCAGAAAAAGCTTTCACATTACTTCCTGTATGAGCCTGGGAAGCTATCTTCTCCCCAGTTTATTTCCTACCTCTGCAGATTTCTTCAGGCTCTTACAAAAAAGATTTTTTTCATCCATTCCTTCTGTTCGTGAGTGTGTATTTTGTGCCCCACACCCTTCTACATCTTCAGCTTCTTTATTGGAGCAATTGGAGAGAACTAAGCTGCACCAGCTCCCAAGGCCACACAGCTCCCTTTTCCCCACCATTTTCTCTTCAGCCCACCTCAAAATGGCGACTGGCTCCTTCTTCCCTGAAAGGGAGATTTTTGCCCATTCCACAGCTGAGGCAATGAAGGTAGCTCGGGATCAAGTTTTAGCTGCCAACTCACTTTCCAGGGAAGCTCAAAACCTCCCCACAAGAAAGAACAGCTCCGCTGACCACATTAAGAATCAAGTGGCCCAATCTGCAGACAGTGCACAACCTGCAGACAGAGCACAAAAATGTTGCGTTTCTCCTCAGTTCAGCCGAACGCCTTCCCAGGGTGCTTCATTTAGCAGCTGCACTCCTGCCAGCAGCACCAGGTTCCCAAGACCAAAGGAGTGCCTGGCTCCTGAAACAACGAGGGATTCTCCTGACGATCATCCTTCCGAGACAAGGCAAGATCGTGGGCCCCCAGGGGGAGGAGAGGAGATGGTGGATCGCTCCTCACCTGTCATGTTACTAGCAAGTAACACTTCCACTCAGCTCAATGCCTCTAATGAAGCCCTCATTAACAGGTTAAGGGCTGCTATGCATGAGGAAATTCAAAAGTACCCATTTGGCCAGGGTGCCCAATAGAGCACAGGTTCATGTCCCACAAGACGAAAATTACCCAGCTCCCTTATCCTCCCATGTCTCCCACAGTTCCCATAGGGAACACTCCAGCACCCATCATGACAAGATAATGTCATGGTCCCCGTTTTACTGGCTCAGCTATTTTTCTGATTTCTCAAGACTTACAAGCTGTAGATTGGAGAATAGACTGCTTAGGAGTGAAGGTTCTGAAGGTTTAGGAGGAACTAAGTCAAAAGCACTTGAGCATACTTATGTCTTGGAGCATTTCACTGGAAATGAACTCGTATTATTTATACTGTAGGGTGGAGAAGGTGATTTTCATAGCCAAAGTGAACAAAGAAGGCATTCTGGAAGAAAGACACAGACTACTTCAGAAAGCAGTGTAGCTTGTTTTAGGTAGAGTGTTCTTCCAGTGTGAGATCATAATAGCATCCTTGGAAATTCAATCCCTGATGTGTCAGATCATTTTCATAGTAAAGTGATACACAAAGTATTGTATGTCATGCTGTTTCTCCAGTGCAGCACCTTTGTTAGTGTATTTTAACACCTTTAAGAGTGTACATGGAAGAGCTATACATAACACATATTTCCTTATGATTAAATGGGCTGTGGGTTTGCTAACATCTACATTAAATGCTTTGCAAAGATGAGAATGTTATCCAGCGGTACTTACAGGGACAAAATTTATTTATTTATACTTGTGTTTATAGCCCATTGCCACCAATGCACAACAGGCTCAGGGCAGGTAACAATTTAAAATACACTGAATAATACATAATTTAAAAATTAAATTTAAAACAATTGCCAATTATAGGATGGCAAAAGACAATAAATGTACGTACTCTAACAAGTACCTTTTGGGTGTAAATACAGCTGAAGAGATTCAGGACACAATGGAGCTGACACACAACTGGATAAACCAGAGTTGACATAGTGGTAATACAGTAAAGCCTGAGATGATCAAATAGGTGCATGGTAGCATTATAGTTGTTTGATACTTGGAGGCACAAAGTGTCCAGGTATAACTAATGGATATAGTTTATTGTATAGCATCATTGCTCTAAATTATATGCCTGGTGGAACAGCTCCATTTTACAGACCCTGAGCTAGATCAGTTAAACATCTGGCTTTCCTAGGCACAGTGTTCCACCTTTGCTAGCAATGGATGTCTGCACTGTCATGCCCCCAGAAGAAATGCTCTTACTATTTTCTTAATAGAAGTCTCAATTGCATTCCCTACAGTTACAATGGGTTTAGTTCCTTTTGTATAGTGTTCTAAGGGAGGAAAAAATGTAGTTAGACCCTGTCCCTCTAAGAAATCCCCCTAGTCTTCCTTTCATTGCCCAGTAATGCTCCTATTTAGTTAGTTTAGTCTAAAGGTGCCAGGGAAGCTGGAAGGCTGTACTGTCATTTCTACCATCTAAGGTGTACTTGGGCATCAAGTTAAGGTAAGTTAACAGAAAATTCGAATCCAGATAAGAGGGATACTAGTGGAACCAGGAAGCCCAGACAAATTAGAGATTTCTTGGAAGGAGTCATGAAAGGATAAAAAGTTTCAAGCTTCAAGTTGTTCCAGTCAAGCAAGTACTTTATTTTAGTCAGACCCTGGGAGGAGTTGGGGTCTCAATGGTGCTAAGCAATAACCCCTTTTTTTTTTTTTTTTTTAACTATTTTTTGAGTTTGAGTCTCCCACTCTGTTCTGGCCACAAGGCACATAGAATATTTTACTTGGGGAACAGAACATGCACAGCATAGGCACATCTGGGTATTTTTTCTCAGATGTATCATTACATGATTTGCACCCTGTTAATATTTGTTTCTCTGTAATATTTTTATTTTGTATTCAAATGGTAGGATCATTGGGCACATAGTACATATCCTCCTCAATCAACTGGATATGTGTCTCTGTTCATACACCCTTTTATGCATTACAGCTGTCAGCTGGTTTTATAATATCTATATTATTCCTGACTGTATTCATGTTCTTTTCAGCTTTTTTTTTGTCTTAAAAACCAAATTCTTGAAGAATTATGTATCTGAATATGCAGGAGCTGTAGAAAGGTTAATTTAGCACAGACTAAATAATTAACTCAGTTATCTAGCCAGTTCCAGACTATTAGAAAGGCTTATATTTCAAAGTATTTATGAGAACAAATCAACTCTTGTTTACATCAAAACATATTTTAGAATAGTTGTGCAAGAAAGGCTAGTTCTGTTCCCTAGTTTATGTCACTGAATGGTCTGTCTGTCAGATGCTATTTTTTAATTTCATTGATTTCAATTGAGTTAGTTTTGATGGGTTGATATAATTTATGCCATAATTAAACTCTGAAAAAAGCACATTCACTTAGGGTGGCTTCATGCTTTAATTTTGTACTCGTGCAAAGAGCCAGAGTACAAAATGCATTCGTACCACCATGTGGTTTGGGCTTTATTTCTTGGAAAGTAAAATGATTTAGAATATTCTCCATCACTTCTAACAAGATCTTCTCTCTCTCCTTTTTCTTTCTTTTTCCTTCCAGGGGATGAGCGTTCCTGTGATTCCCCAGCCCCAGCAGAAGCCCAGGCACATGCTGGGATGGAAGCTGGTGGAAGAGGAAGCCGATGTTGCTGGACATGCTCTGTAGCCCAACTTAAGAAATTTTTCTGGGGAGTGGTGGTGGTGCTTGGTGTATGTTCCTCCTGGTCGGGTTCAACTCAGCTAGCAAAACTGACCTTTAAGAAATTTGATGCACCTTTCACTTTGACATGGTTTGCAACAAACTGGAACTTTTTATTCTTTCCTTTATATTACATTGGACACGTTTTTTTTTTAAATTAGAAACAATGGTATCATATAAAGGAGAAATACAGGTAACTTGAGGAACAATTAGTTTTTTTACTGTGTGTGTGTTGTTTTTTACATTCTCCTCATACTGTTACACAATAGGATTGTGAGTATACATGTTAAATGTGACAAGTGGAAAGAAGAATATTAAAGGTAGCTTCAGATGAGGCAAATAGAAACAAAAACAGGCAAAGATTGGAGGGGAGACACAACTTATTGCTTGAAAGTTTGTTTGAAAGATGTTCTTAATGGATAATAAGAAAGTATTTGACACTTACAGTGTGTCAGAACTGGGTCTGGAAGATGAAAGAATATTGAGAGAAGTTAAATAGCAGAAGCAAAAATTGAAGAATCTGCTAGTGGAGTCCAAATGATGAAGAATGTTATTTTGAAATTGTAGTCAACTATGCTATTTTCTGATCATTTTTGTGAGCAGTAAGAATAATGGAGGAAATATCGTCAAAAAATCAGAACTGCCTCTGAGTACCAAAGGACCACAACATTTCTCATGTCTATCAACATTTCGTGTGTTTTAATAATTAGTGTAAAACTTGGTAGTAATTGGAATGTTTGAATATTGTTATAACTTAGTATAACCTTCAGAGGAAGCAAACTTGTTGCAAAATCTCAGAACCATCTACTGTTGTCGGTCAGTCAGATAATAACAATTAAACTGTGAGGTCATAGCTGGGAAGTAGCATTGAACAGTTTCTTATTGATTTTTAATATTCTGAGTACATGACTCAGTGCTAGCATTATAGCCTAGCTTCCACTAACAATCTAAAGATTGATATTGCTGCTTGTGATTTTGCCATGCTTGAAGAGAACAAAGCAAATCAGATTAATATGACCCTAAAATATTTCAAATTATCCCTTCCATATTGATGAGGTAAAAGCCGTGTGCCCCTGTGATCTGGGAATCCATGTAAAAAAATTGGCCCTCCCTTTGTACCAGAAAATAAGTCAGAATTTATTCTTTTTCTTTTATTTTAACTTTAAAAAAGAAATTGTGTATATTTTTGGTACTGAAAGATAAAATATGTTGATATTATACAGTACTATCAGAGGTGTAGCTATAAGGGGACAGGGGAGTGTTGTGCCCCCTCACCTGTTTAGAATAATTTGGTCATTGAAAACCCTGTTTGAGCGGCCCCAAATTATTAGAAATCCAGCCCTTAGATGTGAGGCTTTTGCAAGATTTTTGTGGACAATGTCTTATCACTTTGCCAGGACCTCCCCATTAATTGGGGTACAGTGAGTCTTTGTGTGTTCTCTATTTTAGACCCCTGCAGTCGACTCTCCCAAGATAATATTGACAGGGTCCCAAGTCTACCACATGCTTTTTAGATCCATGCTCATCCTGGCTGGTGAAAAACCAGTTAGGATGGGATACTCCCCTAGAGAAAATTATCAACCTGTCCCTGAGTTCAGGGAGCCTCTGAGGGACTGCTGTACATTAACTCTTGAAAGAGTTATCCTTGGATTATCCGGACCCTTCCAACTACTGCCCATTGTCCCAGCTTTCTTTCCTGGACCAAAATAGTTGAGAGAGTGGTCACGGAGCAGCTCCAGGCCTTTCTGAAGGACACATCTATTTTGGACCCTTTTCAATCTGGCCTCCTGCTGGTTATTGGATAGAGATGGCTCTGACTACCCTCACAGATGATCTCTGGAGACACCTGGACTGAGGTAGATCGGTGCTGCTGTTATTTCTTGACAACAGAATTCAACCTGGTCAGTCGTGACATTTTGACCCACCACCTCGCTGATGCTGGAATTCATGGGTCAACTTTACAGTGGCTGTTCTCATTTCTCCAGGGCCAGAGACAAAGGGCAGCAGTTGGAGTGTGGGGTCCTGCAAGGGACAGTTCTCTCCCTGATATCTATGCGCCCCTTCCTGCCAGGCTGATCTGGAGTTCCAAGTTTGGGTGTCACCAATATGCTGATAAAACCCAACTGTATCTGTTGATAGACAGTCTTCCAAATTCTGTTCTAGGGACTCTGGCCAGTTGCCTGGAGGCTGTGGTGGGATGGTGGAAACAGAGCCAATTGAAGCTAAATCCACGTAAGATATAGGTCTTGTGTCTGGGTCTGGGCGGGGGCAGATGGGAGTTGGCAGATGCTGACTCTTAACAAGGATAATGAGCAAGTAGGAGTTAGTGCAGCATAAATGAAAACAAAGTAAGTGCACTGCACACCGCTAGCAGCAATAGCTATGTTTTAATGTCAAGTTTCACACGAATGCGAAGCAGCTGGAGTGCGACATGGGACGGTCCCTAGAAAGAGCCGAAAGCAGCTCGGCCGCATGAAGCGCCAGCTACCGGCTGACCCGGGTGAGCATGTCCCTGGAGCCTGGCGGTAGCGTCGCCGGAAGCCTGCTGGGGACAACCCCTATGGCCCTGCCATGCACGCCTGCTTCAGCAGGTGCAGGTGAAGCGGCGAACGTCCCAGGCCTCGGCGACCACGCCCGAGGCCCCGGGAGAATCAAGGTGTAAATTACAAGGGAGGGGAGTGGCGGGAAGCTACTTTCGGGAAGCTGCTGCCGCTTTCTTCAACAAGAGATGTAACCCGAAGCAACACTGGGGAAAACGCCCGGCGTCCCGGACGGACGTAAGGCGACATGTCTGCGAGAAGCTGGCGCTGCTGCGGCGCATTACAGCTCCCCTTGTACCTGAATGAACAGCGGCAAATGGGGATGATGCGCTTTTTGCCGTCCCCAAGCCGCCATTTATGGCCCGTGCGGAAAGGGCCTAAGTTAGTTTACAAAGTGAAAAATCTTTTTTAAAGTATTCAGATCAAGATTCAGAAATTCTTAGGTGTCAGTTAATCTATTTACAAACATATGTACAAAAGCTCAAAAGTGCACCAACAGTGCATCATAATAATGGTTCTCTTTCAAACAATAGGTTTAAAGAACTCAGTACACTGAAGAAAACGAACATTTCTTATTAAGAATTGTTTTCTCTTTACAGATAAGAGCACATACTATACTTACTGTATACACTCGTGTATAAGTCGACCCACATATAAGTCGAGGAACCTAATTTTACCACAAAAAACTGGGAAAACTTATTGACTCGTGTATAAGTCAAGGGTGGGAAATGCAGCAGCTACTGGTAAATTTCAAAAATAAAAATAGATACCAATAAAATTACATTAATTGAGGCATCAGTAGGTTAAATGTGTTTGAATATTTATTTCAAAGAAAAACAGTAAACTAGCTCTGTAAGTGGAAAAGAGGGTCAACAAGAACAATATGGTATCAACAATAACTGTAAAAGTACAAAAACCTTAAGCTTTTTGTAAGGAAGGGTTTTAAACAATGAATCTTACAATAAAAACTGGAATGAACATGCCTGTTCACTGGGACTCAAAACTACCCTGCTTTTTAAAATAATAGTTCATTATTTTTAGTGTACATATTTTTAAAATTGCACATGGCAGGTGTCATTTTAGAAGGAACATTCACACAACCTGTCAGGGGAGGAATGTTTATGTTAGCAGTACCAACATTTCAGAGTATCTTTAAGAGACCCTTCTGATGATACCACCCAGGTTTGGTGATGTTTGGTTTAGGGGGTCCAAAATTATGGATCCCTAAAGTGGGTGCTCTCATTCTCCATTGGGAGTTAATAGTAGATGGGGTTACATTTTGAGGATCCATAACTTTGGGCCCCTTGAACCAAACATCACCAAACCTGGCTGGTATCAGCAAGAAATTATCCTGAGGATACCACCCAGGCTTAGTGAAGTTTGGTTCAAAGGATCCAAAGTTATGGACCCTCAAAATGTAGCCCCATCTACTATTAGCTCCCATTGGAAACAATGGGGAATGGGGGCACCTTCTTTGGGTGTCCATAACTTTGGACCCCATGAACCAAACTTTACCAAACTTGGCTGGTATCATCAGGAGTGTCACCAGATGATACCCTGAAATAGCCTAAAAACTGCGCCCCCTGGCGGCTGACAAAGTAAAAACCCTAAAATATTTTTTAAAATATACCTGACTCGTGTATGAGTCGAGGGGGGCTTTTTCAGTACAAAAAATGTGCTGAAAAACTCGACTTATACATGAATATATACGGTAACTAGTGTGTGGTGTGCAGCATTGTGAGTTTCTTTGACAGACCACTCACTTCAACACAATTTGGGTTGAGTCCATTTCATTTCTTATTAGTGCTGACATAGATTTTGGACATCCCTCTTGCCCTTGAAGTCTTGTACGAAGGAGGACTATATCCAGACATTGGATAGCTCAGGGCAGCTTCCAACACTTAAATAAATCATCATCACCATTGCCTTGCTATTCCCATTTGAGCCGACTTTATAGTAAATAGCCAAATGGTTAACCTTTCAGTAATTGTCAAATGGTTAACCTTTCATAACTGACAATTCAGTGATTGCTTACAGACATCCTATTATAAGCTTAGTTCCTGTGCTTGTTTGTTTTTACTCTTAACTTCTGCTGCTGGCAAACTAAATATTATCTTGAATCCAAATCTAAATTCTGCCAGTTTGACATTTTGTTCTGTCTTTTCTTTTATAATATGTGGTATGAAAGCTTTGCAGTTTGGTTTTTACTGTTGCCATCTTCAGTAATTCTGGGGGTGGGGTGGGGGTTCATCTTTAGTACTTCTCTTTCCTGTGCATGAACATGAATGTGGAGAGCAGGCCACTGAAAATAAGGAGAAACAGGTTTGGCTTAGTTTCTGCAACCCTTTTAATGTGTACACATGCATGTGGGATACAAACCATAACCTGAAAATAGTGTACTTTTTAAAAGGGACATTGTGTAAGAATTCAGTTAAATTTGTGTTCTTGCAGATTATGCCATTATGCCTTACAGGATAGGCTATCATAAGGTGTAAACTGTAATCAGTGAGCTTTGGGTTGTAGTACAGCTGCTGGTGTTTCACACAATCTGATTGTCACAGTGTTGGTGAAGCTTTTATTTAAAGGCTCGCTCCTTGCTAGACTTGGAGATCTATGCCAGTTATCTGTGCTAATTACTTCTGCTTTGTCATTATGTAGAAGAATACAAATTGGTGTTCCAACAGCAGCAACAAGCAATAAAAGCTTTAATATAGAGCTTGAGAGAAAAAAGCTCTGACTATTGGATAGGTTATTCATAAGTTGTTCGTTATAAAATAACTAAACTACGTCTCACCTTCCTTTCAAAGTATAAAGAGTTCATTGCAAATGAAGCATGTAGTGTGATCAAACGTGATCCATGTCAAATGTGTTGCTCTCTTACATACCCACCAGGAAGTACACAGCTTTGGACACCTTTTGATTTTTATCTGTTTGTTTTTTCTCACATCCTGTCAATCACCATATCTTGCCATGTATATATCCTACTTCCAAATTTTCATCTGTAAAACATATTGGAAAAATGTTCATGATTTGCCCCTCCCTCCCTCCTCTCAAGAAGAGGCATATTAGCCTTCTTGCCAGTCTTTTCCCTGAGATATTACCTATATCCAGCATATTCTTTTTACCTACCCTGGCTCCTTGCTGCAGTCTAGCAATTGTCAAGCTGCTAATGAAAGGAGCATAATTTATTTTGATCATGTAAAGTTTACTGGATAGTTTCTGAGCACAGTTCAAGCTTCTTATGAAGATGTTTTAAAGCCTTAAACATCCCTGACTTAGGAGGACTGTGTTCATGTTAAACCCTCACGTGCCTCACCTTGACCCAGTTAACTTATCCTTCAGACGGTGACAGCAGGGCTATATGATTTCTTCTCTGTACATTTTCCCCTCAGAAGGGCCTGCTAGGTTTCTTCTTTGGGGTTTGTTTGTTTTTTTGCCAAATTGTGGGGGGTCAAATTATGAAGTCATTTGAATTGTGGGCTCTTCTTACCCTAAGCGCAAGCCTGCAAGAATAAGTTGTGGAGCAGCATTTTCTTGTCAGTGTAGCCTCCATACTCAATACCCTGCTTTCGTGATGAGTGTTTTGTGTTCCTCAAACTGATTATCTTCTTTGCACCATTTCTGGACAACCAGTAGGCTGCTGTTTTCCCAAGTTCTGTCTTGTGGATCTTCTTATACTGCATGTAGAACTGTAGAACTGTGCAGTGGACTTGGAAGGCAACCAGGCAATTAGATTCTTTTAGGTAATATTCTGAGGAGTCTCTGTCTAGGAAGATGTCCCTGCTGAGCTGAAGCACACTGAGCATGGAGATTAGGGGGGAGGGAGGCTGTTTTGCACCTTGTTCTGTTCATTCAGAATTGCACCCTTGTGTTTTTGTTTTAATTTGTTTTTAATTGCTGTATGGTGAGATGTTTTGTGAAAAATGGCTTAACCACACTGTTGTGAGAACTTCATCAAGCTCAACATTGCACTGACTAATACGGACTCAGCAGCATTCTCTGACACACATATACTATCCGCCTTGTCTATCTATGGTCCAAGGAGTGGGGTGTTAACTATATGAATTGGTGTTGATGAATTATACCAAAGTAGCATAAAATGCTGCTGTAAAATTCTGAGAAATGCTAATGAAAAACTTAAAGGTTATTTAATCTAATATGTAATGATTTAAAATGGTGTGTGTGTTTCTTTGAAATGAGAGGTAAGTTGTAGAATGAAAGGGGGTGAAGGGGGATGAGAGCGTGAAGTGATTGCTTGAGACTGGAAAGAGACTGTGTAGGGTTTTGTATACAGAGAGAAGCAGTCTGTGTTAACGAAAAGTAAAGTAAACTGAGAACAGTATGATGTTAACAGGCCAGTGTTATATAAAGTACAAAACTACCCAAAGAAATAGGTAGAGGGCATTGGGAGACTCAAAATGGAGTCAAATCCCAATACGGTCTCAGAGATATAAAGAAGATATAAAGAAAGACTATTGAGAAAACTCAGCAATGAAGGAATAAGAGGGGAAGTCCTTCTATGGATTAAAAACTGGTTGAGGAACAGGAAGCAAAGGGTGGGTGCAAATGGGAAGTTCTCACAATGGAGAGAGTTGTGTCCCCCAAGGATCAGTGTTGGGACCAGTGCTCTTTAACCTATTCATAAATGACCTGGAAGTAGGGGTGGGTAGCGTAGTGGCAAAGTTTGCAGATGATACCAAATTGTGTAGGGTGGTGAGAACCACAAAGGATTGCGAAGAGCTCCAAGCAGACCTTGATAAATTAGGTGAGTGGGTTAAGAAATGGCAAATGCAGTTCAATGTAGCAAAATGCAAAGTGATGCACATAGGGGCAAAAAATCCGAACTTCACATACACGCTACAGGGTTCAGTGCTATCAGTCACAGACCAGGAAAGGGATTTGGGCGTCTTAGTTGATAGTTCCATGGGAATGTCAACTCAATGCATGGCAGCTGTGAAAAAGGCAAACTCTATGCTGGGGATCATTAGAAAAGGAATTGATAATAAAACTGCAAAGATTGTCATGCCCCTACATATATATAAAGCCAGTGGAGTGCTTAATTGCACTTTGATGTACTGTGTTCAGCTGTGGTCCCCACATCTCAAAAAGGATATCGAAGAGATAGAAAAAGTGCAGAGAAGGGCAACGAGGATGATTGAGGGATTGGAGAACCTTCCTTATGAGGAGAGGCTGTAGCGTTTGGGACTCTTTAGTTTGGAGAGGAGGCGGCTGAGGGGGGATATGATTGAAGTCTATAAAATTATGCATGGGGTAGAAAATGTTGACAGAGAGAAATTTTTCTCTCTTTCTCACAATACTAGAACCAGGAGGCATACATTGAAAATGCTGGGGGAAAGAATAAGGACTAATAAAAGGAAACACTTCTTCACGCAACATGTGATTGGTGTTTGGAATATGCTGCCAGACGAGGTGGTGATGGCCACTAACCTGGATAGCTTTAAAAAGGGCTTGGACAGATTTATGGAGAAGTCAATCTACGGCTACCAATCTTGATCCTCCTTGATCTGAGATTGCAAATGCCTTAACAGACCAGGTGCTCAGGAGCAACAGCCGCAGAAGGCCATTACTTTCACTTCCTGCATGTGAGATCCCAAAGGCACCTGGTGGGCCACTGCGAGTAGCAGAGAGCTGGACTAGAAGGACTCTGGTCTGATCCAGCTGGCATGTTCTTATGTTCAGAGCTATTCTTTAAATTGTTTAGGAATTGTTTACTCTTAGAGGTGCTGGGAATATCTCAGTGGCCCATGTAGCAATTTTAAAAGACTATCAGCTGATAATTTCATTCCCAAGTTCAATGCCAATTTTATATTGTCCTGCGTTGGGATTATCAGAAACACAAGTCAGTTTCCTATTCATCATTTTGAGTTGGTCATCCTAACTGATAAGAAACAGAATTCTCAGGAATTGCAAAGATAACCATCTGTAAACTCAATCCCTTCCTCTCCTAGCTAGTTTACATCTGCCTGGAGAATAAAATTCTCTACTTGCTAAGGACCATTTCCCAAAAAGGGTTAAAAGATACTATTATGTGCTTTTTGTTGAAAAAGTCCTCCCTTTATAAATATAATTTGGCATACTTTACAACCAGTTATCAACTGGTTTAGGCACATTGGTAGATGATTTCATCTTTATCTGAATAAAATATCTACCCTTGATTCTTTTCAGTCTGGTTCCTGGCTTGACTATAGGACAGAAACCAAAATGGTAGCACTGGTGAATTATGGTTGCATGTGAACACAGAAAATGCTTCCACTTTGGTTTTCTGAGAACTCATTTAATACATTGAAGCATTTTGTTGAAGTGCCTTGTAGCAGGGCTTTGACATAACTAATACTCTTGTCTTCCTGCAAGATTGTTGGCAAAGAATTTCCTTCTAAGAGTTTAATAATTCCAGAAGAGTAGTTGCATTAATCTATTTCACCCAAATCAAGCATAAGTTTTATAAAACAGCAAGCCACTCTGCTGTGAGGAAATGCAGGTTAAATCATAGCATGTAATAGCTTTTCTGGGAAGATCTTGACAGAGCTTTCTGAAAAGAATGGCGCTCTTAAAATAATGGGTACTTATTTAAATGCTCTCCCTGTTTTTTGAATGACTGGAAATGTTACTGCATCTCTCTGCTGTGATGTTGGCATCCTGCCTACACTGCAGTAATTTTCTTATGCTTCATAGCAATAAGGACTCTTTTTCTTTTGGAGTTATTTAGTATCCTAATGACCTCTTCAGGCAATCTTTGGCATTTATGGAGACAAGAAATTAATTCTATTCATAGCATTATAAATGCTGCACCCTCAAATTGCTAGTGCTTAACTGATCTCCATCAGTTTCATCCTACAGTAAGCATTGCATTAAATCCTTAGAGTGCAAAGAGTTAATTATTAAGTATTAAGGGCATGCGTTTGTTATTGCTATGACTGCTTTACCTCCATTTTGTGGGCTCAGTTTCCACACTTTAAGGTGAAAGAGATGAGTCTTGCCATCTCAGAAATTTCTGGTTCTCCCTTGTTTAAGGAGTCATTGAGTCACAGAATTATTTCCCCTCCATGGACTGTACTTTTGGACCCTCTTTGGATTTATTGACTTCATTGCAGCCTAGACTTCCAGCATTGCCACTGGTACCATTGCCATTCAGCCCTCTTCTCAAACTGCTAATGATATGCCCACATAGAAAATAATAGGCATTATAAATTAATAGGCAATATCTCCCTTCCAACCTCCTTGCTGTTCACTTCCTTCTTTCTCCATCCTCAGTCATCTGTTCCTTGAAATATACACTGCACAGTATAGGTGGATATTAAGTGAGTATTGGGACTGGATACAAGTATCTGTAATACAGTATTACTTGGATATGATTAACCCCGATGGCATGCTTGTACTTTAATTTTTCTCACTAAACTCTGATTATTCTGCTGAATCTCTGATTCTGTATTCATTCTAGCCTTGTATTGGCAATCCATCACTTTGTCAAAGGGTCCTTAACATAGAGTGTAGTGGGAATCTGTGTTTAGATTTGGGGCATATTCCATATCACAAACCATATCTGACATGTACTCTGAGGTATTGGAATCCTGGGATCTTTTGTTCATGCAAGACTTGTGCAGCAGTAACTTCTCCTATTCTGTTCAGTTAGAAAATGAATTTCCCTGCCATTTTTTTTATTTAGTTGCAATGAAATGTGATGTTAAGTGCAATTTATATTTCAGGAAGGCTAGCTCTATCTTCAGCACACAAGTTTGATAGAATTGTGTTCACATAAAATGTCTAATATAATTAGCAGCCTGTAGCAGCCTGTAAGAAAAGAAAGGAAAGTTACAATGCTTCTTAAATTTGGGTTGCATCTTTGAACCTACTTAAGTCTTGAACTGTATTTAATTGTGTGAGAGTGTTTGTTTCTGTTCTGCTAGTGGTGTGCGATTGTACCTCCTTGTACTTTTATCTGAGCTTTTGGTCCTCCATTCTAGAAACTGATTCCGTTCTGATTTTCAGGGATGCTGGCCAGGTCTGTGAGTCTTGCCACTTCTGGCTATTATCATCTCAGCTGTACTGATGTAACATTTAGCTGATAACAAAGAGGGCATTTTAATAACTGTAGCCTTATTGCTGACTTAACATAATAACAGTAGTTTATCAACCACAAATGCACAAGGAACACAAATACATCATCTATCAAAAGCTTGGGAAAATAAACGTTCAATTTGGCACTTAAAAGATAATAAAAATGGTGTCACACAAATATTTTTTTGGTGGGGTGAATATTCTATAGAAAAGAAAGCCATTGCTGGTTGTCACCTTTTGTTGCAATTCGTGATTGTGATATTGCCAGAGAGCCAGCATTAATGCTTAAACAAAAAAACAGGTTCACATGGGAAGAGATAGTTTTTTCAGTACCTTGGTTCCATACTATTGTAGTTCAACCACGACATGTTACATGCTGCCTGGAAACAAACTGGAAGGCAGTGAACATTAGGGGTATACATTAGAAAAATGCTGAAACTTTGGTGCCTCTACCTTAAAAAATACCCCCCACCCCACCCCCAGAACCCCAGAATGTTTCCCCATGGGCTATAATGGAACCAACTTTTTCAGATTCCTGACAAAAAAACAACAATCCCCCCATGCTGGTATAGGGATTTAAAAATGTTTGGGAATCCCAAAATGTTTGGATTCAATATACCCAAATCTGAATTTTACCAATTTTTTAATACCCCTGGTGAAAGTTTGTTGTCGCTGGCAAAAATATGCCCAGTTTAGCATGTTCTGGCTAATGCCTGACTTCTGTATTCTGAACTAGTAGACATTTCCAAATAGTCTTACACATATAGCACACTGCAGTCATCTAATCTGAACATGATCAGAACACAGAGAACTCTGACAAGGCTAACCATGGACTCTTGATTATATTATACCATGCTGCTGTGTAAGTACTTCCTTTAAGTTGGGATGGTACATGTATGGAGTTGCAGAGTGGTTAACTTTTACATAAAAGCACTACAGTACTGTTGGTTTGTTTCAGCACAATTAGGATAATATAATTGTTCCTTTTTTGTTTGAACTAGTCAGTGTTGCATTCTTGAATCTTCATCTATTCTCTTTAAAGAATGAGCAGGCATTACATCATGTTCACCACAAAATGATAACAATCTCCCAGATACTTTTAAGGTGATCCTGATATTCTGACCAGGCAGGGATGGACAAAGCATCAACTTTCAATCTGATCCTTTTTCTGATTCAAGAGACTCATTTTTTATTCTTCAGTTCCAGTTGTGTTTTACAAACATTTGCAAAATTTAGATGGTGGGTGAAATTTCCTGTCTTGGTTTAAAATGAGTTCCCCATAGGACTTAATTTGGGCTTGGTTCAGACTGGGCCTGGATCAGTTTTGTTCTAGAGCTTAACCTCATTCTGAATCCCAGGGGCCAGTGTGTTCATTGGAAACGTGATGAAGCCTGAAGGCCACCCCTTCTATACACACATCTTTTTGCAACCCTCTGTCCCTTTCCTTTCCCCCCAAATTACCTTCCAGGCATAATGGCAAAATGAGAACAGAGGGAGCTCCTAACAATGCTTTCATCAGGCTCTTAATTTTCAAAAGGGGTTACTTAACACAGAGATCACCAGGTAAGAAGCTTTCAGATCCTTAGTAAAGAATGTATTTCTATGGGATCTAATAATTTCCTTTTTCTTATTTTAGGGAGTGCTGTCGATTTTTCGGAGACAATGGCTTGACTTTGAAGGTATTTTTTACCAAGGCAGCACCCTTCAGTGTACTTTGGACACTAACAAACTACCTGTACTTACATGCAATAAAAAAAATAGACACAACGGATGTTTCCGTCTTGTTCTGCTGCAACAAAGCTTTTGTGTTTTTGCTTTCATGGATTGTTCTCAGGGACAAGTTCATGGGAGTGAGGGTAAGTGATTCATGATCTCTTTTTTTCTCCACTCACTGTTTTTTCTGTTAATGTTTCAGCAGTTTCTCTGTTGAGAAAATAACACTATGATGCTAGTCTTAAAGATGCCAATGGGCAATTATGACAGACTTCCTTTTAGACTTTAAAACAGCCTTTCCAGTCCACTTTTCGTAGAATTTTAAATTAATATACACATTGCAAAACAAACTTACTTCCACGTATTATAATTGTAGCTTTTTTTGGACTCTTGTAGCTTCTTCCTTTTGAAAATAATTAATTTGTTACTTTCCCAAGCATACACAGACTAAAGGAGATATGATATGTAGTGTGTGTGTGTTACATGGATTCCTATTAATATTTTGCTTGATAAAATAGTATAGAAATTTTTCAAAAATTGTAGTTTAATAGACCTGCCTTGCTATAAGTAGACCTGCCTTGCTATAAGTAGACCTGTCAGACCTGCCTTGCTATAAGTAGGAGGGCTTATTTTAATGGATTTATATTGTAATTTTATCATGGATGTTTTAAATTCTTAGCCGTCTTGTCAGCTCTTGTAAGGGTAGAAAGGCGGGGTATACATTTTTTTAGATAAACAAATATCTGTACAGATTAGTGGCCATCACTACATCTCTGGTAATTAATCTGCATAAGTTAATTAAAGTTTGAGCAGGTGAACTTGCATGCATAGGAGGGATGAAAATCATAGGATGAGACCCATTAGTGTGTTCTTTGACAGCAGTGGTTCAACCTGTGGGTCGCGACCCCTTTGGGGGTTGAGTGACCTTTCACAGGGGTCACCTAAGACTCTCTGCATCAGTGTTCTCCATCTGTGAAATGGATAAATGTTAGGGTTGGGGGTCACCACAACATGAGGAAATGTATTAATGGGTCACGGCATTAGGAAGGTTGAGAACCACTTACAGCCTGGAAACCACTTTCAGTAACTTTAGATAGCCAGCTGCTTCACCTACTTTGCAATATTATTCAGTGTGGCCTTGTGCTCACTACTTTCGGGATAAAACTGGATCCAGACTAAAGGGGCAATTTCCACCAATACTCTTATCCCACTGCAGACCCCCTCCCCCAACATGTCATTCCCTATCTGGAACAGCATTTCATGGAGAACAATGGGCAACAGTCAATCCCAAAAGAGTGCATCTGTCTGTAGAGACATGGCTGATAAATCATCTATAGCACACTAAATGCTGTAGAATAAAACAGGAGTGATCAAACTATTCCCTGATACTATTAGGTCCCCCAGTCATGTCACTTGAGTGTATATGAAGTTCTCACGTGTATATTCAGACAATTGCTATCAGGGCCTAATAGCATCAACTATACCATTTTGGGCATACTTGCTTGCTCATGTTCTAGTATATTTTATTTAATTATTAGTAGTTAGGATACTTTTAATCAGATTTTCCCCACTTAGCTGTAGACTCAAATCACCTTCAACATTACCCACCCCCCAAAAAAACATGTACAACAGAAACCAAAAATACTTAAACCTAAATTGACAACAACTCTACCACTGACCGAGAGGAGGAGGAGCAGAGTCCATAGTAGCAATGCTGCCCTTGATAGTAACAGTCTGTCTCCCCAGGCAGGCAAGCAAGCATGCGCTCCACATTAGGCAAGCAGGTCAGTCTCTATGCAAAAAAACAAATGGATACAAATATAAGGTTAAAAACCACAGTATTCAGATACTAGTATGTGAACATTTTAATCCTCCAGGGCATTCTGTTGCTCATTAGAAGTCACTATTCCCCATAAAAAGATCTTCAAATGGAGAATCCAGCAGAAATTGCTGAGTTAGCCTTCATTAAGGGGTTCAGTACTATCCTCCTATCAGGCCTCAACATTTCTCACTCACTGTAAATTGCTGAATTTCTACTGACTATGGTGACTTCCACATGGGGACAGGACTTGATGGTTTCCTTGTTGCTTGTGCAACTGCAGATAAAGTGCAGCAGCAATGGGGCTTCCACATGGCAGGTTTCCATTCTCCAGTCCCCCAGTAGTGGCCACACCCATCCTCCCCTGGACCACTAAGACTTTTGCAGGGTTTTTTAAAAATGGCACTGGAACATCGTAATATCAATATACTGTTATTAATACAATAGCATGTTCTCTAAATTCACAGCTTTTTTTAAAGTGCATCTCTAGCTTCTTTTGCAACAAATATCTTTTTCCTTGTATCTCTGCAAAGGAAAGGTCTAGGAACTTGCTTTTTGAAAACGAAACTTAGGAAGTCGGAATTCATACACTTATTCCTACAATGGTATAGCAATACAATGGCATTCCAGTGCAATTTTTAAAAATAACCCTCCGCCAAGTGGTGAGGGAGAAAATGGCTGCTCTGGAGACAGAAAATGAGTGCCATGCGTGCAGGAAAATCCAGATTTTCCTGCCTACAAAGGAGCCATCCAGGCTTTACTGTGATCTTTCCCAAAACTCTGAAGCAATGCAAGTTTGAGAAATATCAGAAAAAATCTGAGGAAACCCTGAGGTTCCTGAATGAACCACAGCGCTTTGGAGAAGAAGGAAAACACTGCTTCCCAAAACCATTTAACTCAAGGCAGATAACCTGGGTGTTGGTGAATTCATGCTTTATTAGCATATCCTTTACAGATATTAATGTTTGGCTATATCTTTATACTTTTAGCCTGTACTCAACCAATTTTATGTTAATCCTACTTTGCCTATCACCCAACAGGTGGTAGTTCTCCTCACTCTGAGTGGATTAATAATGCTTTTGTTTTAAACTGGCCTCCTTTGGTAACATCTCTTTCCCCACCTCATACCTTTTTGTTGTCTGCAGCTTTGAGTATAAACACATCTGCAAAATTATTATTATTTTATTATTATTATTATTATTTTATTAGATTTTTATACCGCCCCATCCCCGAAGGGCTCTGGGCGGTGTACAACATGTAAAACAATACAATTAAATAGCATTTAAAAGCAGCAATAAAATCTCCTAATACATTTATCAGATATAGGCCCAGATTTAAATTTAATTTAAGATTCAAGATGTAGGTTGGTTGGCGTCCAGCGTTCCAATAATATAAAATCCCTCCCTCCCTATGATAAAGGGAGGCATGGCGAGTCTCAATGATGGATTAGCAGCCCAGATGTTAAGGGCCAATGACGGGGCACTATTAGCGGCTGGATCCTCAAAAGGCCCCAAGTGAACAGCTCCGTCTTACAGGGCCTCCCAAGCGGAACTCCCCTAAGGTCCCCACAGGGCCCGGACCAGCTGGAGAAAGAGTGTTCCGCACCAGGCCGGGGCCAGGGCTGTAAAGCGTCCTGGCCCGCGTGGAAGGCCAACCCGCGATTGTCCGAGGGGCCAGGGACCACCAGTAGAATTGGCCTCCGCGCCCGATGGCGGAGAGGCCGCCTAGGGACCATATGGGGTGATCACCGGTCTCGAAGATACCGGATGGCCCCATGCCAACGAATGGCCTTAGCACAAGGTCCAACACCAGCACCTTTGAAGATGATCCCGAGACTTCTACTGGAAAGCCAATGCAGCTGCGCGCAGCATTGGCTGGCCAATATGTTCCCGAAAGGCACTGCCTGTGAAAGCAGGCGGTGCTGCTGCATGGTGAACCAGTTTCAAAGCGCTGAGGATCAAATGGCAAGGGAGAGGCCCGTGTAATGTAGAAGCGAAGTTACAATAGCTCAAGTCTGGAGATGACCGTTGCATGGATCACCAGGAGGCTAGGATCCACACGCTCTGGAGAGGAGAGAGGAGCCAGTCGCCCGGGCCTGAGCGGAGGTGGAAAAAAAAAAGCAGCCTGGGTTGTATGGGCCACCTGGAGTGCTCCATTGAGAGAGACAAATCCAGGTGGACCCCCAGGAAAACTGCGAATGGAGGGAGTAGGCGTCATTTGTGTGGCCCCCCTCCCACACCGGCGGCTGGAAAGTCCCTCCCCCCCACACGGCCAAGCCAGAGGGATCTCCGGTCTTCGAAGGATTCAGTTTTAACCTGCTCTGTCGCTAACCGAACCAGCAACCCGGCCTCCAAACGGTGCTGTAGAGCAGCAGAGGCGGCGGCTGCTCCCCCCTCCATCAACAGAATGAGCTGTATGTCATCAGCGTACTGATGGCGAATCAGCCCAAAACTCCGCTACTCAACTGGAGCAAAGGGTCGCATGTAGCGATAAAGTTAAATAACAGCGGGGACAGTAGTGCCCCTGGGGTACTCCGCATTGAAGCCTGGCACTTCCGGGAGTAAGCTTGGTCCCCGCACCTCACTTTGCTGATTTCCGGCCCGGAGGAAATGAGTTTATCCGCACTGAAGGACAGTGCCCGCGCACTCCGGAGGCTGACCAGGCGGTGGGCCAAAAGGTCGTGGTCGACCACATCAAACGCTGCGGTGAGATCTAACAACACCAGCAGCGCCGATCCGCCTTGGTCAAGCTGCATACGGAGTGTACATGTGACGGCGACGAGAACAGTCTCTGTCCCATGCCCAGCACGGAAGCTGGACTGGAAGGGGTCAAAAGCCAATGCGTCATCCAGAAAACCTTGAAGCTGCTCCAACACCACTCTCTCAATTACCTTCCCCAGAAACGAAAGATTCGAAACGGGGTGGTAATTGGCCAGATCTCCTGGATCTAACGATGGTCTTTTTAAGAGTGGGTGGACCACCGCCTCCTTCAACCCATCCGGGAAGGTTCCTTGCTCAAGATAACCATTGATGATACTCAACAGATGGGGTCGTAACTCCACCCGGCAAGTTTTCACAAGCCAGGACGGGCACGGATCCAGAGGACAGGTAGTAGGGCTAACAGCAGCTAAGGCTCTGTCGACAGTGGCTTCAGAGTGCAGGGAGAACCGGGTCAAACAAGCGCCCGAAGATGGCAAGGGAGTCTCCAGTTCGCTAATTGTAGCTAACGTGGGTGGAAGGTCATGGCGGAGCGACGTGATCTTATCCGCGAAAAAGCTCATAAATGCCTCACAGCTAATATCCAATTGGGGGTTTGAAGATCTCTCCGATAAGGAGGTCAATGACTGAATTATACGAAATAATTGTGCTGGGCGGGAGCTAGCGGACGCGAGGGAGGAGGAGAAGAAAGTCCTCTTCGCCTCCTTCGTCGCCATCTCATAAAACTTTCATAAAAGCGTCCTATAGGATATTTCGCCCAACTTCGTCACGAGATTTCCTCCACACTTTCGCTCTAGGCATTCAAAGCCCACACTTCATATGGCGCAGCTCCCTCTATATACCATGGAGCGTGCCAGGAGGCCCGGTGAAGAAGGACGCCGGGGAACAACAACATCGATAGCATCGGAGAGTCGGGAGTTCCAATCCTCCACCTGCTCATCGGGTGTGCAGTAGGGTTCAGGGGGGTCCGTGGAAGCATTCAGGAAGCCGAGTGGATCCATGTAAGTCTCCGATGAAGGCATAAATCGGCCGGTAGCCTGGAAGCCCAGTTGGTGCGATGAAGTCCACCTGGACCTTCAGGGCAAAATGGTCCGGACCATGGCGTCGATAGAGGATACGCCCCAGCTGATCCCCAACCCGAAGACCAAGTCCAGCGTGTTACCCAGCCTCATGGGTGGGGCCAGAATTTATCAGGGAGAGGCCTAAGCATTAAGCCATGGATGACACACTAGGTCCTTGACTTGCCGTTACATGAGGCGAAATGCGGCATGGTTTATTAAAGTCCCCAGAGACAATAGAGGTCTGGGGAACCCGCCCAGCGCCCAGTCCGCCACCACCTCCAGCAGCCGCGGCAGGCTGTCTCCCGGTGTGCTAGGCGACCGGTACACCAGGAGAACAGCCAACCTCTCCGGGGCCAACCACTCCAGGCCGACACACTCTATGCCGGAGACCTCCGGGACGGGGGCTGCCCTGAAGGGAATAGAATCACGGATGAACAATGCAACACCGCCCCCCCGGCCCTGGGTTCGTGATCGGTGAAGGCACGCGAAACCCAGGGGCGCGACTTCGCCTAAGGCAACGGTCTCACCTTCGCGCACCCAGGTTTTGGTGATACATGGTCGAACTCTTCATAAATCTGATGAAGGGAACAGTTACTCAAGAAAACTTATCCTGGAATAAAAGTTGTTAGTTCTTGATGTGCCACTGGACACTGATTTTTGTATTTTGCTACAGGCTATTGGAATTGTGCTTGACACTGCTACCTATCGGAAACTGTTTTTGCTGCATAATATGCTGGGCCAAAACTTTTAATTCAATACATAGCTTTACCTGTAAACAAAATATGAAACCAGGAATTATTTCTACAGATTATACACATTTTACTCTGTTCTACATTTTTGCTTGATTTCCATTAACTATTAAAATACTAATTATTTCCATTTATTTATTTATTTTAGTTGTTTTGAGCCCCCTTGGATTACTGTGTTCAATGGGGCTTGCTCTACGATATTTCTAGGTAAGCATGTGTAGCAATGCATCTCTGGACTTTTAAAATGGCAAAGGACAAACGTCAGCTCTATGACTGTAGATTTAAAAGAATACTTACAAATATATGCAGGAAATTCTACTGCCTAAATCCAATCATTAGTAGTAATTCTCTAATAGTAATACAAAATCACTTTCTGAATGTATTTTTCATCCAGTAGTCTAATGAAGTGATGAGGAGGGTGAATTTCAATTTGTACTTTTTTCTTCTTAACAGAGCAGAAGCTGAGTCGTCAGAAAATCATTTGTAAACACAGTTCTCAAATAGTCCTTTGTCAGGAAAAACAACTCAACACTATACCTTAAAAAAATCAATGCCTGCAGAGCAATGTCTGCCTTTCATTGACAACTTGTGATTCCTGAGGAAAGGAGCAGCTAGACCAGTGAGGTCATATTTCAAGGGGGATGTGCTGTGCTCAACTGAGAATTCAGTTATATACTACCATGACAGACACTATCCACAGATTAGGTCAAGCTGTCTCCCATGGAACCATCCCTCTTACATGAGACCTGAAAGGAAGTGGAACTCTTTTCCTTAGCCAGCAAAGTTTCTGACTAGGAAGGGGGAGCAGTACTACTTCGTGGACATTTTAGCTGTGATCTATACTTCTTGGAAATAAATATCCTTTAAGTCAATCAGGATTGTAGTGTGGTAGACGACAGATGGCATACATTTTGGCAAACACCTTACCCTTTGAGAGCGTCTTGGTCATTGATACATGTTTGAACCGGTTTTTTCAGGAGTGACAGTGCGATAGGAAATGCTATGAAATAATTGTCACGATGGTCTTGAAAATGCAGAAGATATCCTTTTCAGAAGAATTTAAAAATTCATAGAATAAAACCTGAGAATCAGACAGCTACTTTATGCACTACATGCTTTATGCCTTTTTTGCCTGAGTTGTTTACAATGTATCTTGCTACCAAATGCTATTCCCCCCCTTTAATTCTGCTCTGTTTTCCCCTCCATTTGGTTCCAGAAAAGTTTTTACTTCATTTATTTTCTACAATGTCTTTTTATCTGTTTCCGAGCCAACTTCCCTTGAGTGTTCAATCATGTTGAAATGGTCTTTATGGATCTGCACCCACAAACACCTGGCCCTTATCCACGCCTCCCCCAACCCATCCCTCTTGCCCTACCTGCAATACACACAAGATTTCAGAGAGCAGTCTGTTAATATGGGTATTTGGTAGTCAAGATCCAGTTCTGATTGTTGTACTTACAGTAACATACCTTTGTAGTTCCTTTGTTTCCATTAAATAGCCCTTCCAACTTCAGTATGTGCTTAGGCTGCTAAAGGCTCTAACATTTACCAATGGAACCTACAGGGAGATAGTAGTGTAAGAGTGTTAAGAAAATTCTAATCCTATGATTTCTCTCTAACAGATTGTGGCTGCTATACTTGCTATTGCAGGGATAGTCATGATGACGTATGCTGATGGATTTCACAGTTATTCAGTAATTGGAATAGCACTTGTTGTGGGATCTGCCTCAATGTCAGCTCTGTACAAGGTAACTGTGCTTATCTTCCCTCAGGCTATGGTTGCTGTCTCAGTGTGCTAACATAGATTGGCTAGGATCCTAGAAGCCACCAAAAGATTACAACCGTAACAAGAGTTAGTGCAAGATTTCATGTAAATGTTTGTGCAAAGACTAGGAATGATTTGTGCAATATTTTGTACAATATCTTAAAACAGAGACCTTTATTTCTTCAACAACTGGTCTGAGACCAACCAGCCATATAAAACATGCTGCATAACAAGATAAAATTCAAAAAAATCCATTAATATTTTATCCAGGAACTATCTCTGTATGTAAAATACTACCAAGTCTCAGTTGGCTTATGGCAACCTTGTAGGGTTTTCAAGGCAAGAGATGAACAGCAGTGGTTTGCCATTGCCTGCCTCTGCATAGTAACCCTGGACTTCCTTGGCTGTCTTCAATCCAAGTACTAACCAGTGCTGTCCCTGCTTAGTTTCCATGATCTCATGAACCTGAGCTAGCTTGGGTAAACCAGGGCAGGAGAGGAACTATCTATGGCCCTTATCATATTCCCTGCAACATCTGAGAGGTATATTGTGGTAGCAAATAGTACTCACTATGCCACTTGTCTTGTCACTACCTCCTCACAGTAAATAAGCAAAACAGACATCAAAATAGATGCTACCTAATTTCACTGGGATGGTTTCCCCTTTTTGCTGCCATTGTATACCAAATTAGATAGGATGGCAGTTATGCAGGGACAACAACTTTAAGATATACCCTCCTTCATTTTTTTAGAATATTCATATGGTATCACTCCTGAGACCCTCTAGAGACAGTTCACAACATGAAATAAAATGATAAACTCATAAAAATAACAGTGTACAGTCGTCACAAGTAAAACAGAGCCCCCAACCAGCATAAAACGACAGCCTAAATTTGTATTTATAAAACACTCCTTGGCCTAGAATCAGACCATAAAAACAGCTTAAAGTATGAAACTCCTCAGTTAAAAGTTTAATTAAACATGTTTTGGTGCTCAAAGGAAAGCAAGCTGGGGGGACATTCTAAAGGCAAGGTGCCACCACTGAAAAAGCCTTGTCTCTGGTTGCCATCTGCTTCTCCTTTGCAGATGGGGGCACAGAGAACAGGGCTTGAGAAGAGGAGATAGACCTGGCCAGGAAGCAAGAGCACTTATCCTTCTCTGTGTGCCCTCACCATTTGAAGTATGAAAGGAGGATCTTCTCTGTCGCAGCACCATAGGTTGGAACTCTCTTGAGGGATGTCTGCCTCACCCCATCCTTGCTATATTTTAAAAAGGGGGGTTATGCATGGGCTTTTGCCAGCCATACTGCTAATTAGTAGTATAACTTTGTCTCCTATTTTTAAACTTTGCTGGTCTTATTGAGGCTGGTGGGTAAATTAACTTCCTCTCTTAGCAGCTCTCTCGATTAAACTCACTGGTGAATGACAATAGAAATCTAGGGCTTATTAGTGGCATTTAGTATGAGTCTTCTTGAGGGAAGGTTGTTACCACCTGCCAGTAAAGTGCATCAAGCTTTTCTCTGTTCCATTTCCCTCTAAAGAGGAGGCAGTTTGCATTATTGAGCTAGATGCACTGCAGTTATTTATTTTTATTTATTTATTTATTTATTAGATTTTTATACCGCCCTATCCTAGCTGGAATGGACATCCTAACTGGCACACAGTGTGCTATTTCATAGCTATGCTGCATCTGGCACATTTACAAAGCCACACAGGAAAAGTTTCAAGTTCTTCAGAAGAACCTAAAAGCCATAAATACTTGTTTACACCCCAATCTTAAACCTACTTGCTTCGGAAAAAAAATCTATCTTAAATGGGACTTATTTCAAAGTAGGTATGCTTAGGATATAGCATTATATTTTGTAAATTTGCATGTGTAATTGAGCTAAAATAACCCTATGGAAATACATGGGGGCTGTAGCTGGAAGAAGAAATCACAAAAAATACCACACAGGCATGCATGCAAGTTCTCACTCAATTTGCAAAAGAGGGAGAAGGAGTGTTTCTCCTGGATACCAGGCTGTAACTCCCCCCGCCACATGCGGTATCATACTGGTGGCAGGACTTGTTCCAGTAGACATGTCCCCCAGAAAATTTGCATAGGGGTTTTGCCTTAGGCACCATTTCACAAGTGACCACGGTTTTAGCCTTTTAAAATTATTATAATATTATTATTGTAACTTTTTCACAGAATACAAAACATGCAAATCTGCCTGAGCATAATAGAGCAAGCCAAATGCTCTGCCTTAGGATATCAGATGAGAAAAGAGAAATGACATCTGTAACATTACATGGGGGAGGGAGGTGGAGTCCAAAGTAAATACATACATAAATCAAAATGCCTGGTTTCTATTCTCTTTCTCTTTCTGTGTTACAGGTTTTGTTTAAGCTTCTCCTGGGGAGTGCTAAATTTGGAGAAGCTGCCTTATTTTTGTCAGTGTTATCTGTCTTCAATATCTTCTTTGTTACCTGTATTCCTGTCATACTTTACTTTACCAAAGTTGAATACTGGAGTTCTTTTGATGCCATTCCTTGGGGAAGCATTTGTGGATTTTCAGTCTTATTATTGAGTAAGTAAAAACTGCATTCTAACATCCCCCCAGTAGCACTAAGTTCATATACTGTAGACAGTGGTGCTGTACAGCCTTCTTTCGCCATACTCAACTTGAACATTAAATTGAACAAAAATTAAGTTATTTTACGTGTCCTGAAACCTTTTATGTTTCTTTAGGACATCAATAATTTCTGTCGCAACCTTAATGAAATAAGTGCACTTTCATTAACTGCCATCATACATACACTTTTGTTGTCTAGAAATAATATTTCCTTAGAATATCTGTCAGCAAGACCTCTCCCAGACTTACTGTAGTGGAAATTATGGCCAGTTCCAAGTTTCCATGGGCCCTGGTCAATGGAGCATAGCTGGGGGCCCTTTTTCCTCTAACCCTTCCCTGTTCCATTTGGCCCCTCCCCTTTAGGCTCTACTCTTTTCCGTTTCAATCTGATTACTCTGGCAATCATACAAAATTTTGCTGTTTTAGTTGTATGAAAACAACACAGAAAATCATGACACTGTGGTACAGCCATAGTGCAAGTGCTTGGCTTGCAGCTGGAAAGTGATGTAATATATTGCTACACTGCAGGGGCGTACCTAGGTAAACTGGCGCCCGGGGACAATACCTGAGTTTGGCGCCCCCCCCCCCCACCCGGCATATGGGCGGCCACCCTCCCCCACCATGACTAAACAGTGATTTTTTGTACCCGCTCACAAAACACCTCCCACTCCCAACTACAAAGACATGCATGGCTCTCCCCCCATAGCTCTTTTCCGAATCACAACAAATCTATCAGGTAGGTTGTTAGACTGAGAACAACACCAAGCCAGTGCAAGTGGGTATTAAGCATGTAAATCTCTCACAAATCACCCCCAGCAAAACATTTACCAAACAAATGTCAGCATCATCTCTCACAAAACACCTCCAGTGGAATCCACCCCCAAACAGCATCACTTTCAATGGTGTTTAAACTAGGGAGCTCAGATTCTTCTTTTAAATCCACCTAAATTGAAAGTGATGCTGTTTGGGTTGGATTCTCCCCCACCCTGAAACAGCATCACTTTTGAGGGTTGGAGATTCAGAGATGAAACAAATAGCAGATTAGGCTGGTATCTGGGCAACCCAGGTGGGCACATTCAAGACAAAAATGGTCCGATTATGTCCTGCCCAAATATGAACAAATGCGAATGCAAGGTATTTGGGTTTGGGGGGGATATTTTTGGTGTTTTTTTTCAGCCTGCAGGGGGAGTGTATTTTTTTTAAAGCTAGTGGTACTATGATTTCAGGGCATCATCCAGGGGACTGCCCTGATGAAGAGTACCACCTGAGTTTAGCGATGTGTTTGGTTCAGGGGCAGCAAAGTTATGGATGCCCAAATGGAGATGCCCCCATCCCCATTGTTTTCAATAGGGGCTAACCTGAGATGGGGGCTACCCATTTGAGGGACCGTAACTTTGGTCCCCCCAACCTAACTTCCTACCAAATTTGGGTGGTATAATAAGAATTGTTAACAGATGATACCCTGACATTTTTGGTGTCACTAGCTTTAAAATACCACACCCTTCCAGGCACCCCAAGAAAATTGCCCAAGATTCTTTGTTTTGCAATTTGGCTTTGCTCCCGTGTAGCGGCTAATGAGGAATTTCACAGGCAGGCTGCACATTTTTTTGAAGATAGAGAGCGCCAGACTTTCAAGGTGGCTCCAAGAGGGCCCTTCGAGTAATAGCATCCAAGCTTGGTGAGGCTTTAGCTGGAGTAGGGGGGGAGTTGAGAGAGTTCACAGAGAACTCAGCCCTGAGGCTTTCATGTGCAGGAGCTGAGGAAACAAAATAAGCCTTTTGGGGGGAGCCATAAGAGTGAACCCCCAGAAACAAAGGTCTGAAACCTGGATGCTATTACCAGGAGGCCCTCCTGGAGCCACCCTGAGGAGTCTGGTGTCCTCTATCTTCCAAAATGTGCAGACTGCCTACACACTCAGAAATTCCCCCCATTGTGGCTACAATGGAGCAAAGTCCCTACAAAACAAAGAATCTTGGGGCAAATTTCTTGGGGTGCCTGGAAGGGGTGTATTTTTTAAAGCTAGTGACACCAAATTTTCAGGGGTATCATCATTAACTATTCTTATGATGCCACCCAAGTTTGAGTGACGTTGTGTTCAGGGGGACCAAAGGATTATGGTCCCTCAGATGGGTAGCCCCCATTTAAGGTTAGCTCCCATTAGAAACAATGGGGATGGGGCACTTGCCCCAGGGGTCCATAACTGTGCTCCCCCTGAGTCTTATCACCAAATTTGGATCAGCATCATCAAGAGACAGTCTCCCGATAATACCCTGAAATTTTGGTGCCGCTAGCCCTAAAACTGCGCCCCCTGCAGGCCAGAATGTGAAAAAACACTTTAAAAAATAAAAAACACACAAACTACCCTGAAATGTTGGCGCCCCCCCATGTGACCAAATGGGGGGCGCCCGGGGACATAGGGTACCCCCTGTCCCTAGGCAGGAACGCCACTGCTACACTGTACTGTTAACGTGGGGAAAGAGCTCATGTTGTTTCCTAAGTTATGTTAATCAAGTGGCTCAGCTTGTCAAGTGTGATGTGTTTAGAACTCCACAGAAACAACCCAAGATACACAGAAAAAATCTCTTCGTTTCCTCATCACGTCCGTTCTAATTCATAACTTAAATTCATAAGGTATTTACAACTGGTTAATAATTTCTACAACTCTTTATGATAAAGTTGGCTATTACTTTGCTTAGTGAATTCTTTTGCCATTGTAATCTATTAGACTTTATAGTACTGTATCTGATCGTACCTCTTTCACCCTGAGCAGTGAATCAGCAGCAAACCCTCAAACTATTCTTTTAAAAAGCATAATCCCTGTAATAACTTTTATTAAGATCAACCAAAATGACACAAAACATTGTGCCACCTTTTGAGTTCATCAGAACACTTCAGGCTGGATGTTACAGGATAAAAAAGGGGTGGTAGAGGGGGGGATGTTTCAAGCCTTGCACCCTAACATCCTAATCCAAAGGGCTCTAGCAGCCAGGGACAGAGCTGTTGCTGTACTATTGTGCTGCCTCCAGAGGACTTCCAGGTGGCGTGGGGAGACAGCAAAAACAAAAACACAAAAAACCCTGGCTGCTTGGAAAGCCCTCCATAGGGCTGAACATAGTCCAAGGTCTGTCTGGACTTCACGTTCCAAGCTCGAAAGCCTGAATGGAAGTCCACTAAAGTCAGTTCCATCCCCAGGAACTCCTTAGCCTGGCCCATTCCCCGCACCAGCATCTGCTCGGATGCCAGCATAGCTCCATGGTGGCACCCGCTTCTGGGTTTCACCACTGCACAGCTGTGAGGTGCTCAGACGCCAGCATTCTTTGCCCCTTACACTGGTGGAGGGGGCAAATGTGTCAGTTCAGCCCAGCACTGCTCCCATAGACCATTTGCCCCCCACCCCCTCACCCCACCACCAACTGGATTAAGCTGCCTGTTTTGTTCTGACCTGAATTTCTGTACTTAGTGTGGACAGGCAAGTAGCTATAAAATAGTGTCAGGTTGTGCCCTAATTCCTGTGAAGAAGAAAAAACAAGTAGTGGCTCTCCACTAAAATTATAAAGGCCGGCAATGTTCCTTTCCTATCTCAAACCACAAGCAAGTTTTCACATATCATTTGTTGGTCAAGAGCAAAGGAAATACTTTGTCATTGTGTATATTAAGAGTTTTGGAGATAAATTTAATGCGATGCACAAGGTTAAGGGGGAATTATTAGGGACATTGTGGGGAATTGTTGCTATGGAGTTTGTTTTATCACCTCTTGCTTCTTTGGGCCCTGGTTTGCTGCAAACTGAAACCTGAATCTTCTTTACCTGTCAGAAAAATCCATCATGTGCTGGTATGAACCATGATTGAAAAATCTGCTTAAGATCTGCTTCTCCACCCCCTTTTATTGTGTAACATCTGGCCTAAGGAACAGTTCTGGGGAACTCAGAAGCTTGCACACTGTTGGAGGTCACTGGTTTGCTCAAAATAAGGGTATTATGTCAATGGTAATATATCAGTAAGCCTCATTAAGTTCATTGTTACTTACTCTTGAGTAAATATGCATATGATCAGACTGGTTGTTTCCTCCAATGTGGTTTTTGGTAAGGCAAACTCCATGGGGAAGAGCTTAGCAGATGGCTTGTTGGCTGTTACAGACTTTCCTAAGCAATTCATTATACTAAGCAGTAAAACTGACAAAAGTTTAAGCCTATGAGTGGGCCTCTGGGAAGCCCTCAAGCTTCAGCATCTGCCCCAATGTGGGGACTGCTGACATCACTCCAGTGGAAATACATCAAGAGGTACAATCACATGCCTCCATCTAGACACTATACTCCGATTGGTACAGCCCAAGAAAGCCAATGTGATTCTGGCCTGTATCAATAGGAGTTTAGTGTCTAGATCGAGGGATGAAATTGTACCTCTCTATTCTGTATTGGTTAGACCTCACCTGGAATATTGTGTGCAGTTCTGGAAGGATATTGACAAGCTGGAACAGGTCCAGAGGTCTAGAATCCATGCCCTACGAGGAGAGACTTAGGGAGCTGGGTATGTTTGGTGAAGAGAAGGCTAAGAGGTGACATGATAGCCATGTTTAGGTATCTGAATGGATGTCATTTTGGGGAGGGAGCAAGCTTGTTTTCTGCTGCTCCAGAGACTAGGACCAGGAGTAATGGATTCAAGGGGAAGGAAAAGTCCTAAACATCAGGAAAAACCTCCTGACAGTAAGGGCTGTTTGACAGTGGAATGCACTACCTCAGAGTGTGGTGGAGTCTCCTTCTTTGGAAGTTTTTAAACAGAGGGTGAATGGCCATCTGTCAGGAGTGCTTTGATTGTGTGTTCCTGCATTGCAGGGGTTGGACTTGATGGTCCTTGGGGTCTCTTCCATCTGTTTGTCAAAATATATCATCATCTTTATTTTCAGTTCACCTTTCTCACTGAAACTCAAGGTAGACTACAAAATATGAAAAATAATTCAATCAATCAGCAAATATCTCCAGTAAACAAAAACAGTGCAGTGTGGCAAGGATTATGGGATTGGGAAATAATGCCGGCAAAAAAACTGTCTAAGGCAGGGGTAGGGAACCTGCGGCTCTCCAGATGTTCAGGAACTACAATTCCCATCAGCCTCTGTCAGCATGGCCAATTGGCCATGCTGGTAGGGGCTGATGGGAATTGTAGTTCCTGAACATCTGGAGAGCCGCAGGTTCCCTACCCCTGGTCTAAGGGTTGAGACACCATAATGAAGAAAGGGTTACAAATGTAGAAGTCATCACACTCTAGTAAAAAGGAATCCTACATAAAATTTAAATTACAATAAACTACAATACTACAGAAGCAACTTCCCAAGCAAATCCATTATAGAATAGTTCTGATCCCTTTATTAGAATACCATCCTGAACAATTGCATCAAAATGAGCTGCCGCTTGGCCGGTGACAACTTTTGGTAATGCACATTGCAATTGAAGATAATCTACCAGCCCCACACAGCCACCGCTAAGCTCAGAAAATGTCAAATATAATTGCCAAGCAGTACAAAACGTTAAATTGATGCAGTATCGCTGCTTCTGGATCAAGGTAATCAGGTATAACCATGCAGAAAGCTGTAGCATGTTAACAGAATTGGGTGGCGAGAGTGAGCAGACTTACTTATGCAGAATCAAAGGTTAATTGTTGTAGTCTCCATGCTGTCCTAGATGGGTACTGTGTCTGCACAGGTCTATCATGGAAAAACTTCTAAAGCTCTTTAAAAGGTGCAAAATGCTCCCCCCAATCCCATCTTTCCCCATCCTTTTTACTGACAAGTAGGCAGAAGGGAGCACACACCTTCAACTCTTTACTTGCCACCATGGAGAGAACACTGCCTTTTTAAAGTTCTTGATTACTGTTCTGCATAGTAGTCAGTTGTACTACCATTTGAGTTTGAAGTTTGTTCCAACATGAGGCCTGGGTCCAGGAGCTCCCCCAAACTATGAACCTGCTCCTTTAGTGGGAGTCCAATTCCTGGGCCAGATCTTCCCTCTAGCAATAGCAAATCTGTTTCGTCAGGCTTAAGTTTCAGTTTGACAGTTTGTTAGTAGTAGAGATCCTCCAAGAGAAGCAACAGAACTCCTGACACATGGTCCCAGTAGACAGGGACAGCAGAAAATTGGATGCAATAGAGCAACACTTCACTTGATAGCCTGGCTAATTCATCCAAAGGGCATATTTTTATAATAAGGTTACAGAGGTCATAGCCAGTGCAAGAAAACCATTCTTAAATCTTATAAGTCTAAGAGGGCAAGTTCATCTTCTGGGCCTCTACAAAGTCCCTGAATCTAGTCACTTGCCCCTAATAGATTATTTATTTCATTTAGTGAATCAGCTCCTAACATACAGCTCCATAAGAGTCCACCTGGCTGCCATAGAGACTTTTCACACTCATGTTGGTGCAGAGGTGTACTGGGGAAATGGCACCCAGGGACAACACCTGCTCTGGGTGCCCCCCCCCACCCTGTACCCCCCCAACCCATGCCCCACTTAACTTTGCAAGCCTGTAGGGAGACTGGGGAGGGGAGGCAGCAGAGGGGTGGGGAGGGTGTAACAGTGGCAGGCTGGCTTCTACCTTCGGAGGCGAATCTAGGCAAACTGGAGCCCGGGGACAAAACCTGAGCTGGCGTCCCCCCCATATGGGCAGCCACCCTCCCCTATCATGACCAAACAATGATTTTTTTGCACCAGCTCACAAAACACCTCCCACCCCCAGCAAAACATACATGGCTCTCTCCCTACCAACTCTCTTTCCTAATTTTGTTCTCACACCAACCCTATGAGGTAGGTTGTTAGCCTGAGAAACAACTCCAAGCCAGTGCAAGTGGATATTAAGCATGTAAATCTCTCACAAATCACCCCCAGCAAAACATTTACCAAACAAATGTCAGCAGCATCTTTCACAAAACACCTCCAGTGGAATCCACCCCCAAATAGCATCACTTTTAATGGTGTTTAAACCAGGGAGCTCAGATTCTTCTTCTATCCACCTTAAAGGGAGAATCTGTGGTCCTCGGTAAAAAAAGAAAAGAAAAAGAAAGCGATGCTGTTTGGGGGTGGACCCCCCCCCCCCCAAAAAAGCATCACTTTCTAGGGTTGGAGATTCAGATGAAACAAATACCAGATTTGGACAGAATCTGGGTGAATTTGGGCATATTCGGACAAAAATTGTCCGAATATGTACTGCCCAAATATGAATCCAAATGCAAGGTATTTGGACTTTTTTGGGGTATTTTGGTGTTTTTCGGCCTGCAGGGGGGCACATTTTTAAAGCTAGCAATACCAAAATTACAAGATGTCACCCGGAGACTGTCCTGATGATACCACCCAAGTTTGGTGAGGTTTGGTTCAGGGGGACCAAAGTTATGGACCCCTAAAGGGGGTGCCCCATCCCCCATTGTTTCCAATGGGAGCTAACAGGAGATGGGGGCTACCCATTTGAAAGTCCATAACTCTGGCCCCCCTGAACTTCACCAAACTTGGATGGTATCATAAGAATAGTTAACAGGTCATACTCTGAAATTTTGGTGTCACTAGCTTTAAAAATACACCTCTGACAGGCAGCTCAAGAAATTTGCCCAAGATTCTTTGTTTTGCAATGCATTGGCTTCATTGTAGCCAATGGGGAATTTCTGAGTGTGTAAGCAGGCTGCACATTTTTGAAGATAGAGGCATCAGACTTTCAAGACGGCTAAGGAGGCTCTCCTTGTAATAGCCTCCAGGCTTGGAGACCTTTGCTTTTGGGGGTTCAATTTTATGGCCCCCCAAAAGACTTATTTTGCTTCCTCACTCCTGCACATGATTGCTGGCTGAGTTCTCTCAGAACTCTCTCAACTTGTGCCCCCACCCACCCCCAAAAGCAAAACTCACCAAGCTTGGATGCTATTACCAGGAGACCTCTTGGAGCCACCTTGAAAGTCTGGAGCCTCTATCTTCAAAAATGTGCAGCCAGTGCTTACACACTCACAAAAATTCCCCAGAATCTGCCAGGCTCCTCAGTTCAATGGGGCTTTCTGTTATGCCCAGCTGGCTCTGTGGTATAGAGGTTTCAATGGGAGGCACTGTGGTAGGGGTCTTGCTCTGGGTGGGGGCACTTATTTCCTGTAGAGCTGCTGGTGTGAGTCTCCTGAAAGGAACCAGCCAATTTTGCTAAAGTTTGCTTGGGAGGGGCAAATGCTGTGGGCATCAGGTTCACCTTCAACTGGGTGCTCAGAGCATTTTCCTCTCCCACACACATTTTAGCAAATTTGGCTGGCTCTTTTCAGGAGACTGACACCAGCAGCCCTACAGGAAATGCCCCCATCCAGAGCAAGATCCCTGCCACAGTGCCTCCCATTGAAACCTCATGACTATAAAAAGGGTGGGGAAAGACAGTGCAAGGAAGGTAGTACTTATTGCCTTTTTAAGATCTCTAGAAGCAGGCCTCCTCAGGCACAGTACTGAAGTATGATTGCACAGTAGACCATTCAAATGAACAACTGTTTCAAGTAAGTGAACCCATATTTATTCTGATAACCATTGAATCAAATATGCAAATGTGTCCTTATCCATCCATTATTTGAATACAACCTTTTGTAATGGGAATGCACTTGACAAAAGCAGGGTTGATACTATAACTGCGGGTTGGATCCAGTGATGTGTGGACAGAAAGAAAAAAATGTATTTAGTGCAGTTCCACTTGCACAAGCAGTTGAACAGTGGCTGCAATAACATACAGCACATTAATATAAGTGTAACAATGTGCATATGGAGCAGGAATGTACAAAGGATCTTTTGCATTATTTCGGTTTTGAAATTGTATCAGAAGAAATACCTTGTACTAAGTTTTGTGAACATGGAATAGGTAGTGAAAACACAGTTACCTCCACTTGGCGCAAGCAAGTGTAGTAATTTCATCAATTCTGCTTGTGCAAGGACTGTTGCACACAGAGAAATCTCCTGTGGGATCTAACCAACTGTATTTGCTATCAGAGCAACACTTATCTAGGTGAAAGCCCATAAAAGAGAAACAGGTAATTAACAATGCATGTGATATTGTGTTATCCATATGAGCAAGTATTAAGGGAAACATCATAATCTACAGTGCCCCCAAATCTTGTAAACTGATTATAGATCCATTAATATCTGTAAACTGGGTGTGAGAATGTAGTCAAGTGAACAAAGCTTACAGTTGTTCTTACACTTACTGTTCCAAAGTCCAAAACTCTGGAACCAGTTTAGATGCTGGATACACCCCCCATAGCTCTGATCTTGACTTTGCATACTTGCAAGTGTTTGCAGAGATTTAAACTGGGGTTGTTTAGAGTGCTGGCTGAAAAGACTTTGCTTTTGTACAATGTTAGCACTAAACAAAATGAAATATTTTTGTTTATTTCAGCATTCAATATTTTATTAAATTTTGGGATTGCTATTACATATCCTACCCTGATATCTCTTGGAATTGTACTAAGTGTACCTGTAAATGCTGGTAAGACCTGTTTTATTTCAGATTATTGTTCATATAATTTATATCCAAAGTATCATATAGGGTAAATTGCTGAAAACATGTTTGTGTTCAAACTATCACAGAGGTTTGTTCTTTCAATATCTTCATTAAACTACATGAATATTCCAGTTTTATGCTGTTGACCCTTTAGGCTATTTATTTCCTTTTTTAAAAAAGTGATTGGCTCACAATAGAGGGGCAAAAATACAGATAATCCAAGATTTACCTCCTAGCATAATTTTTAAAAGGAAAGAACTTAAAAATCTGAAGCACATGCTGCAAGAAGTGCTAATATGGTATTGTTGGAAAGTTCCCTTTGCTTTAGAAATATTTTTGACAAAAGTTAGAAAAATAATAGTTAGAAAAGTTAGAAAAAGCAAGCTGAACCACTTTTACAAGAATTGTTAGCAGACGATAAAGTTCAAAGCTCAGAACCAGAAGATACAGGTATCACATCCTGAGAAGAGAAGAAGGCGGCACAATAAAGAAAAGAAAAAAAGGGGGAAAATTAATGAACTAGGTGTAGATAGGGAAAATGGAGCCCGGGGCAAAATCTGAGTTTTGCAGGGTGGGCCCATATGGGCAGCCACCCTCCCCCACCATGACCAAAGGCCACCCTCCCCCACTACAACCAAAGAACAATTTTTTGCACCAGGTCATCTCAAAACCACCATCACATTACAGAACATATCTCAACTCACAAATCTGCAGGGGCGTATCTGCCATGGGAACATAGGGAGTCAAATGTCCCTGGATGCCCCCCATTTGGTCATGTGGGGGGGCACAAAAAGTCAGATTTTTAGTGTTTTTTCTGTTTTTGGCCTGCAGGGGGTGACGTTTTTGATTAGCAGTACCAAAATTTCAGGGATTTTTTGGGAGACTCTCCTGATGATACCACCCAGCTTTGGTTAGGTTTTGGGGGGTCCAAAGTTATGGACTCCCAAAGGGGATGCCCCTATCCCCCGTTGTTTCCAATGGGAGCTAATGGGAGATGGGGGCTACATCTTAGGGTCCATAACTTTGGACCCCCTGAACCAAACTTCACCAAACCTGGGTGGTATCATCAGGAGAGTCTCCTAAAGATACTCTGAAATTTTTGGTGCTGCTAGCTTAACAATTGCACCCCCGACAGCAGGCACCCCCCAAATTTCCCCAGATTCTCTTTTTAAATCTACTCCCTTCGGCATGAATTTAAAGTGAGAATCTGTGGTCCCCAGTTTAAACATTGAAAGTGATGCTGTTTCAAGGTGGGGGAGAATCCACCCCAAAACAGCATCACTTTCAATGTTGTTTAAATGGGGGACCCCAGATTCTTTTTTAAAGGTGGAATTAAAAGGAGAATCTGGGTTCCCTAGTTTAAACACCATTGAAAGTGATGCTGCTTGGGGGTGAATTCCAGCACCCCACCCCCTTCTTGGTGAAACCCGAGGAAGGGGGGTTCAGAGAGAGGACAGACAACAGTGGAGTGCAATTCAGAATCTACCACTCAAAGCTGCCATTTTCTCCTGGTGAACTGATCTCTGTACCTGGAAATCATTTGTAATTCCAGGAGATCTCCAGCCACCACCTCGAGGTTGGAACAATATGACTTGCACTCCTTAGCTAACTATTATGTATCTGAAATTAATTCCAATATCTATAGTGAAAAACCACATTATGCACTTACTTTGAGAGATACAGTATTATAAAATTATATGCCAAAAGCTATACCAAAAACAAAATAGCCACAGGCAACTAAAATAGCAAGGGAGAAGACTGGAAGGTTTAAAGATAGATCTTTTTCAAGTGGAATCTAGTATGCAACACTTACATCACATACATGTATATGCATAAATGTTTTGACTATGTGGCTTATGCATAATATAAAAAACTACTAATTAAAACTTTGCAGGTTCAATTGTTCAAATTTCATGGCTGGATGCATTCTAGCATTTATGAGATTGTTTTGTAAACTCTTCAGATTCTGAATCTCCAAAGTTCATGCTGCCTGTGTGCTGTTTGTATAATGCAGTTTTATCGTGCTAAACCTTTACGTATAAAGGGATTGTTTTCATCTTCAATGCATTAAAGATCTCATGTAGAGCATGTGTGACATGGTTTTCAGGTACTTTTTGCTCTTTAATAACATTTATTCCATGTTTCATCCAGTTGTTGATCACTACAGGAGTGACATTGTCTTCAACAGCGTTCGTGTAATTGCCATCGTCATCATTGGCCTGGGCTTCCTTTTATTGCTGCTGCCAGAGGAGTGGGATGAGTGGTTAATAAAGCTCCTCACTCGTCTCAAAGTACGAAAGAAGGAAGAGGTTCCAGAAGGAAATGGAGACATTGTGTCTGGATTACAAAACAAAAGCAGGAGAACACGCCCATCCATGTCATCTTTCACCCATTAACGCTGTTATTTTTATGGAAACTCTTAACATTGTATGCTCTAATTCACAGGTCCTTTCTTGTAAAGAAGCACATAGGTTCAATACAGTGTACATAGATGTACAGTTTTGATATACTAGAGTCTGAGGCATCAAGTTTCGGCATGTCCAAACTGATTGCACTGTTTCACATCAGACCTTTCACTTGGGAGAACTTTAAAAAGGCAAAAACAAAACACTTTTTAAATGAATGTAATGTATAGATAGATTTTCTTTGCAGATATTATTTTAATGATAAATCATCATGAAAAGCAGGGCAAATGTTTTGAACATGAAGTACTGAATGACACATCGCACACTGTGATTTAGAGATATATAGAGAAAGATGCATATATGCTATGCTATGTCATAAACTTATTTTTTAACCAGAGCTGTACTCTAAACATTTTCAAGTAAACCAAAAGAAAACTTTTCATGGGGATAGAAAAAGGGGTGGGTGGGAGGGAGATTGCTTTGTGAAGATAAGTGCACTTTGTGCCAGAGCAAAAGGAAGGATAAAATGTTATATTTTGCACTAAAGTAAGAGGGGGAAAGCAGTCAAGAGTACCAGGGCGCCATCAACCAGGAATTCCTCCTGCAAAGGTCCCATTGAAATGAATGCCAGCCGCTACAACAGCATGAATGTTGTCTTCCTACTTGCTTCCCATTCACTTCAGTGGAATTTGTGCAGGAAAAATTCTCAGTGGATTGTGCCCAAAATCTTCTTTAACTGTGCATGACTGCAATCCATGCATAATCTCATGCAAGGAAAAATACCGTGCCTTCTATAGAATTTTAGTCCTTTGTCTGTGTAGAAATAAGTCACACTGCAATTTACTTGAGTTAATCTTACCACATGAAGAGGTGGCTCTGCAGACATCGTGCTCTTGAAACTCCCAAAGAAATCAACGCGTGCCTACTTGAAGCCACTGATTAATGGGAGTGCTGAACACCTAGGGGCTACAAGGTCTTCTACTCTGGTTGGATTCACATCTCACTTGCACGGGTCTGTCATGATATGGAGACTATTTTGTTCTATATTTGCGTGAGTGAGAGGAGAATCCAGCCCTGTGCATAAGAACCTTGCTTAAATCTAACACTGGAACCAACAGCCACTTATGATGTGAACACTGCTAAGAATATAGATGATTGAGAGGTGAACTGCCGCTTGCTTTTATTCCATTGCTGTGTTTTCAATGAGGACATACAAGTTATTTACATCAAATCTAACACTTTTTGCAAACCTGTAAGCACCAAGCTGTTTACTTCTACAATTTAGGTTTGCCATTGAATTTCTATCTGTGATAGATCATGTGACATGTACAAAGAAACGGACAAAGGTTATAGTTTACTATTTTTGAAGTTTACATAGCTGCATACAAAATTTGAAATGTTATTTTGAAATGTTGCCATAACCTGGTGGTACCTTGCTGCCTCTGTGGCATTGTTGTGTCAAAAGGGGTGTGGCATTCACTTCTCAACTTTTTATTGAATCAGTTTCAGATTCAATTCTCTGCTTGACAAAAGTAATGAATAAAATGATTGTTAAATCAATCAGCTGTGTTTTATTTGTCTGCCTCCCTTACTGTAAACCAGAGTAATGTGTTTTTTTTCTTCATAAACATTTTATTTATACTAAAATGACAAAAAAGGACCTTGTTCATTACCCTGATAGATACTTTACCTGTGCATCAGTTTAGTGCTACAAATGCTTCATTTTGGATCCCAAGATTGGGAAATCTTGCATAGTTGGTCTTCATTATGACCATAACAAAATGCTGAAGGGAGTTTGGGGCTGTTACAGATGAATAAAATTGATCACAGACGTCTTTGGAACCAGGAAGTTTGCCTAAATACCCTCCATCCTTTTCAGTATAGTAACTCAGGTGCCAATACCTGAAATGCCTATAAAGAGTATAAGTACTTGGAGTAAAGTTTCTTTTTTAGCACTTGTAGGAACAGCAAAATATAGGACACAAAAGAATGCACCTCTGGAGAAGTATAATATGTAAATAAGGAAATGTGGGGGGCGGGGGGACTAGGAGCCCTTGTCCTCTCAGCAGGTAGTTCTACAAGGTTAGGTAGTGGTGGTCATTGAACCAAAAGGAGGAGGGAAAGCCCCTACAGGTATTGGGAAAGCCAGCTTTGCCAGGCAGAGGATAGCCACTGGTGCCCAGATACCATGGAGGGCAGAACAGAACAAGGACTGCTGATCAGAGTGTGGCTGTTCTAAAACAGTGACAGCATGGTGCACATTATGTCAACATTTTTAAAAAATTTCCTTCCACAAAGCAGTGGCAAGCAACAAGGTCTGCCATTCAGAGGCCTGGCAACCCTAGGCCTAGCCCCATTGTACAGACTGTACCCCCAAGCTGGGTCTAGTCATTGCTGGGCAGTGGGCTGAGAACCTCAGTGGCCATTGGCAGGCTGGCTCAAATTGCACTGTGGCTACTATCACCAGGCTGAGCCCAGTGGCATGTTATCTGTAGCTGCCACTAGGCTGGCCCAGTTGTGCTGTGGCTGCTGCTACCATGCCAAGCTGAGTGTCTGATGGTTACCACTGGGCCTGCCCCTGGCCAGTCCTACACTATCAGGGGGCATGACAGGTGCTGTGGACGGGACCCTTTCAAGGACCAGTTAGGATTGCCAACTATGGAGTGGGAAATTCCTGGAATTGGGAGGGGGTGAAGCTTGGGGAGGAGGAACTTTTAAGGATAATTTGGGCTTGATTTGAACTAGAACCCATTGATTTGTCTTTTTAGTGGTCCAAGGTATCTGTAAAACTCTCCTACAACACCAGTTTATTGTTCCCATCTTTTCTTTATTTTGTCTTGTTCAGTTAATATTTTTCCATGCTAGTCTTTCAGCATGCCTAACTGTGCTTTATATTGCCTTTTAATTTTTTGGATCTTGTGGAACAGATCTCTTGTTCCTCCTTTCTCCTACTGTTTGTTTACACTGGTTATCACAACAGTTCTCTTTGTCTCTATGTGCCAGTTACTGGAACCCTGCATTTAGGCTTCTGATTCTATTTCTGTCACCTTTGACCAGAGGCGTATTTAGGCAAACTGTAGCTCGGGGACAAAGCCTGAGTTTGGCGCCCCCCCTCCCCCCCCAGCACCAAAATTTCAGGATATCTTTAGGAGACTCTCCTGATGATACCACCCAGGTTTGGTGAAATTTGGTTCAGGGGGTCCAAAGTTATGGACCCTCAAAGGTGTAGCCCCCATCTTCTATTAGCTCCCATTGGAAACAATGGGGGATAGGGGCACCACTTTTGGGAGTCCATAATTTTGGACCACCTGAACCAAATCTCACCTAACTTGATTGGTATCATCAGGAAGGTCTCCTGAAAAATCCCTGAAACTTTGGTGCTGCTAGCCTAAAAACTGTGCCCCCTGCAGGCTGAAAACAGAAAAAGCACTAAAAATACAAAAAACACACAAATGAACCTGAAGTTGAAGGCATCTGAATAGAAGTATGAGTAACAAGTATGAGTATGAAGTATTACTCATACTTCTATTCAGATGCCCTCAACTATTGACCTGGTTGCCTTCTTTGTTACTCACAGACAATGTTTCTTCACCCACCCTAGACACTCCAACAGATATATATACTCCACTTGCTTTCCCAACATCAGATCCTCTGAAGATGCCAGCCACAGATGCAGGCGAAACGTCAGGAGAGAATGCTGCTAGAACACAGCCATACAGCCCGGAAACCACACAGCACCCAAGTGATTCCGGCCGTGAAAGCCTTCGACAATACATAAAACATAACAAAGCTGTTGTTAGAGATGTAAGGAAAAGTGAGTGTTTTTCACACTCAAGACTTCCTTGGGTAGCTTACATAGACATCCTGTCACGCTCTGCATTCCTGCAAAGTTATAATAATGACAATGTGCTTTGATCAGCAAGTGAAGGATGAGAAACATACATTTGTTTTGCTAGAACAGAGCCCTTCAGGGGTGGGCGGTATATCAAATTTAAATTATATAAATAAATAAATAGAACTCCCCCTAGACTCCAAAATAAACAGATCAGCATTTGACCTCAGGATGTTATTTGGCCTAACTTGGCCCTCATTTCCATGTAAAATCTCTGCCCAGGGGAGGCACCTGGGTGTGTCTTTTGGATCATATGAAGGGGGCTTCACATATGCTAGTATGTAAAAGGGAGGGTCTATTTGATCTCACCAATGATGCTGTGATGATGCTGACTTTATGACTCTGGAAACCTTTTGTGTTCTTTGCTTCTGCCTCAATGAAAATTGGTGCAGCAAGCCATGGTAAATAATTGTTTATTTCACGCTACCTCTTGCCTCTTAAGTCCTTCATTGAGCAAGGGTTTTGGAGAACATAATTCATGAAAATTCCTAGACACATCAAGTCGCCAGCCTCCAAGTGGGAACTGGAAACCTCTGCAATTGCAAATGGTGTCTATATTAGAGAGATCAGTTCCCCTGGAGCAAATGGCTGCTCTGGAGGGTGGTCTCTATCGCATTATACTCCGCTGAGGTCCTTCTTGATCCCAGGCTCCACCACCACATCTCTAAGAACTTTCCAGCCCAGAACTCTACAAGGTCACATTAATGTGGGGGAGGGAGGTCAGTGTAGAACAGCAAGAACCACAGTTTAAGTTATTTAATTAATATTGCTTGGCAATTTTGTATTTATGAAATTTAGGCAAAGTTTCTGGGGCAGAAAAGTTTGAAAGGTGGGAATACATATACTCCTCACAAGTAGGACAATGCAACCCAAGACTCCCACGTGTTTTTCCTTATATCTAGACCGAAGGGCTGAGACTTTTTCTCCCTTTAAACTTTAAAATTCACGAAATGGATCCCTGCAGAATGAAGCCCGGCCATCCGCCATGGTTACACCACTGAACCCAGGTCGCTTTCTCCACACACAAGAACGCTGAGAGCGCTGAACCAGGTGGTTGCTTAGCAACGGAGCAACGCGGAATGAGAGAAGTGCGCACGCGCGCTCAGCTGTATGTCTACGGGCATAATCAAACTTCCGGTTTTCCTCGCCTAGATTCTACTTCCGGGAGTTCTTCAGTTCTGACGGAAAAGATCAATGAGTTACTGAGGCTGGTAGTCTTCCGGTCCTTTCCTAGCTCTCCGCGACATTCCCAGAGCGCCAGCCGTGTCCTTACGTGGGGAGGGAAGGAGAAAGCTCCTTTCTTCTCCGGTCCGACTGGCGCTGTTGCTGTTTTCTAATCTGTTGTGCCCACTTCAGGTGTCAAGTCTCGGTTAGGAAGATCGACCTTTGGCACAGCAGGTTTCATTCTGCGGATATTTCGGCTTCTCTGAGCGGTGTCTTCAAGTGCATCAAAGTACAGACTTACCGCAACTCAGTCCTGCCCCCTCCTCAGTCCGATTCGAAACAGAAATTGCATTAGAATTGCTGCTGCTGAGGCATTCCCCCTTGACGCTCTTCCTTTGAATTTACGGTTCAAGGGTAGGTCAAATATTTTTAAAAGGTTTGCCAGCTAATCATACTGTAAATAATTTAGCAGATTCCTTTTACAAAACTAAATTAGAGCAAACTTCTGTAAACTCATTTCGCAGTCCTCCTGAATGTTTAATGTGTATGGTAGACCTTGTATTTAATATTTAATTTAGCACACAGTTTGTGCAGGGCCTTTTGGTAATATTCACTGCAGTATAGTGGCCTTCAGACTTTGTAATACTTGAAAGACTAGATCTCGGTTGAATGATGTAGAAGTTTAGTGATGGGGGAGGCTTGTGAAGTGCTGTGCTGTGTCCCTTAAGCAGTTGCTGTAACCATAATTGTTTGGTATGCCAAGATAGTTAATATTTCAATTAAAGTTTAACTGTTTCCAAATTGGCTAATTGTACTTACTATGTAGAATTACTATGTTACTAAAATCTGAACCCAGAACTGTAGCGTAATAAGACAGAAATAGAATTGTAACTATACAGATGAGACATCCCCAGTAAAAGCTCCAAATCAAGAGCTGCTCTTGAATGTGAGAATATTATCTTCAACTGGTTTACGCAAAACTGTTCTGTGAAGTTCATTGAATGGATTTTTAAAACAGATATCAGCAAGAAGCAATACTGTCCAAAATTAACCGGAAGAATGTCACAGAAGGGGGGGGGGTGTTATAGTGGCAATGCTGTTGAGAAAACTCAGCAATGAAGGAATAAGAGGGGAAGTCCTCCTATGGATTAAAAACTGGTTGAGAAACAGGAAACAAAGAGTGGGTGTAAATGGGAAGTTCTCACAATGGAGAGATGTAGGGAGTGGTGTTCCCCCAAGGATCCGTTTTGGGACCAGTGCTCTTTAACCTATTCATAAATGACCTGGAAGTAGGGGTGGGTAGCGTGGTGGCCAAGTTTGCAGATGATACCAAATTTTGTAGGGTGGTGAGAACCACAAAGGATTGCGAAGAGCTCCAAGCAGACCTTGATAAATGAGGTGAGTGGGCTCAGAAATGGCAAATGCAGTTCAATGTAGCAAAATGTAAAGTGATGCACATAGGGGCAAAAAATCCAAACTTCACATACACGCTACAGGGGTCAGTGCTATCAGTCACAGACCAGGAAAGGGATTTAGGCATCTTAGTTGATAGTTCCATGGGAATGTCAACTCAATGCATGGCAGCTGTGAAAAAGGCAAACTCCATGCTGGGGATCATTAGAAAAGGAATTGATAATAAAACTGCAAAGATTGTCATGCCCTTATATAAAGCAGTGGTGCGACCGCACTTGGGAGTACTGTGTCCAGTTCTGGTCGCCACATCTCAAAAAGGATATTGAGGAGATAGAAAAAGTGCAGAGAAGGGCAACAAGGATGATTGAGGGACTGGAGCACCTTCCCTATGAGGAGAGGCTGCAGCGTTTGGGACTCTTTAGTTTGGAGAGGAGGCGGCTGAGGGGGGATATGACTGAAGTCTACAAAATTATGCATGGGGTAGAAAATGTTGACAGAGAGAAATTGTTCTCTCTTTCTCACAATACTAGAACCAGGGGGCATTCATTGAAAATGCTGGGGGGAAGAATTAGGACTAATAAAAGGAAACACTTCTTCACGCAACGTGTGATTGGTGTTTGGAATATGCTGCCACAGGAGGTGGTGATGGCCACTAACCTGGATAGCTTTAAAAGGGGCTTGGACAGATTTATGGAGGAGAAGTCGATTTATGGCTACCAATCTTGATCCTCTTTGATCTGAGATTGCAAATGCCTTAACAGACCAGGTGACTGGGAGCAACAGCCGCAGAAGGCCACTGCGTTCACATCCTACATGTGAGCTCCCAAAGGCACCTGGTGGGCCACTGCGAGTAGCAGAGAGCTGGACTAGATGGACTTTGGTCTGATCCAGCTGGCTTGTTCTTATGTTCTTATGCTCTTCACAGTTCATTGGGAGTAAAAATATTGCATTTATTTCCAATCATTATTTTCAGAAGAATCCAAAACAAAAGATGTGGAAATTAGTCAAAACAAACCCACTTGCAGTATCCTTCTGAAGAGTAGTTAGAATTAGATACTGATAGAAGCACATGTTGTAATTGGCAAGTCAGGTTAATGAAATGAGTCTTGTTCTTTCCCTCTTTATCTGTGTTACGGCTTCTGATGGTAGAGAAGTCTGGTGATAGTTGGGATAAGTAGACTTATGGAAAAGACTGGACTGAATTCTTTGGGACTGATTTCTCAGCAAATACGTGGTGGGATCTGGGTGTCATCACTTAGGTCCAATTGGCCATGCTGGCAGGGGCTGATGGGAATTGTAGTCCATAACATCTGGAGTGCCAAAGGTTCGCCACCACTGACTTAGGTTATCTAAAAATAAGTCCTGCTCACCTCATTGACACAACTCTTATTAAACCTGCTTAAGTTTTTAGTGTAAATAGTTCAAGCTGTGTGGATATGTTGGCTTAAATGACATCACTAAATATCATCCTAGTCTTGAGATCTTGTGGTAAGTGAATATCATACTCTTATTCTTGAGATCTTGTAGTGTGAATATCATCATCTTATTCTTGAAATCTTGTAGTAAGTATGCATTAGGATTGCAACCTAAGAATGAATTTCATTTGCATCAGTAAGACTTACTTCCTAGTAAGTAAACATGGATAGGATTGAGTTACATGACTAGCCTTTTAAGTGCATTTACCAGGAAGACAGTCTTGTTGAATTTAGTTGGACTTATTTTTCCAAGTGGCATATTTAGGAGGGATGGTAACTATTGAATCACCATGTAGTTATGGAGTTTCTTAAGTAGCTCAAAATGGTAGACTTGTTTTTTAATCTTTCAGGATTATTAACTAATGTCAGCACCATCAATGAAGGAAAGGCAAGCATGCTGGGAAGCACGGGATACGTTCTGGAAGTGCTTAGATGAAAATATGGAAGATACATCCAAATGTGATAAGTCTAGGTTCACTTTTGAAAGTTTATGTCCACAGCAGTGGGTAAGTGACACTAGCAATATAAACTTGTACAAACTGAACAGGATACAAGGGCACCAACTGCTTGTCACACTAGGTCTACCCAAGGCAGTAACCAAAGTTACATAGCACTGTAGTTACTTCACTCTGTATTGGAATTCCAGAATGCAATTGTATCCTTTTATTTACTGAACCTTTTTTCCTGACCAATGTGATGAATCTATATTGAGCTGTTCTACTTACCAGATACTAAAGAAATACGGAATGAAAGAGTTCTTTCAGTTATTCTTTTTCAAAAGTCCTTCTAGTCATGTGTTCATGGATAACCAAAGGATACTTTACATATAAAGGGTATGTAGTAGGCATCATCAGTATTATATAGATTTCCTATTTTTCCTTTTTTTAAACACTAGGGAAAGTGATAGATGTTCTATACAGGTGCCTGGGGCTGGATGACTCAAGGCAGGTACAGTCAGTCAGTTCTCTGTCTTGGGGAGGCAGTTTTTACTGTATGCAATTGCATTCCCCTTGAAAGATCAAGCTTGCAGTCTGGATGCTTGTATCTCCTCTGTGGCATGTCACACTTCTGGTTAGGTTTGGTTGATTAACTATATAGCTCCTACATATAGCTGGATATTATGCTGACGCTGCACTACAGCAGTCATGTGTATCTGGGTTTTCTTGTGTAGACTAAACAATCTAGAAACTGGGTTCAATTTCAAGTGATTGTGAATGACTGAAATAGCACACCAGTAGTACAATATCCAGTGTGTGTTGGGCCTGTCTTTAAAGAGAGTTTAGCTAAGTCAAACACAATAAGATTACTACTGTAGCACAAATTAAACCACATGCCTCACCTGTGCTAAAGCATTTTCATTGAACTGAACCAAAAGCAATTTGATTTCCAGAGTGGTAGTTAGCATCTTTAAGACTCTACATAGTCTGGCCCTTGGTCATTTTAAAGTACTGGCTGGTATGAACTTCCCTGCTTAGTGTGGTCATAATCTGAAGCCCTGCTTCATGTGCTGCCAGTATCTGGCAGGGATATTTCTGTGATGGTATCTCGACTATGCATCACCTTTTCCTACAGACACCTTGCTGGTGTTGACTAAGGTAAGTTTCTGGTACCAGCTAACAATGTGTTTTTATGCCTGTATACTGCACAATTAAAACACTGTAAACAGTCTTCACTGGAGAGAATAGATACATATGATTAAATAGTTACACTTAAATTTGAATTGCTGTAACAGTGGTCAGTCGCTCTGAGTATAACACTATAATTTTACTGTACCAATCTGCTATCTAACAAAATGATTTTTGTTCAAAACAGGTAAAATACTTCAATAGAAGAAGAGAGTATTTAAGATACAAAGCTAAACTAGAAGCAGGACAATTTCAGCCTTCAGAGACTGCTGAGAAGTCATAGCTACTCAGTCCCTTTTCTGGGTTCTTCATCCATAAAATGTTTGCAGAAGAAAAGCACCTATGTGCCACCAGGCTTTTTTGAATCAAAAAGACAACCAATCATGTGATGGCTAGAATGTTTGTGTGTTGTCTGCTCTGGTGAGGAGAGAGCTGTTCTGTAAATAAAACTTCTAAAGATATAGTTGTTTCTAGATCTGGTGTCAGTCTTTCTCATTCATTCTTTGGAGTGTAGGGTAGGAAGAAGGGTGACCACCTGTCCTTCCAACTTGTGAAGTCCTCTACCCCCATTATATTTTGAAGGATGATGCACCCACTTATAAGCTATCCTTTGTTTCAGATATTGTTGCAAAACGATTCCACACTACATTCCTCTTTCCCAATATGATACCTCTGATCTAGAAACGCAGCACCTTGCACTTGCCATTCTGAATCCATTAGAGTAGCTCTGTCTCCAGTTTTAATGTTCTAGAAATGGGAGGGGGGAGACTAAGCAAAGACAGAAGAAAACATCTGCTAATATCCCTCTGGCATCTGCACTAAGACATTCTCATGTATTCCAAAACCATTTATTATCAGCAAATAATCTTAATACAGTGACTGTTTAAGGATTTAAGGCATTTAATATTTTTAAAAAGACATGCAAAAATATAAATTCTTCTGTAGCCTGGCATCTGTCATTGCTCCTTAGATTTTATAGCACCATCAAAGCAGCAGTTCTGGTATACCTTGTATATTTATCTTCATACTTTTTGCCTGATGATCTGTTGCCTTGTATACTCCCAAATCAGCAGAGATCCACTTACGTGGACATTAAGTGACCGAATAACTCCTTGTTGAGGGATTTCTACACAAACATCCAGCTGCTGAATCAGATACGTGGGAATTCCCTCATGCTCATTTCTGATGATAAAGCACAAACATTCAGATTTAGCGAATACAAAGCCAAAGTGTTAGAACTCAGCTTTTGTTTGAGAACTTTCCTTTTGAAGCGAGTATTGCACAGGAGTAAATTCCTAGACCTGTTCAGCTTTGGAAAATGAATGCTTAGAACTCAACTAATATGACTGCATAGAGAGCTTTTTACAGAAGTATTTTATGCTTTCAGCACTAGGTGATCTGATTTCTTAACAGTATAACTATTTTAACACAATTATGTTAAATGTCTATGTGTTTCTGCTAAATTGATTTTATGGTGGAAACTAAAATTCCCCAGTGCTTTGTGAGCTAAATGGAAGAAAGAAGGCCATTTTGTATAGTGGCAGATCACCCAGGGGAAGTGATTATTAACAGATAAATGTTAAGGATCAGATCTCAGAGGTTTTTCAAACAACCCTGCTTGGTCACAAGTTTATCAACTGGCATCTTACATTAGAGAAACTGTAAACTGATGTGTTATTAGAAAAGACTGAGACTGACATCAGCATGTTTATTTTAAAATGGGCTTGCAATGTCCCTGACGCTGCAGGAGGCCTTCACTTGGTCCTCCTTTTATGGGTTTGGAACTGCACAAACCATTCAAAACCAAGGACGGAATTACTGTGTCAGTTACATTTTAGGTACCATTTTCAAACATCTGCTTGATAAACATGGATCACTCAGAATAAGATCTTAGGCCCTGAGCAGGTAGGATTTAGGAAGGGTAAATCAACATTGGCCAATGATCCTTGAACAGCTAATATTTAAATATAGCAGAAAGGCAAAAATAAAACTGTATGCTACCTTCCTGAATCTAAAGGATCTCAAGATCCTTGCTATGAAAAAAACCAGAATGGGCATCAACAGCAGGCTTCTAATTCTTATTAAATCTTTATATAGGGGCACTGACTGCCAAATCAAATGTACCCAATTTGGATTGGTCACCTCAAAAATATCCGTCGAACAGGGCTGTGTTCTGGCCCCCATACTTTTCAATCTTTTTCTGAATGACCTCATGCCCACACTAAAAGAGCGAAACATAACATTGGTCTTACCTGTGAAGGAGACTTATCCATTGAGCAATGGATGACATCTGGGTTATTGTCAGCTACCATTCAGGAAGGCAGAGGTTAAATAAAAACTTCCCAGGCTCCTCTCTGTGCTGCGGCTCCACCCCGTCTCCTGTGCTCCAGTTCTGGCTTCTCCACAAAGCAGTATTCTGCCTCTCAAAAGATTCTCTGCAAAAAACTTGACCTTATAATGTTCCAACTCCCTTCCAATGTGCAAATAAGAAAAAACCATGGAAGTCATTAACAAAGGCCTTATGGAGTCTAAATAACAAGGGGCTCTGAACTAATAAGCCTAAGACGGGAGGAAACCTCCTGGGTCATTAATCAAAACAGAAACCAATTATTAACTGTATAACAACTAACTAATCTTGGAGCAGGATGACGACCAATGGGAGGGCAGATGTCATCCATTGCTCAATGGAGAAGTCTCCTTCACAGGTAAGACCAATGTTATTTCTCCATTGAGCAGGATGACATCTGGGTGAACTCCCCTAGCAGTATCAGACAGATTTACAGGGTGGGGTCAAAATCCTCTCCAATTACATGCTGCAGGACTCTACGTCCATAATCAGCATCGGCAGCGCTGAAAACGTTCAGCCTATAGTGCCTAACGAAGGTGGATAAGGAGGACCAGGTTGCTGCTCTGCATATTTCCTCCACTGGTACGTTATTGTTAAAGGCCGCATTGGTGGAAGCATTGCGGACGGAGTGTGCCGTGATTCCTACTGGAACCGACAGCTTTTGTTCCTTGTAAGCCTCGCTGATGCATTCCCTCAAGCACTTACTGATGGAAGGGGCTGATAATTTCTGACCTCTGTTGTGATTGGAAGTGGATATGAACATGGAATCTGATCTCCTGAATTCCTGAGTTCTGATTAAGAAGGCTTTTAAGGTTCGCCTCACATCTAATGTGTGCCAATACACCTCCTTAGGGTGTTTTGGGTTAGGACAAAACGTGGGTAGGAAAATTTCCTGTTTCCTATGAAAGGTGGAGTTGACCTTTGGAATGAAGGTAGGGTCAATACGTAGCACCACCTTGTCCTTATGAAAGACACACAATGGGGGTTTCATGGAAAGGGCAGCTAGCTCTGAAACCCTTCTAGCTGAAGTGATGGCTACCAAGAAAACAGCCTTCATGCGAAGGTGCTTAAGGGAAATCTCCATGATGGGCTCAAATGGTTTCTTGGTCAGGGCTTGCAATGCTATATGCAGTCTCCGTGTGGGAAAATGATGGTTGACCGGTTTATCTTTCAGTGTAGCACCCCTAAGGAATCTAACTATGTGTGGGTGTGAAGTGGGAGTATGCCCCTCCAGTCTGGGTAATACAGACGTGAGGGCTGCCATTTGCCTACGTAAAGTATTAGCTCTAAGGCCTGATTCCATGCCGTCCTGCAGAAACCTTAAAATGTCCCTGATCCTAGGTTCTGTAGGAGTCACTCTCTTCCTCCAGCACCACCTAACAAAAGCCTTCCAGGTAGTGTTGTAAATTCTTTTGGTGGAAGATTTCCTGGAGGCCATTATGGTGTCAAGGACGGCTTTGGAGTATCCCTGAGCCTCTAGCTGTCGCCTTTCAATCTCCAGGCGGTCAAGTTGAGACGTTCTGGTTCCGGGTGGAAAATGGGTCCCTGTTGCAGGAGGTCCCTGTGCAGAGGGAGTCTCAAGGGTTTGTGTGCCGACATCTGTAATATGTTGGTGAACCAAGGTCGTCTGGGCCACCACGGTGCTACCAATATGACATCTGCCCTCTCTTCCCTGATCTTTCGGAGGAGTCTGGGGATCATGGGGAAGGGAGGGAAGGCGTACAGGATTCCTTGAGGCCAACTGGAGGATAAGGCATCCGTATTCTCCGCTTCTGGGTGATGGAATTGAGACATGAATCTGGGGAGCTGTTTGTTCAGATTGGAGGCGAAGAGGTCCAAGATTGGAGCTCCCAGGGCATGAGCTATCATCAGGAAAATTTCCTTCTTTAGTCTCCACTCCCCTGGATGAATGCTCTGTCTGCTCAGCCAATCTGCTTGAACATTTAGATTCCCCTGAATCGGATTTGATGGAAAGCACATGAGTCTCTGCCCACTGAAAGATCAGGAGGGCTTCCTACTGCAGCTCTGCAGATCTGGACCCCCCCTGTCTGTTCAGGTAAGACTTCGCCGTTGTGTTGTCTGTCCTGATCAGCACGTGTGACCCCCTCAGGAGGTGTTGAAAGTGGCTCAAAGCCAACCGGATCGCTCTTAGTTCCAGCACATTGATGTGAAGTGCTGATTCCTGGGCTGACCAAGTCCCTTGAATGGGAATTCCCTCTAGAGTAGCTCCCCAGCCTAGAAGGCTTGCGTCTGAGAATACCTGTTTGGTGGTTGCAATCCAAAACACACGTCCCAGATTTAGGTTGGATGGTTTCATCCACCATAGTAGACTGACCTTGACAGGTCTTGGGATCACTACTTCTCTGTGGCTTTTGTGAGAGATGAGATCCTGGAAGGGGCGAAGGAACCTCTGTAGTGGTCTGGATCTGAACCTTCCCCACTGAATTGCCTCTGATAATGCCACCATGAGGCCCATCAAGCTTGCTAGAGAAAGCAGCGAGCATTTGTGTTTGTGCAGAACTTGGTTGATTTTGGCTTTCATAATCAGTTGTTTCTTTGGAGGGACCAGAATCTTGCAGGTGGAGGTGTCTATGATGAAACCCAGGTGTTCCAGTCTCCGTGAGGGATTTAAGGAACTCTTGGCTCGATTGACGAGAAAACCATGGATTTCTAAAGTCCGGATGGTTTCCTGAGTGTGTTGTTCTGCTTGGGTCGAGGAGTCCGAACAAATCAGGATATCGTCGAGGTAAGGGTGAATCCTGATGCCTCTTTCCCTGAGAAGTATGATCAGGTTGATGAGGAGCTTTGAAAAAACTCGGGGGGCAGTGCATAGTCCAAATGGAAGTGCTCTGAATTGGAAGTTTTCTTTCCCCACTCCAAACCTCAGGAATCTGCGATGGCTCTCAAAGATGGGAATGTGGAGATATGCCTCTGACAAATCTATGGAGGTGAGGAATTCGCCTGGTTGAAGCGAGTCTGCGATGGACCTCAGAGTTTCCATTCTGAAATGTTTCAGCCTTACGAAGCTGTTGACATACTTCAGGTCTAGGATTGGTCGCCACTCCCCAGTTTTCTTGGGAACCGTGAACAGTATGGAGTATACTCCTCGTCCCCTCTGTTCTTGTGGCACCGGCTCCACCGCCTCTATATTTAGTAGATGTGCGATGGCTTCTAGTTTTCTGGCTCTTTTTTCCAGAATTCTGACAGCGGAGACATGATAAATAAAGGCTTGGGGTAGAGACATGAATTCTATTACGCACTCCCGAAGAGACTATTTCCAGGGACCAGGCGTCTGCGTGAGAGGCTTGCCAAGTTTGGTGAAACTTTTGGAGCCTGCCCCCCACTGCATTGTTGTTGGCGTCATGCCTTGGGTTGTCGATTGTCCTGCTGGTATCGGTCAGGGAACGACCCCTTCTTGGAAGTAAAACCTTTTTTGAATTGTTGTCTTCCCTGGTTCCAGTATGGGCGATGAAAATGGTCTCTTTTAAATTGACTGGTGCTCTGCTGGGGTCGAAAAAAGGACTGAGAAGATGGCTTCTTGTCAAGGCCACGAGCCTGTTTTGGGAGATGTTTAGGTTTCTCCTTAGGATCGACCAGGAACTCATTGAGTTCTTCTCCAAAAAGCTTGTGTCCGTGGAAGGCACATTCGGAAACCATGGTTTTAGAATGCCAGTCGGTCTGTCATGCTAGTAACCAGAGTAGCCGACGTGTGGCCACTGAAGAGGCCAAAGAACGGGTCGAGAAGGTGACTGCATCTAAGGTGGCGTCGGCCGCAAAGCTGGCTGCTTTGAGCATTCTGTTCACCCCTTCTATGGCTTTGGTCTCAGTAGGGGGTATCAATTCCAGAACCTTTCTTGCCCATACTATGGAGGCTCTGGAGACAATGGAGGCTGTAGCCGATGCTCTAATGGCCATGGCCGTCGCTTCGTGTGTTCTTTTGCAGAATTGATCAGATCTTCTATCCTGCATGTCCTCGAGCTGGCCTCTGCCATCCTTGGACACCAGGCCTGAGGACTGTAAGGCTGCCACTGGACCATCTATAATGGGAACTTGTAAGATGTTGTTAGCATAAGCAGGTAAATCGTACAGTTTACGCAAATAATTGGGGCACCTTTTGTTGGCTGCGGGCTTGTCCCATTGATTATTGACCTGAGTTTCAAAGTATTCTGGGAATGGGAAAACCCTTTTGGAATCAGGGTGAGGTGGGAAGAATTCGCCGTCACCCTTGTGCAGGAAGTGGATTTACGTTTAGAAGACCCTTCACTGCTTTTGGCTTCTCCAAGGTGCAAGGCAACAACAGATTTGGAGAGCAAATAATGGTAGTCTTCAATCTTAAATAGGCGGGAGGATTGCTCAGTGACCTGCATCTCCTCTAAATCCTCCTGATCAGAGAGTAACTCCCCCTCTTCCTTACCCTGGGTCTCAGAATCTGAGGAGTCCACAGTGGGTACAGGGATTAGTTTTGGCTTTTTGGGAGCAGCCTTGATTTGCCAGGCAGAGCCAGCCCTTTTATTTTCTCTAATGGAGTCCTTAGAGGTTGAGATGGAACTGAGAGAGGGACTGGGGGGACAGAAATCCATCTGTGATCTATAGAGGGTTAACATCTCCTCTCTCATTACTGCCTTTTCCTGTTGAAAGGTGCCCTTAATGAAGGCAAAAATTTCAGTCTTTAAATCCCCTAAGGAAATCTTACCATTCTCTTCAGGATTTGAAGCCTCCTCCTGTTCTGTTTGAGCCATTAAGCAGTCCTGACTCGGTACACCAGAGTGCATTGGACTGTTGGAGGGAGCGGCAGAACCGCCTTCTACCATTTTGCGCGCCTTTTCATTTCGGCACGAAGGCTCACTCCTCTGGTGACTGGCTGCTCTGCCCAGATTCTCCTGGGACCTTTGGCTGCCTTCGCTGTCCTCCTTAGAGGACAGAAGCTTTTCTCCCCGAGGCATGAAGAGGAGAGGAGGAGGGATCGAAGTATCAATTGCTCACCGCTTCAAGCTGTTAGGCAATCTGCCGGTCAGTACGGTGGTGATGGGAGTGCTCAGCCGCTTGAGAGGAAGGCTTAATAAACTCCCGGTGAAATTTAGAATCAAACAGTTGATATAACGTCCCCAAAAAAGGAAAAAAATGGTGGCTCTAAAAGCCACCATGCCTGCTCTTCCTAAGGCAGGGAACAAACTGGAGCACAGGAGACGGGGTGGAGCCGCAGCACAGAGAGGAGCCTGAGAAGTTTTTATTTAACCCCTGCCTTCCTCAATGGTAGCTGACAATAACCCAGATGTCATCTTGCTCAATGGAGAATCACATTGTCCAAGGATAGGAGAAGCCCAGATTCTGATCTTGTTATATGCTGATGCCGTCCCCTTATCATGCTCAGGAGTGAGTTTAAATCATCTCCTCACTGGCTGCAATGCCTACTCTGCCAGTAATAGCCTTGCTTAAAATCGTGACACATCCAAGATATTGGTACTCTCAAGGGCATGGAGACCTACCACATGGATGTTAAATGGTAATCATCTTGAACAAATTCAGTATCTCAAAAATCTGGGACTGTATTTCCACCACAGAGAAGAATGGGCCAAGCATAGGGACATGGCGATTTCAGCCTGTATTGGAAGTGCCTTGGCCATAGTGTGCTTTTTTTACAAGGGCCACAAATTTGTACCAGCTGCAATAAAGGCCTTTAATGCCAAGGTGAGCCAGCAATTACTTTTTGGTGCTCCAATATAGATGGGTACTTGGAATTGATCAGCTGAAAGGGTCCAATCCTGCTTTCTACATAAGATCTACTTTCTACATAAGACCCCATTGTGTACCCTATGTTGTCCTTTGTTTATAGAGATTGACCTGCATATCCTAGACACCAGAGCATGGCCAGCTACTGTCAGATTCTGGATTCATCTTTGCTTTAACCCAGACGATACTAGCCTACCTTATAAAGCTTTAGCTACTTTGCAAGCTTCAGACTAGTGGGCTCGGATACAGGAAAAAATATTACTTCTATTACTTCATTAGAATCTTTGGCAATGTTGCCTGCCAAAGAAATTCTCCAAACTCTAAAGTTGAAACTATACGATCAGGTATATCAGAATCTGATTAGTGATGCCAACATGTCTTGTTCACCTCTATTCTTAGGAATTGCCCCTAGCGCAGCTAGCATGGCCAAATAGTTACACCAAGTAACACAAGATGTAGTGTTTTACCATCAGAAGTTATGCTAGGAGATGTTCAAAAATTCCCCATCAGGAAAGAACTTCTGCTTGTAAAGCAAACCACATAGAAACTTGGTCACATATTACCGGTAGTATACTGTCCTTTTTATAATATAGTCAGGAGCTCCTTGTTGACCCCTTTTTTGGTCAACAAAGAAGGATTTACAGGCCAACAGAAAATCCACCTGTAATTAAATAATGTGTCTTGCATTGTAACTGAAAAAGTCACAAGGTTCCTGGGTTTTGTTATGAAACAACATTTACAATTAAACACAAGAGCCTGATGTCCATGCCCACCAAGCAACAGGCTCTTCGTTCAAACCATTCTGAGACAGCATTGTATTATAAATTATATAATTTTATTCTTTTTTTTATATTTATTGTTCTGTATAATACATTTTTTATAATACCAATAAAAGTTATTTGGATTTGGTGACTATTTCCACCACTTTCCACAGCTAACATGGGGCAGATCTCTGAAACTGTGTCCCTTAGTCCCTGAAAACTGCATTCGGTGCAATTGTATCAAATAAGCTGTGAGGAGTCACTGACATCCTTCAGGTATTTTTTATAGGTGAAAGGGAGCAGGCAAATAGTGTAGAACTCACTTTTTCTAGATAAGGTCACAGAAGATGAAGCATGGGAGATGGGTTGGGGGCTGTTATACAAAAACAGCCAACATCAGAGAAACATTAGCAAAACAAATCTGAATGTGGGGGGAAGGGAATGGGGGAGAATCTGGTTTTGCTTACCCCAGCAACAGCAGGGATTTCTCTGGAAAGCAATACTCTGTTAGATCACAACTTTTAGCTGTTTGTTCCACACCTATAATAGTGTATCCTTCAGTTTTCTTCTGATCCAAATAACCAATAAGCTGAAATGGCTTTACCTGTACATTTAAAAAAATCCCAGTAAGATCTGTATTATAACATTCTCTAACACATTATAAAAATAGTTGCATCAGTCACGCCATGTCAGATTTTTCTTAAATCAATCTAAAAGCTAATGTTATATGTACTGAAATTATTATTGGTAAGGCTGGTCAAGATATACCACTTGTACAAATCATGTTCTGTTCAACAGCAATGAAGCAGCACCCATTTACTTCAACGTCAAATTTCCAGCAGTATCCAGCCAGACACCCCTAGGAAGCCCACAAGCAAGCTGTGAAGAAAATAGCCATCTTCCCTCTGTCACCCAGAAATTGATATTCAGAGGCAGATGTGGTAGATGTTCATGATAGTTATATAAAACAAATTAGCAAAGATCTATTCTTCATGAGTTCGTCTAACCTTGTTTCCAGAGCCACATAGGTAAGAAGTCATGAGATTCCGGCAGCTATTTCAATAGGACTTTTTAAAAAAATGGAATTTCAGGGTTACATTGTGTTTAAATTTATACACGTTAACTTATAGATCTCATAACTCTATGGATATTTACAGAGAAGTACTCTATTTTTACAGAATCTATACTGACTTGGAAATAAAAGCCAGTACTATCTTATGTTAAATCATCTAAGATACACTGTTACAAAAATTTTAGTTTCATAATGGGGGAAAAACTGGGACCCAGTGTGAAATCACTAAAATGTAATGGTGTTCATCTACCTCAGTGGTTCTCAAACTGGGGGTCGGGACCCCTTTGGGGGTCAAATGACCTTTTCACAAGGGTCGCCTAAGACTCTCTGCATCAGTGTTCTCCATCTGTAAAATGGATCAATGTTAGGGTTGGGGGTCACCACAACATGAGGAACTGTATTAAAGGGTCGCGGCATTAGAAAGGTTGAGAACCACTGATCTACCTGAACAAAGCTTTCTGAAGGTACAAACAAGCAAAATCAGCAACTGAGAAATTCATGTGTACTCTCTGTGGTGGCTCCTCCACTATGGAATGATCTGCCTGAAGCTATTAGGAAAACCCTCCCACAATTCTTCAGTAGGGTGGGGATTTTTGTAGAAAGACCAAAACTAAAGTGTAAAGGATCAGCTAAGGAGACAATTTATTAGGGATAAAGTCTTGTTGCCTTAGACAGGTGTTTTACATGCAGTGTTCTTGTTTTTCTCTCATTCTACAATTCTAATCTAGCCCAACTGCATTTGTTTTAGTAGGAATCTTTGCTATTAGATTCAAATATTACCATACTTGAATAATCCATTTACCAACTGATTGAAAAAATAAGGTTTCTGTCATACTTTTAATATACCTTGGCCCTGACCTGAGCAGCCCAGGCTAGTCTGATCTTGTCAGGTCTCAGAAAATAAGCAGGGTCAGCCCTGGTAAGTATTTGGATGAGAGACCACCAATGAAAGCCATGATTGCTACACAAAGGCAGGCAATGGCAAACCGCTCTGCAGTTCTCTTACCTTGAAAACCCTATGGGGTCACCATAAGTCAGCTGCAGCTTGCCAGTGCTTTACACATAAAATACACCTTACGTTTCAGTGAAAAAGACAGACGTTAAATAAAAACAGTAACAACAACATTAAAATAATAACAATAACAAACTGGGGTGCTGTGTGGTTTCCGGGCTGTAGGGCCGTTTTCTAGCAGCATTCTCTCCTGACGTTTCACCTGCATCTGTGGCTGGCATCTTCAGAGGATCTGATAACAAACTGGCTGTAGTGTGGCTCAGCTTAAAAGCAAAGAGCCACAAAGTTGGTAGCCCAGTGGATAAGATCTTGCCAACAACATGAAGTTTTTAATGTTCATTTAGGAGGACCAAATTCACACCTCTGAGTTCTGCATAGCAATTACATCTGTGTGGTACAGAGATAAGATTTTTTTACCCACCTCAAGAAGGGAAAGCCACTGTTCGGCAGACACACTGAGATATTGAAATTGTTTGTCATTTATGTAATGTAGACTGCCGACAATTAGAGATGACACCCCAAATATTTCACATGTACGACACAAGCCTACAAATAAACAAAGCAATTTTAACTACAGAGGTATTTCATTAATTGACTACTGTACTGGGAGGCTTTGGAAGGGAGGGAAGAAGAGATTCAAAATCGGCTGACACATAAGCTTTCAGTTGTAGACAAGCACCAAAACGGCAAGCTCAGGGCCACTCCCCACAAGCTGCGGGGTCACCTCTGTAAAAGACGCGGGGATCCCGGACGTTCCCCACATCACTGGCGCTCACTGCGCAGCTGCCCGGAATTTGCCGCTCTCCCACCTCCTTGCCGCGCGGCAAATTAGGTCCTCTACAAAGAGGAACATTTTCAAAAACCCTGCGGCAAGGAGGTGGAAGAGCGGCAAAGACTCCTCCAGTGAACTGACAGAAAAGAAATCCCTCTTTGCCTCCCTCTTGTCTCGGGCCGGTGCAGGAGCGCTCGGAGGGGCTGAACGGCAGCTCGGCGGGGGGCCGCCTCTCGCAGCTCTCATCGCTGAACCAGGCGGCCGCCTACTCGTCGGCGCCGCCGCTGTGCCATACGTGGCGGTGGCAGCGGCGGCAGCAGCTCGGGGGCCCTCCTCCTGCACACAGCCAGGCAGGCCGTGCCTTCCTTCCGTCCCTCCTCTTCCTTCCCCAGCCTGCCCCAGTGCACATTTTTCACCGGCAACGAGGAAGGTGGAAGGAGGTCTGGGGGAGCGCTTCTCCCTCGGCGCCAGTTCCTCTCGCCTAAGCCAGGGAGCGAGTGGGAAACAAATGTCTCTGTGGTCAAAAGCCACGGAGGCTTTTCCAGGCGGGGGCGCTGCGGGGTTGCACAGTAAGAGGTGAGTGGGGAGTAGCCCTCAGATTTCCACTTTAGTAATGCTTAAGTTCTTGAACTAAGTAAACACATTTTATAACAGTCCTGCATATTTTTCATTACTCCACACAACTATACTACATAATTAATAGTGATTAGCACAACGGGGGAGAAGGAAAAAGAAAAATGCTTCCCTTCTATGCTCCAGATGGATCATTAAAAAAGAACCTATTTCCATCTGAAATCCTTAAAATATTTCTAGGATGAATACAAAAACAGACTCATTAGTTTAATTATGAAACTTTTTAAAAAAAACTACTGGTTTTAAATAATTAATCTCACCTCCCAGATTGGTGGGTTTATCAATGAGTGAAGCCACTACGATCAGTCTACTGTTTGATTTACCAAGTTTAGTAGCCCGATCTTGAAATACAAGCTCTAAATCCAGATCAGAAGTGCTGTCCTTCCAAGGGATAATTTTCTTTTGAACATCTGTCCATTGCCTTTGATTATCTTGCTCAGCTGATTTCAAGCCTGAGATAAAAATTAAAATAAATTAAAAATTCTAATTGTGTGCTGTTGATTGTGGGGAGAAGGGAGAAGAGTCTGGGAAGATAAATCATTTTGTGAACTCCGGGTTTCTAGGTTGATGGTTGATTCAAGTGGATTTTGTTCCTAGTGTTAGGAACAAAATCCACCAGACCACAGCCACACAGCCCGGAAAACCCACCAGAACCAGTTGAATCCGGCCGTGAAAGCCTTCGACAATACAAAAATATTTATCCTCTTATGGGAGAAGAGAGCTACAAATATTTCAAGAAAAATAATTATCTGAAGGTAACAACTGTTATCCTAACTCTCCCGAGATACTCAGATTAAGTCTTTAACGCTTGGTAGCTAATAGGAGTTATGTAGCTAAGATCAAAATTAGTCTGCTTGTAGTTTACCTTTATCTTGTTGAGACCAGTCATTGGGTTTCAGATCAAGGAGCTCATTATGAGAAGACGTGCATGGAAATGTTGCACTCATAGGGATGTCTGTGAATGCTGTAAATTTACTGAGAGATATCCATTCTTCCTCAGCAATTTCTGAAAGACGTGGTAGGGTGTAAAATATTGTCTGCAAAATCAGATTTTAAAAAAATTCAACATTAAAAATGCACCTTGTTCCTCTCTCTTCCCCTCTCAGAGTGTGAAGGAATCCTGATTCAAAACTAACTCCAGTTACTCATGGTATACAAATGCTAGTGAGCTGTTTAGCCAGAGTTCATCCTATCCCCAGGAATCTGAGCCTATATTCAACTGCTTGGTGGGGGCAGGGGAACAAATTCTGGTTAAGCACCTGTGTTCTTATGCTATACGTAACCGGAATGAGAAGGAATCCAGAATTCCTTCAGGTTGAGGGATTCATCCAGATCCCGGCAAAAGGTTGGCTTTGTATATTGTATCTGCTTGAGTAAATGAATGAATGAATTCCACCAGCGAGTGGTCCAACGGAGCTTCATGGCGGAACAGGGATTTCAAGGTCTCCCTACACCAAGTACAGCACACTATCACTTCCATCACACTGGCTCTTTCAAAGAATCACAGAACAGATTGCAGATCTGGAAGAAGCATTGTTTTAACCTCTGCATGTTTACCTCAAGACAGTAATCCTTAAGTGGATGGAAGTTTTCAAAAAAGAAGTGCTTCTGGATACGCTGCCAATTCTTTTTAGCATTTCTGCAGATGGGGAAAAAATGGCAATAAGATGCCTGACTGAAAAAAAAACCTCAATAAACCCTTAACATACCAAATCAGTGACTAAGTACTGTTACTTATTTAAATTGTGATTTGTTACAGCTTCCAAAAGAGTGATAGAAAAAGCAAACACTGAGACTGCAAATGAAGAGATTTCTTACTAGTAAAGGGGACCCTAATATACAATAGACATCTTCATTAGGATATCTCCAATGAACTGAGTTAAAAGGTTCATCTAAGCAATGCAATCAGTCGAGTGGACTGTGTCCTATGATTGCAAGGCTCCAGTCTCTTACATTTTTGGCTTTTGCTTTTGAACCAACATGGCTGTAAACAACTTGTCAAATTGTATGATACCTGAATGCAGCTGGTAAGAGGTTGGAGACATCTGGAAGCAAATGGAATCAGCAAGAACGGGTGAGTATAAAAAGAAAACATGGGGCAATAACAACCTAATTTGGCTTTACTTGACTAAACAGATGTCATAACATTGCAAATTCACTTCTTAGATACAATTACTTTCTATCATTCTGTCTTACATAGACTCTCACTGGACAAGAGAGAAAATAGATACTTTGAACAGAATTGTTGCTATGGAGTCTAACTGCTTTATTGCCTTTTGCTTTTATTTATTTACATTATTTCTCACTGAAACTCAAGGAAAACCCCGGCCTACAGCAACTCACATTGTAATTTTTATGCCTGCCAGAATATTTACCATGTATTGTCATGAGGAAGTCTTGACACCAGCATCTAAAGAATATGCTTAAAATCTACCTTTCCCCTCTTATTTATTTTGTAACATCTGGCCTGGAGAATTCAAAAACTTGCACATTGGTATGTCTCACTGGGTTGATCCTAATAAAATGTATTAGATGAACAGTGGGGTTTTTTTGGATTTTGCTTTGAACCAACATGTCTATGAACAGCTTGTCTACTTGCAGCAGATGAGGCAAGACAGAAAAGATTACCTTCATGAACATCGCTTGTGTAAAACAGAATCAAAGCCATTACCACAAGTCTAACTTTTTACTCAACATTTCCCCAGAAGGGAAGTCAAACCTTAGCACAAACACTTTCAAAACAAACCACCTCACTTTCTTCCACAGAGGGGAAAATACTGATCTCCTTTTTAGCTTTTCTCTGTTTCTGCATGGCCCATCCCATCCATCCAGAGTAAGATGGAAGAGGAAGTGCTCTCTGCGAATAAGTGGAAGACAGGTCTGTTCATTGACCGTCAAGATTTAGTTGGTACACTGCCCTCTCTCTCTACTGCACATACCAATAGTTTTTACTAAAGAGAAATTTTCATTAAGAATTTCACTTTCTCACTTGATACTCAAGTCTGCTCTCTTCTGAATGTTCTAACTTAATCAGAACAACATCACAGCTCTATAAATATAACTAAATACTTTTTGAGTAGATACAACTCTTCCAAAAGTGGTCTTTGCATTTCATTAGATTTATGAGAATAAGCAAATCAAATAAAAATATACTAACCCAGTTCCATGCATTCTTTCTGCTTGATGGAGACTGCTTTCAATGACTGGAGTTAAAGTTTCAAAATCATCCATACATAACTCTTTGCACATTCCCCAGATTTTCTTAAGAGCAATTAAAGCATAAAGTCGTATGCTAAAATTGTGATGAAAACACCACTGCAGAACAACAACTAAGGCTTTCTTCAAAACTGGTGTCTAGAGAAAAAAGTACTCTTTATAGTTCACAACTGAGAATCTTTGCACAGCAATGAAATCATGTAAATACTATTCATCCAGTTTTTAAATAAGAGACATTTTATACTTGGTACAATAATGAGTAAATCTCAAGTGCACTAAGGAATTGTATATTTAACAATCAGATTTGTTTTTCCAATTTACAGTCTAACACTTTCCAGTTTATAGTACAACATTTTTCTGCAACAGTCTCTGACTTGGTATAACACTGCAGTAATGCATACAAAAGTGTAATTCCGAAAAGTTGTTTTCTGTGAAAAAGCCTATTCAAAAACACTTTGGCCCTTTCCGCACACGCAAAATAATGCGTTTTCAAACCACTTTCACAACTGTTTGCAAGTGGATTTTGCTATTCCGCACAGCTTCAAAGAGCACTGAAAGCAGTTTGAAAGTGCATTATTCTGCAAGTGCGGAATGAGCCTTTGATTCTCTATACTTTTTTTATCCCTATACTCAATCTGATTTTCAAGAATAAACACTTACCTTCTCAGAGGTATTCTGAAGAACTGTGTCCAAGTGTGACAGCACTGATAAAAATGTACAAATACTAGTTTTAGGCCAGCCTTCATCCTGAAAAATAAGTTTATATATCAGTACTAAGATTTCTCAATGCATATAATTCATTAATATTGTTCTACCAGACTCAGATTGAGAAGCAGAATCAGACATGACTACTACAAAACTGTGCAGCCATTCTGGAAAACTGTTGGAGGCCAAAGCTAGTGGCAGCTAATCTCTTGAGCAGGACAGACTCCCCAAAAAGCATGTTATGCTCTGGGGTTTACACTGGTTTCCTTTGGACCACAGTTCATTAGGCTGACCCTCACCTGACCTAAATATCCTATGAATGTCCTGGGTGTATATTAGGGCATAAATTCACTATGGCATACCTCTTACCAACATCTTTTTGGCACCTCTCAATGCCCTTTTACAATACTACTGTGCTCAGAAGGGAAGGATACAGAGAGGGACTTCTCAGTGGCTGTCTCATAAGCTCTAAACTCTTCTTACCTGCAAGCCTCCTTAAAGCCAGTGGTTGAGCATTTCACAGGAACCATGCATGGACTGACATTCAGTGGCTGGATCTCAGGCTAGGATGACATTTTCTATTTCATTTTCTAACTGTTAGGATACTTCAGCCTTCAAGAAGGCAGAACACTCATTTCAGTAAGTCAATGCTTTTCTTAGTGTTGTGACAATATACTAGAAATCACATGGAATCTATGTTCCTATATATTCAGTGTAATCATCAGTGTGGGCAAAAGGGCAAAATCTTGGAAGACAAAAAGAAAAACAGATAGGCAGAAGCCAGGACAGCTCAGAAAAAGAACACTGGGGAGGAGGGTCTTCAAGAGAAATAAAAGGAAAGTGGAGACTGGGGCTGTTCTGGACAATCTGACAACAGCATGACAAAAAGCACAGAAATGGTAACAAAAAGGAATATAAGTGAAGATGAAATAAAATGCTAAGAAATTAGTACTGGAACACTGGAAGTGGCATTAAGCATGAAAGGACACAGCACAGAATCTTAAGTAAATTAGGGCCCTTCCGCACACGCAAAATAATGCGTTTTCAAACCACTTTCACAACTGTTTGCAAGTGGATTTTGCTATTCCGCACAGCTTCAAAGAGCACTGAAAGCAGTTTGAAAGTGCATTATTCTGCATGTGCGGAATGAGCCTTAGTGTTATATTGTTAAAAACATTCTAAGTGCATGTGAGCTACAGAAATCCATATAAGCACCACATGTGAGCTACAGAAATCCATATAAGCACCAGAATCAAAGTAGCTGCATTATTTGAGAACTCAATAAACCCAATAATCTTGAAGGGGATTTATGGGTAAACAAAAACTTATTTTAAAGGATAATATATCACTGTTGCACTTTAAATTTCGCACTGAACTGAACCTCTAAATTCTTACATAGTTAAAGCAATTCCAAAATTTTTGGAGAAAATGAGGAAACTTGTGTAGAATCCAGATGATGGTCCACTGTATTAAATACTTTATAGATGCTTGATTGTTGCTATAGCCAGCCTGAAGAATCCTATCAACAGTCCTTGTCAAAATGTCCTAAATAAAATAGCAGGTATTAAATCAATTGTACTTCGCAAATACATATTTTTAATTTATATTATACATGCACACATAGATTTAATCCAGGTTTTCCAAGGTGTTTCTTTACAAATAAATCAGTGAGTACAAAGCCAAAACACTACTATCCTTCTTATGCAAGGTAGATATAAATACAAAATTTCCTCTCCACTGCAAAATGTAAGCATATCCAAGCAGTGGTGAACAAGGTACTGAATATTTTCCACATTAAGGGAATAAGTTCAAATTTCTGCTCTATGATAACATTTCTGCTGGAGTACTACAAGTCAAAAGTAATCAGGAGACATTTTACATAGAATAATACCTCATGAAGTTTTGGTAAAAGGACAAGCACAGTTTGCCATAGTCGATTTTTAGCTCTGTGTTGTAAGGAGTTCACATAATAGTGAATTTTTGATTTGGACATCAGTTCACCCTGTGAAGAATATAAACATTTGTATAGAATTTACTGGTCCATAGGATTACTGCAACTTTGGTCAAACAATACCCTCTTCTGTACCGAATACTGGTGACACAATAAACAATATTCCAAAACAGTCCTTGAGTGATGGTCATGCAAACATTCTTTTTTAAACTAATTTTTAGGGAAGCTGGAGTAAAAACTGGTTTGACAATAAAGCAGCGGCTGATCTGTTCATCTCTGAAAATGAGTGAGTCAAGTGGATGCACTGTTTTCCAGGAGGGAGGTTTTTGGAGGCGGCCTGATGCCACCCTGGGGGTGGTAGAGGGGAGTCAGGTCGGCGCTGCTGCGTTTTAGCAGCGCCGCCTGTGTGAACGGCTCCCTGGGGACGGCGTTTTTGCCGTCCCCAGGGCGCCGTAAATGGCCAGTGCAGAAAGGGCCTTAGAAACAAAGGACACTCTACCCCCAAAAGTCAGGCATGCAACTGCTGAGTGAGTAAGCTAATCAGGCTCCCACTGTCAGTTTGAGACAACTAAATAACAGGAGAACCAATAAAGAGGGATGAGTTGGTAGCCCGTAGTCAAAGTAAAGCTCAGACATAAAGTACTCACAATGCACCACAAATAGTCTTACTTTATCAAGTAGATTCATGAAAAAATCATCTACAAACTTCTTGTGCAATGTATTTGTTTCATCCAGCAAGCAAAGGAATTTGATGGCACAAACTCTCACATAATGGTCATCTCTGTTTTTTCTGTAATACATTATAGTATTTGTATATGAGAAACCATTAGTTAAGTTTTCTTAAGATTAAAAATATGTGCTTGGTTCCATACTAGAAATTGTACTATGAAAAGCATATCAACAAATACATTCCTGTTTTACAGCAAATCTATCTATTTCAGAGAACAGTGAAAACTGAATATATGCAAAGGATGTAACATTATATACAGAAAAAGCAGTCCCAATTAAGTATACAAAAGGGTATTTTTAAATACTGACCTTTCTGTAACAACATTTGCTGCACATTCACTTCCAAGATTTTCCACAAAAGCACACACCTCCTGATTGAGCCTTGGTATTAGTTTATATTTAAAAGAGAAAAACAATTAAAAATTCAACTTTAAATAAGTTCCTAAAATGCTCCTAAACAATCTTTTAAGCTGTCCAACTATTACAAACACGAAGCAACGATGGCCCATATACAAAAGAAAATGGAATTATTATTCTTAATTCCTTTTTACCTTTGATCACGGCGGAAAACAGTTCCAAACAAACAGGCCTCTACAAGAAGATCACTATAATTAACAGCATTTGAGAAAGCATTTTCTACAACACTTCTGTTATCACAAGTAGGAAACATCCAAGTTCGACAGCAGTAACTTATCAGTGTATTAAAAACTCCAGTCTTTGTAGAGGACAGTTCAATTATTTGAAACATGATCTGAAAGAAGAAGGGAAAAAGCCATCATGGACCCCGAAAAACAACAACTAAAAATCCAAAACATTCAATTTAAATCATCCATTTTAACACCTTGTTAAAAACAAGCATGTTCTCCTTCAGCTGGTAGGTTTAGCTTCTGTTGTGTTGGTGTGACAACATTAAAGGCTTCTGCAGCCTTTTTTTCTACACTCTCAACCCTAGCTTTGCCTAGATCTAAAGTAAATCAAAAGTTGCTGTGTTCATTGTGAAGGTAGAGACAAAGAAGCTAGTCTCAATTTTCAAACCAAAGGCAGTATCAACTGAAAGAGAGTCTAGAAGCCTAGCAGTTATTCCTACACTAAGAACCATTAGTATGGAAGAGCTTCTAGTCTATGTCCGAGACTGAAAAAAGACCAGTCATTCCTTTCCACTAAATCTGAACAGAAATACCTATTAAAGTTTTAAAATCTTTCATAAAACCTTAGTTAACCAGAAGAGTGATTTGAAATGACATAACAATCATAAACTAATAAAGAAATCAGAAGCTGGAACCTATGGAAAGGTTCACAAAGTTGGAGAGGTGGATCTTTTCTTCCTTTCCCCAAGCTGCTGTCTGCTCTGAAAAGCCTCTCGGAGGGTCAGGAAAGTACCCATCCCCACAATAAAAGGTGCTGCAGAAAGAAGGGGAAATCAGGTAAAATCACTTCGTTCTCCCAATTCTATGGTTTGTATCTGAAGACCAGTGACATCAGTGGCTCAGGAGATGAATGTGGCTCCACAGTTCCCCTGTATGGGATCTGCCTTATGTCCCAGAAAAGCAAGCAAGGTGATTGCCTGTGGGGCTTGTACTTGGCAGGTTCCTAACTTAGAAGGTACTGCTAGAGGAATGGAACAATAAGTAAGCTGTGAGATTCCCTGACCTGTCAGCCCCATAATAGGGATGGTCTTTCTTTCCAAGAATCACCCCCCCTCCCCAGAACTTCAGCACTCTCATCCCAGCATGTGTGTAACTGCGTGAAGACCGCACACTGACTGCATAGATAGCAAAAACCACTGTGGCAGCCACCCAAGAAAAGAACAAGATGGACACAGGGATGTAACAGTTTTACTCCCATTCCCCACAGCAGACTCTTCTGCAGGCAACTTGGCAATCTCACTGTCTCATCTGACCTGCAGAGAGGGAAGCCCTTCCTCTCACTTCAGACACCCAAGTTCTGGCTAAAGTTGAACAGTGGGAAGGAGACATGTTCAAAATGTATTCTTCTTGGGCTATATTCCCCTTGAGGGGGTGAGCACTGACATTTTCTTCAACAAATAGCTCAATTTTGGGCATTTTCAGGAGTAAGGTTGACAGCACACAATGCTGTCCATCCACTGTTTCTTTGGTCTTCCACGTGGGGGGTGGCCACTAGGGTCAAAGTTTAGGGCTGTCGCATAATGTGCCTGTACCACCGGAGCTGTGCTTTCCTCATTTTCTTTGTTATTGGTGTAATTCCAAGACTTTGTAGTATGCCTTCATTTGTAACACAATCAAAAAGAGTAGGCCAAGCATCCACTGGAGCATCACTCAAAATGTATTCATCGTGATTTTAAAGATAATAGTTGTGTATTTAATATTAACAATTGTATTGTTCATTACTATATGTATGTATTCTATTATATGTGTGTGTGGGGAGGGGGGATAGCGCACAAGGCATACAATAGCCATATGGCTCTTTTAGTTGATGGTAATTGCAAAAGGGGCTCTCTGTGAGCCATGAAATGAGTACAGGAATTGGAGGAATTTTACCTGATCTTTCCTCATCACTGCAGAGCCTCATACAGTGATGCATTGTCTTGATGAGGTTCTCCTGACCCTCTGAGATGATTTTCAGAAGATGGGAAAAGAGAGAGCAAGAAAAAATCCAACCCCACAACTTCTTCTGTGAATTCTGCTGCTGGACTCAATTCTATCCATTTTAAACAGTTACCTCTTTTATTTTCATGTATGCTTTGCTCTTGTTCTTTGCAGCAACAGAAAGAACTTCAGGGTCAAATACAAACTGTACAAAAGCTTTCAAGTTAGGCCAGAATATTAGCTGTGTGTTGCTAAGCGAAGATATAATTTTCCATGCCAGATCAAAAGCCTTTATGCATAGAGATTCAGACGATTCCATAAGCTAAAGAAAAAAAGAGGAAATGATTAATTTTTCAGGGGGAAAAAACTACTTACTTAGTAAAGACCTACACTGCTTTCAGTCATTTACCTTGGGAATAAGAATTTTCATACAATGAAATACTGGTAAAACATGGTCAGTAGGAAGAATTGTTAATGCGTCCAGTGCAGACTGTAGCCTCCTTGTATGCTTCTGAACATCAAAAGAATATTGTTCCAGATCTTCATCTTTAGAAAGGTTTTGATAGTTGTTGAGCGTAAAATGGTGACAAACCCACTGATCACGTATGTAACGTGCTACGATTTTTCCCCACCCCTGATGAGATGATGGCTCCTCAAGGGAACTGTAAAAATTAAATACACACTATTTTTAGTTCATCATAAAGACGGGGGGGGGGGGGGGGTCAAAGGGAAGGATAAAGTTACTGCATAGTATTCCAAAGGAAATGCACAATGAATCCGAAAGCCTAATCAAGACCTATTAAAATTAACAGGAAAACAAGATTGCATTTAACTAATGTTCATCAAGGGTCTTCTGTGTATACATACATTGGGACTGCGCATGTGCCATGGATGTTGTTATAATCACTTTTTAGATCTAGGGGGCACAAGACCCGGCCTTTGTCCAGTGCAACCATTTCCCACTCCAAGTCACATGTTCCAACATGTTCCAAGCACATCTAAGTAAGCACTCAATTTGCTCCACAGAAACAGTTGGTAATCTGACACAATAGCCTGATTCTGGCAATTTTGCGATTCAGAGCTGCTGAAGAATAAAACTTCCTTCCAATAGCATCAAGCTTCCTCCCCTCCATGTCAACAGGAGCCACATGGTAAGTAAGACTGGCTTCTCCTTGCATTTCTTCTGTCACCAATGATGATAGAAGAAGATGCAAAAAGCTGTAATCAATTAACTTCACTTTATAAAAATTCTCTAGACATTTAGAGTTGGCTGGCAGTAGTGGAGATTTGGACCAAATATCTTAACATATTTCCCAAAATCCCTTCAATATGGAAAAAGCAGCCATACCAGGATAATACAGGGAAAGTAGCCACAGGTGTGATAAAATCTTATCCTTCAGCTTCTGAGAGGTAGTAGTCCCATCAATCTCTAAATATTTGGCCATCCTCAATATACGTTCAGCACAGAACCTTAAATCCTCAAAGAATGCAACAGAAGCTTCCCTAACCTCAGAAGTAAACTCCAACAGAACCGCCAAACTGACACTGGAACTGATCAATTGTTCCTTTTGACCATCCTCATCAGAATAACATAATATGTTAAGCAGTAATGGTCACTGGAACCAGCAACACTCTAGATCAGGGGTCTACAACCTATGGCCCTCCAGATGTTCATAGACTATGATTCCCATCAGCCCCTACCAGCATGGCCAATTGGCAGAGCTGATGGGAATCATAGTCCATGAACATCTGAAGGGTCATAAGTTGGAGACCCCTGCTCTACATGAACGGGTTGCCAGATTCAATAGCAATCTAACAAAATCTCCCCATTTTCAGAGACATGCCTGAGACATATAGCAAGGCTAAGGTGTGAAAGGCCTGCCCTGTTACCACTGGTCCACAGCAGCCAACCTTGAACAACACAGTCTTGGCTCAAGATGTCCCACAGGCTCTGATTCCACTTCCCAGAAGAAATCCAAGAGATCAATTGTTGGCGACATCAAACACACTGATGGAGTCCTAGGGAGTGGGAAAATTACTTCCCCTGGTTCAAGCCTAAGCTCTGATCTCGGCACGTACTTTCCAATAAAAGCTTCTGGGCAGACTTGGAACACTCTCTGTGTTTAGTCTTGCTCTTAGCCTTTTTTGCAGGCAGTTCCAAGAGACTCCTCAGAACTGGTGGGGATCTCAACCTCCTTCTATCTGCCTCCTTAATCAGAACTGACAGTGCCAACTTGGTCAAAACCACTGATGGGGACTTGGCTGGAATGGAATGCTCCAGATTTGGGGAGTTAGCTGATGTAAGTGCCCTTGACATCAACGGTCTATCAGAATGCGGCTTGGGTGTAAGCTTCTGGCATAGCTTACATGCCTGCACGCTGTGCTCCTCACTAAAACATAGAAGGCCAGGCTATGCTCATTTGTGTGAGTAATTTCAGCCCCACATTCTGTGCACTGAAGAGGCTTTTTCTGGCCATAATTTCCACACTCCTCAAACTACTGTATAGTGAAGTCGGGGGCGGGGCGGGCGGGGGAGGGATTATTCAACCAGTCTAATAACAAAAACAAACCTCTGCACAAATGAAGAAGAAACTCCTAAACAGCTAAAAGAACAACCTCATCCACTGGCAAAGAATAAGAATCTGAGGGCTGGGATGCTAGACTGTTGGACCATGTCACCACTGGAGCGGAAAACAGTCACAGTGGACAAGGGAAGGTTACTATTAAAAAGCTGATAGAACAACATCTGAGGCAGGCCTGCACATGTACAGCGCTAATGTGGGACTACACAGAAGACCGATGATGAATTGAAAGATACTTCATGAACAGCATAAACCTACAGACCTTCACTGGTAGCATCCAACTAACCATGTTTAGAACTACAAGATTTAATTAAGTTCTAAAGTTCTTATTTATTAGGAGGTGAGATAACAAGAACACATCAGAAACGGAAGTCAGATGAACAAAGTCACTAGCTAGGATTGCACTATAAGATATACTTAATTTCTGGTGAAAGTAGAACTTACAAGAGAAGTAAAAATAGTATTTTTCAACAATCACTGTTAATGACAGTGATTAACCCATATACCTGTTTTTCTCCATACTGCAAGGCTTCTTTAATACATGCTCAAACTGTGAACAGGAAACAACCGTTTTCAAAGATTCAACCGCCGGCAGAGACTGAAGCTGAAGAGCTGGCTCCTGATCAATAATTTCACAGACCACACTTAGTGATGCCATGCTCACCGCCTTCTGAATCTGTTCCTCAAGTTCTACCTCCTGAAAGGGAAGATATAAAGACAGTTTTGATGTTTAAAAACCCACGAAAACAACCTCTATCAAATATGAAAAAGCAAGAATAATATTTACAAACATATTTCTACAGTTGAAATACAGATTACAAGGTCTCCTTACTGCGGTCCATCTGGCCATATAATTTTTGTCCACAAGAGTTCTGCAACTTCCAGCATCAGCTTTTCTAAGGTCACAGGGAGAAGGCAGGAAAGATCTACATCCACAAGTGCCTTGTGTTAGAAGATTAAAACTAACAACTAAAACTAAGAGCCCCATCCAAAGGGGGGGGGGGGCGCAAAGGGGATTCTTGGAGTGATGCTCCCTTGCGCAGGCATTTTTGCCCTCCCCGGGACAAGTATCCCTGAGGAGGGGAAGATGCGCCAGCAGCTGATCTTCTCACAGCTCCTCCGCTGCAGAACCCGGAAGTCCAGGCTGCGGCAGGGCTGTGCTGACATCCCACTCGGATGCCAGCAGGGGAGGGGGTAGGCCAGAGCATTCCTGCGAGCACAGCCAACTTTAGTTGGCTCCCTCCTAGAACTGAGGGCCAGAAGTGCAGTGCACCAGCCCTCGAACAAATGCTACCCTTTCTGTGGCAAATGTATTTTCAGCCCTAGGGGTTTTTCGACAGCGGGGAGGTTTCAGGGCTTTTCCCTGCTCTCTGCACTGCCAGAAAGTCCTTCTGGAGGTGGCAGGGCAGGACTACATTGGCGCTACAGCCCATTGCCTCTGGATTTGCATGGGGTTGTAAGTTGGGTCTAAATGAAATCTGGTCAGCCCAAGAATGAAATCAAACCAGATTCTAATGATCTGATTTATCATTTGGGGAGAGAAGACAGCATTTACCATTAATAAAGAGCTACACATGGTGCTAGTAAAGAGCATGCTCAGTGACAGATTAGACATCTAAATCGAATAAAAGCATGGGTCTTTGGCCTTGAAGAAGGAGATGCCAGGGGAGGGGGAGAATCAGATCTAGTCTGAAAAGATGTTCTTCATGTAGATACAAAAACAAAACTGAAAAGTTCTCTTTCTTTTTAAATATCACATTGCAATAACTTATTGAAAGGCACAGTTCTAGCTCAAATACTAACACAATGCTTGTTCTACTAGAAGCAGTTTCACTTATACCTGCAGAATTTACAAACACAAACAGATCTTCAGAATTAATTATCAAGCCAAGATCCACCAACCATGTATTCTCTACTACCTTCCAGATATTCTGGTTGCTTCAGATTATTTTGCTTAATAACTGTTAGAAAAAACTGGAAACACTGTTTTGATAAACCTAAATTCACCTACACAGTCACATCCTAGTATCTGATTTTCTGCAGTAAACAGGAAAATAATATGTTATCTCTATACAGCCAAGTTACACTTGTCTTGGTGTTTCGTATATGCTACTTCGGAAGAATCAGTGTGAGAATATGTGGGTCATACATAGGCATTGTGACTCAAACAGAAGCGTAGCTACCACAGGGACATGTGGGGACAAATGTCCCGGGCGCCCACCATTTGATTACCGGCCCGGGGGGGGGGGGCGGGGGGGATTTGGGTTTGTTTGTATTTTTAAAATATTTTTAGTGTTTTCATTTTGACAGCCAGCAGGGGGCGCAGTGTTTAGGCTAGCGGCACCAAAATTTCAGGTTATCATTAGGTGACACTCCTGATGATACCAGTCAGGTTTGGTGAAGTGTGGTTCAGGGGGTCCGAGGTTATGGACCCCCAAAGGGGGTGTCCCATCCCCCATTGTTTCCAATGGAAGCTAAGTGGATGGGGTTACCCTTTTGAGGGTCCATAACTTTGGACCCCCTGAACTAAACTTCACCAAACCTGGGTGGTATCAGAAAGAGTCTCATGAAGATAGCCTGAAATTTTGGTACTGCTAACTTAAACATTGCTCCCCTGACAGGCACCCTCAAATTTTCCCCAGATTCTTCCTTTAAATCCACCCCCTTTGGAGTGGATTTAAAGGGAGAATCTGGGCCCCCTAGATTAAAAAACATTGAAAGTATTGTCGAAGACTTTCACAGCCGGATTCAACTGGTTGTTCTGGGTTTTCCGGGCTGTGTGGTTGTTGGTCAGTTCATAGGATCTTGTTCCTGGATCATTTCTACATCTGCATTGGCAATTCTGTGAGAGGTGTTATCAGAGAGAAGTCTGTCATAAGAGAAGTCTGGACAATAACTGTATGTAACAGACTTCTCTCTGTGATACACCACTGAAGATGCCAGCCACAGATGCAGGCGAAACTTTAGGAACAAGATCTACCAGACCACGGCTATGCAGCCTGGAAAACCCACAACAACCACCATTGAAAGTGATGTTGTTTGGGGGGTGGGTGGGGAATCTACCCTGAAACAGAATCATTTTCAATGGTGTTTAAACTAGGGAGCCCAGATTCTCCCTTTAAAGTGGATTTAAAAGGAGAATCTGGGCTCCGTTGTCTAAACAATATTGTAAGTGATGCTGTTTGGGGGATGGGGTGGGTGGGGAATCCACCCTGAAACAGCATCACTTTCAATGTTGTTTAAGCTAGAGAGCCCAGATTCTCCCTTTAAGGTGGATTTAAAAGGAGAATATTGGCTTTCTAGTCTAAACAACATTAAAAGTGATGCTGTTTCAGGGTGGATCCCCCCCCCCCCAAAGCATCACTTTCAATGTTGTTTAAACTAGGGAGCCCTGGGTGTGTTCAGATTTGTGAGTTGGGGCATGTTCTATAATGTGATGGTGACTTTGAAACCGTGTTTCCCCAAAAATAAGACAGTTTCTTATATTAATTTTTGCTCCCAAAGATGCGCTATGTCTTATTTTCAGGGGATGCCTAATTTTTTCTGTGGGTTCTGGGTCTCCTTGGTTTTGTGCATGCTTCCTCAAACAAAAAAAACTTCTTTGCTATGTTCCTTTATTCCTCTTCTCGGGATGCCTTATATTTCCCTCAGACTTCATGCAAAACCTCTACCAAGCACTGCCTTATATTTTCAGGGGATGTCTTATATTTGGAGAAACAGGGTATGACCTGGTGCAAAAAATCATTCTTTTGTTGGGGGGGGGGGGTGACCGCCAATAAGGGGCCGGTGGGGATGACTCAGATTTTGCCCCAGGCTCCATTTTTCCTAGCTACACCTCAACTCCTCTTTTAGGATTTGAAAATTACCTTTTCACTGCTCATCTCTTGTAAATTGCAAAGGGAGGCACTGATCAGAGAGGAGATGAAACCACAGACAGACAATCCCCTTGTCCAGCCATTGATTGAGAAGAAGCTTAAAAGCTCTGACAACACTGCAAGATATAAATTACAGCGCTCCAGATCTGAAATCTAAAATGAATGGATATGTTATTTCACAGAACCAAACAATTACCCTAAAAAACAAGCTGGTGCAACCGTTAATTTCATGTTTAAGACTTGAATTGGGACAATTAAGGTATAATAATTATTTATGAGAAACATTGAGAGAGGTAGGAGTGCCTATACACCTAATCGAATTGATCAAATCACTCTATGACATCCAAGAAGCCACAGTGCAAGCCAGGTATGGGGACACAGACTGGTTCAAGATCAAAATAGGGACTAGACAAAGATGCATCCTCTCTCCTTTTCTGTTCAACCTCTATGCAGAAGTGATCATGAGAAAGCTGGACTTAAATATTGGGGTGAAAATTGGCGGAAGAATCATCAGCAACCTGAGGTATGCAGATGATACAACCCTACTGGCTGAGAATGAGAAGGACCTGAAGAAACTGGTACTGAAACTAGAAGAAGAAAGCAAAAAGATGGGTCTTCACCTAAACATCAAAAAGACCAGGACCATGACCACTGCCAACAAAGAAGTCCATATTAAAATCAACAACGAAGAAATAGAAGTGGTTGACAGCTTCATTTTCCTTGGATCCCTCATCCATCTTAACGGCGGCTCGACAGCAGAGCTCAGGCAATGCTTAGCCCTTAGGCGCACAGCCATGGAAGTGGATCAACTACGGAAGTGCAAATAACCACCAAACAAGTGCAAATCACCACCAAACAAAGATTGGTAACAGCCATCGTGTTCTCCATCATGACACATGGTTGTGAGACATGGACACTGACAAAAACAGATAGAAGAAAAGTGGATGCCTTTGAGCTGTGGTGTTAGAGAAGACATGGACAGCTAGAGACATCAACAAAGCTTTCCTGGAGTGTATTAACCCAGAGATGTCCCTGGAGGGCAAGATCACTAGACAGAAGCTGACCTACTTTAGCCATGTGATGAGGGCAAATTCACTGGAAAAAGAACTGCTACTCGGAATGATCAGTGGTAAACAGAAACAGGATAGGCCAATGACTCATTGGTTGGAAACCATTAAGAGGGACATGGGTATGAACATCAACCAATTGAAAGAAATTGTGGCAAACAGGGAAGCATGGAGTGGACTGGTTTATAGAGTATCCAAGAGTCGGACACAACTAAATGGATAAAGAAGAAGAAGTATTCCCGCATTATTTAAATATTCCCGCATCCCAAAAAGTTTTCTAAGTAAACAAATGATCAAGATACAATTTAGAGATGATATTAACCAAAATCTCCTGCATTTTTACAAAGCTACGGTTGACAGAAGTTGGTCCAGGCTAGTACCTGGATGGGAGACTGCTAAAGAACACCAGGGTCTATACAGAAGAAGGCAATGACAAACCACCTCTATTAATCTCTTGCCTTAAAAATCATATTGGGTTGCCATAAATCAGCAGTAACTTGACAGTACCTCTGTGTCTCTCTCTCACACACACAAGTTGTTAGAAAGATTTTGAATTACTTGTTTTGATAAATGATATACACACTTTGTGACAGAATTTCTCTTTCATATAATTCTCAAAGCACTTGAAATAAGAACTATTTAAAATATTGCTCCCTCAGTGTAACAGCAAGCAACAGTCCACTAGAATAGTAACTACACTAAATACTTACTGTGTTTAATTCATTTGTTGTAAGTCTTCTAAGGAGAAAATCCAAAATGCTGTCAGAGGCAGTCATAAATGCATTCTGAAGAAATGTTATTACCCCATCTGTACAAAAATATACTAAGTTATATAGTACCCATTAGACTTAAAATACTATAAAACATCTGTGGTTGAAACCTACAACTGGACATATTGCAGAAAAAGTAAAACGCAAGCTAAAGTTCATATAATTATTTATATGAACAGTGAACGGTCTTATCCTAATGTCTCAGTATAACATGTTCTAAAGCCGTGGTAGCAAACCTTTGGCATTCCAGATGTTATGGACTACAATTCCCATCATCCCCTGCCAGCATGGTCAATTGGCCATGCTGGAAGGGGCTGATGGGAATTGTAGTCCATAACATCTGGAGTGCCAAAGGTTCGCCATCACTGTTCTAAAGAACAGGTCTTGAGGGCATTCTGAACAATTCAGCAGTCAACTTTCAAATTAAAATAGGATTTTAAAAACATTTAAAATAGTTTTCACTGTTATTCTGTAGAACAAGAAATCACTGTCCTTGTAATAAGACAAATCAGAAAATAAAGTTTATCCCCACTGATTTCAATTATACTACATTTCATGTTAAAATTTTGTTTTTCCCACTGCCTATGTCTACACACTCTGTATTTAAATATTAATATTTTACTTAGATTTATCTTAAAAGCATTTTGTGGGCATCCTTTTAACATAAATTGCAGTTTCAAAATGAGATGTTATACAATTACCCCTTCCACATCACCACTTTCCCATCACGTTTTTGATATATTAGAGGTTGGCATAAGAAATTAAATGGGAATTTGGGGGGAGTTTCACAGATGACAAGCAAAGACCAGCAGATGACACTGAAACAGTTTAGAAATTCAGAAATGTATAAAATATATGAATAGTATTTATATCAACATATTTTATATTTTAATAACATAAAAATTAAAAGTTAAAATAGAAAAAATTAAACATCAGACATATTCTGTGATAAGAAGGGAAGGCAAAAAATTTTATGCAGATTTCCAAACCGTGGGGGCCCCGTGCCCATAACCCCAGCAAATCACTGGAAGGAATCACTGTAATATGTTACTGAAATACTTGTCAGTAGCATGATACTTTTTAACGCCAGATAGAACAGCAAGATTGATAAATAGCAATATACTGAAGAGACCACTGACCACTTTGTGGATTAGAACATTTGACTGAACATGTCTGCAGTAACTTCAACAATAGCTGGAGGCTTTTATCAGTCTTCAGTGTTGAGATGTAGGGATTAGTGCCTAGTTTCAGCAAGACATCCAGCAGAGGATTTAGGAAAGTCTTCAGCTCACTCTGTTCTTTACTGCCAGCACCACTACACAAAACAAACATTTAAAAAGATTAAAAATCCTACTGCCTGTTTTGATGACTTTTAGATAAAGTGCATTTTGCACACATGAAAAACAGGCTACTGTCACTTCAGTCACGCATACATCTTCAGTCAGCAACATGGTGAAAGCCACACAGTAATCTCCTTTGTAAGCTGTCAATCAAAAAGACCTAACTATGTCCTAATTTTTGTGCATGATTATAATATGCACGTATCAAATCTGAAGTCAGTTTGAAAGGAAATGCTGCTTGTGTATGCTTATTCTACTGCTGCTGCTCTTAAAACAACATCATTCACAAAGTCTAGAGAACCTGTCTGAGCAGAAACAACAATAAAATAAGCAGAAAAGTACACTCATTCTTCCAATCTGCTTTGAACACTTCTAAAAGCGATGGTTGTCATCAGTCAGTATTTTCTGAAGGTTGCCAATTTGAGCCTTTGGTACATAAATATATCCGCAAAGGGTCAACACACAACCAAACCACAAGACTATCAACTAATCTTAATTTTTTATTTCAAATTAGAATAACAATTTCAAATTAGTAATAACAATGAGTTACTTGGATTTCAGGTTTTGATTCATGTCCACATGTATATTCCTTATACAGTGTTATTCATGTCCACATGTGTATTCCTTATTCAGCCCATGCTGAATAAGTTGCTGTGATATAAAACAAACCTACAAACTGTTAATCTTTATAGACTTTGTAAAAAAAAAAACAGACTCTGAAAATGGGCACAAATTTCAAAGCAATACATAATGACCTATAATATATTTAAGCAATCACATCTGAGCTATTTCAATGCCAAGTCTGATCACATCTCTAGCAGTTAACCCTGATCTCCCAATAATTCTTTTTTTAACTCTTAATAATCCAAGGATTTATTCTGGACCTATCCCTTACATACACTATTTGCAATCACACTTACCTCTAACCTTACCTAAGTTAGAGGTAAATGGCAAATGGAACTAAGTGGTTTGTGGAGTGAATCTTAAGAAAATTCAATGGGAAAACATGAAGCTTCTGCTTACTTGCATTTATGTGTCGTCTCTTCCACATCTGCAGCCAGAAGAATCATTGTAGCAACAAGTTTAGCTTCAAACCAATCAGGCACAAGGCAATCTACTAATACAAATAAAATCAAATTTCCAGTTTTTAAAATAAACATTTATGCCTGAATAAATGCTTTAATAATTGGCTATGTTTGCATTAATATTTCAAAATATTTAGTTTGAAAATGGAATCAAATAGTTTCCAAATAGCTGTAAGGTTATTGAAATGCGTTGATATTCTCAAAAAGCATCACGAGCATTATTGTTACTCTGGACACACTTTAGTAAGTTTTTGCCAACATAAGAGGGAAAAAATAACAAAATAATTAATTTTGAAAGCAATAAAAAGTAACCAGTTTAGCTATTCAAAGGATTTTTATTCCACCCTCACTTAAAACCACACTCTTATAAGAAATGGTAAATAGAAGGGACAAATCTACTGCCATAATAATAAGTACTGTCTATGTTTCAGATTTTTCAATGAGTAATAATCACTGATTTAGAGATGGAATTAAGTATCTTTTGACAACTGCATTGATTTTGCTTGATTAAGTCATGTAAAAATTAATAACTAAAATCCCTACTATTCATTAGAACTGAAGTTCTACTCTTTCTGTATTGTTGAAGGCTTTCAGGCCTAGAATCAGTGGCTGTTGTGGGTTCTCTGGGCTGTGCAGTGGTGGATGGGTTGTTTTTACCCCAAACATTTTGCCTGCATTTATGGCTGACATGCCTATGAAGATGCCAGCAAAACTGTAAAAATACTATTGGCAACTTTTTAATCTGAAAGGAGAGATAACTGTGACTTCTGTTCGTTGAACTAAGACTGATAAACCATGAAGGAAACCTTACGAGAGTTTATCTTCTTTGGAAAAAAAAATTTCCTTATTAGGCAAGATATTAGAAAATACAAGCAGATGAAAATTAACCCTACAGCTACTGTAAAAGCAACTGCCAAACTTATCAAAGCTCTTAACGTTTCTTAATCATATCAAATTTTTACTTAATCAAATAAAAATGTAAAACAAACCAGTTTCAGGTTATGGTCTAAATTGCTCAGAGATTTTCTATAAACCTTAGTCACACAGATACAGGGAGAAATCTAATTAATCTCATCTGAGATTTTCATCCAGATAAATGTGATCTGCTTACCATGTCAATGCATTTTATAGAAAAAGATTAGTCCATTCTTACTCTAAAGCTCTTTTATCTTAATCATGTGATTATACACTAGATACATGACTTAACTATTAATAATCAAACAGGTACATCTATGAATATGTCTGACATGTCTTCATTATCTTTTCTAAAGCAAAATAAGGTCAAATCTAATACTTCTGTATATAATTCAAGTATGAGCTCACAATTACATGAGCTCACAACTACAGGAAAACATGCATAATGAACATCAAAAGCGATGATATAATCAAAATATGGCTAATGACTGAAGGTTTACACCTGGATCTCCCAGATTCTATTGACACACTAGCCACTAAACCACATTTGTTGCCAACTTTCCCTTCCCTGGCAGCCTCTTCCTGGGAAAGTCTGGCCCAGGCACAAAAGCTGTGTAGTAGGAAGTCACTCAAGTGGGTTGTGTGGTGACTACTGCCAGGTCTAGCTAAGTTACACAAGTTGTGTGCAGGCAGCAGCCAGGCGTAGGCAAGTTGTGTAGCATCCAGTTGTCTGACAGCCACCACTGCAGCTGGATAAATTGTTCAAATTACATAACAGCAAGTTGCCCAGTGGTTGCTAGGGAAGACAGCAGCTTGGGCTTGGGAGATCACAAGAGTCTGGAAATCTCCCCAGAGGGAGAGAGAGATTACTGACAGCAACCAAGGTCTGAAGGGTGGGAAGAATACGTTGCCTAGCAACCCACATAATGGCCACTGAAATCTTCATGGTCATTCACTGTCATTGAGGAAAATATTCTTTTAAGTTTCATTTTTTTTCTGCAAAACTAGGACTTTTCTCAGGTTTGTAGAAAGATACAGGGTGCTCAAATGCAAGTGAAAACATTTAAGAATATTTCAAGCATACTCATGTGCTTTAAAGGGTCTCACCTTCTGATAAAGGACTTTTAGAAGCATAACATTTGTTAAATAAAACATAAGTAATCAAGAATAATGTTCAGAAATTTCAGTTATTTTAGTAATTCACCTATATTTACTTGAAGCACAGAATCTAATCCCAATGAATAGTAAAACTGGTTGCCATGAAAAATAAATTCTGAGCAAATAACATAATTGTAATTGAAAGACCTAATTTATGAATGCTCAAGACTGGTCACCGCCAGTGGGATTTTTGACATTTTTGCTTTGAACAATGTACCTGTAGAGCCACATCACAAGTACTTTTGAAATTCCTCTTTGATTCAAAAGTAATTTGCTGTAATGGGGTGCTGTGTGGTTTCCGGGCTGTATGGCCGTGTTCTAGCAGCATTTTTGCTGCTAATTTGCTGCTAATTTGCTGTAACGATTGTAACTGGAAACTGTTCAAGAAAAACAAGCTCTAATGCCATTTAGGCTCTCAAAATTAATTGCACTGTTCTCTGAGTCCTAGCCTTTATAAAAAATTATAAAAGATTTTCTATCATTCCAAATGCTATTAAATTTGTTAGCTGTGTGTCATATAATGTTTTAATTTAACAAAATTAGAAAATACTCAGCACTAGTAGCAATGTCAGAGCTATGAATTCTAGAAGTCTAATCCCCATCAATCCAGGATTTTATGTCAGGGAAGCTCTTTGCCTGAACATCTTTTCTGATTCAGATTATTTGCTTAATTTGACTCCTTTTCTAAAATAATGGGGATTCTCGTGCATGAAGGAAATCCTTAAGGGATTCAGATCTTTGATTCTGACTACAAGTCTCCTCTTCCAAAACAAATCCAGTTAAAATTTCCCCTGTTTAATTTACTAAAACATTTAACAAAATGTGAGTTTTAAAACAATATATTCCACCATGTACGGAACTGCTTGTTTGCTCACCCTCTTCTCATGTGTTCCCAACACTCCAAGAAACTCAGTCAGGCAGCACAGCAGTTCAATTGCTGAGGACGAACTGAAGTTCTCCTCATCTAATCTTTGTCAAAAGGTTGTTAAACAGGGACTTTTGCTAACATAATCATAGCTCCAAACACCATTGTCCAAATGAAGTTTGAAGATTTGTTGGCAAAAATTCCCGAGGTTGAATCATCAGTAATATATGCAATATATCAAATTGTACATATTATCCTTTATGTATAAAGTCACTTACCATTGGCTAGAGGTGTTTTCAGATAGTCCTGTACAAGAGATTGCACATAAACATTTAACAATGTTCTGTCTTGAGGCACTCCACAGTTTAAAGGCCGTTGAAAGTGCTTGTCATTTACATGCAGCCAATCACAAAGCTAAATCAAACAAAATTAATTATTTACATGGTATACCTGTCAAACCATACTTAAATTATATACAGGCAAATCTACATTACTGCAACTTCAAAATACTGCAAATACATCAAAAGCACACATATCAAATAAGTTTGTTCCATTTTGGAAGAAATTCTACCATTTGGATTGACAGCAAATTCATGTTTGTAATGAAGCATATCAACTGTTCTACCCGCACAGTGTTACCAGACACAACATATATCAGCTCTGGAGGGATGTAGTTAATGGTAGAAAAAATGTTTACAGTGAAGGTATAAGTGATGTTTGTAGCAAAGTGACTTGTCCTTTAGTCATACTTGACAACAACTGGATAAACTTGTTTCTTTTGCCAACCAGAGAGTTCACACCACCAATCACATTTACTCTTTCCACAACCCAATACTGTTTCTGCAGTTCTAATTCTATTGCATTGATAACTGGATGTCCTATCCTATTGACTGTACCAATTCATACTGAGTAATCTTCCTTGAGCCTCAGTAAGGAAAGTGAAGCATACATAATGTAATAACTTAAAAATTGTGTAATCTCAAATGCATTTTAAATAAAACCAGATTTCTTTTTGAATATTTTTCTGTGCTTCTCTGAATCTATAACAGTCTTACACAGAGAAAGAGTAAGCTTTCTGCTGCAGAGTAAGATCTGCTTCCCCATCTTTTGATTCAGAACTGGATCTAGATAAAGCCTCCAGATCAAGTTTTCCTCTCTGTTCTTCAAGCATGGAATCCTCTTGTTCCGCTCCTTCCAGACACCTAGCACAATTATCTGCTAAATCATTTACGAAACATTTTTGTACAGTTTTGAAAAACTGCTCTAGAAAATGGAGGAATTGGGCATTTGATAGACAATAAAACTGGCAAGATGGTCACATGGAAATCAACTTCTGATCAAAACCAAAAGAACAAATTTTCATGAGCTTGATCTGGGGAACAAAGTTTTAGATGTTCTTTTATAGCAAGTTCATACATCTGAGCACATCCTAATGTAACCATTGCCTCCAAGGCTAACATAACAGAGAATATAATACTTTAATTTCAGTTCTCTCACCATTTTCCATAAAACAGTTCCTCTGCCTAAGGACTCTTCTGGTCTCAGAGATACTATGAATTTGGAAATATCTGATAGTGACACCTTCTCCTAAATAGACCAAATAAGTAAATTAATCAAAAACCAAAAAAGAAAGGTAACACTTTTATTTTATAAGCAATCATATAAAAGAAGTGGGACTCGAGGGGGAAATTTCCCTCTGCCCTGCCCTGCTTTGTGTCATCGCACTTTACCTTACGTGGGGCTTATTCCCCCCCCTATAATTTTTATAGCAACATGGCTATTATGGCTTCCACCAAGGAATTTGGTGGAATAACTCTGGTTTGGTGAAGATACAGAGAATTCTGGCAGAGATCGTTAGATCCACCCACTTCTCACATGATGACATTTCCCAGTATTTTCTAGTGACAGGGAATTAATATTAAACTAACCCAGTGTAAATATGCCCTAATACTCCAAATACTTTAGTTAATCATAGCATTGGAGTTCTTCTGGGAAAACGATAGTCCACATACATTCTTACCTGGGATTACAATGTCACCAATAACTTCATGTACTTATATTTTGAATTGGAAAGGAATAGTAAAAAATTAAAAAGCTGCTATTGAGGCAAGCTTATTCAAACTTTTAATAATAGGTTTGCTTTAATCAGGATTAGATTCGCCCCAAAGCAAACATTTGTTTTGCTTCAAAATGGGAAAAAAATAATGTTACAAAACCAATTTCATGCAGAACCTAAATGTGTTTGGAAATGAAATGCAATGATTTAGTGAAACTTCCTCCAATATTTAGTATTGCAATCTCAAATCTGCTTTGTTGAAGGTGCCAGGTCATACAAAAGTCATTCTTGTGGTACAAATACTATTTACTTTGAATGCACAGAGAGCTCCATGCTAGAGTCTGATCTGTGATTATCTGTGTGGGAGGTTCCCTGGAAATCCTGAGTGGGTCATTTTGATTGCTACAGGAGAAAGATGAGATATAAATGTAATAAATAAATAAATAAATAATACATAGTGTTAATTGGCTGGGATGAATGTCCACATGAAGTTGTGGAAGGAAGATGCTGCTAGTCACATGGTAGGCACACATATGTTTCACTTGAATGATATACAATTTGGAGCGATGTGGCATATGAGGAAAAAATTAAATGCCTCCTCCCAAACAAGCTTTTCTCTTACGTTTTTATTATACAGATTGGTCCTATAATGCAAAATTCCACAGAAGTAAAGAGGCTTTTACACATGCATTCTAGATGCAGCAACTACTCCCCACCCCCAAATACATAAAGTGCTCTTTGGCCGTTTCCGCACAGCATAATTACATAAGGGTAGATGTGGGATCATATATAGCAGGGCTATTTTATCCTGGTTTCTGCGTCTGCACAGCTCCCCGCTTCTTCCCATTAGCTGAGGAAGGACCGGGAGGTAATACTCCAGTTTGACCCACACTGCCTGGGTCTTTTGTATTTACCCCTCTTTCCCCTGCATGATCCAAGCCTCAATGGCTCCAAAGGCAAGAGGGAATGGAAAAATATTCCAAGTCTGCTCCCGTGTTGTTTGCACAGCAGCGGGGTGACCCAGGGGTATTTTAAAAGAACCACCAATTTGGCAATTTTTGAAAGTCACGGAGTAAAGGAAAAATAGCAGGGAAACACCGGGGCAGACCCTGTGCAGCTTCGGGAAACAAGCGGAATTCCTGTCTGCACAGGGATATTTTCCATGCTCATCTCAGGATATTTTGACCGTGCAAAAACGGCCTTTCTCTTGTATTTTCATGAGGCAGAATATTTCTCTTCACCACATCACCATATAAAGAGGAAAAAAATAGCTTCCTCATCCAGAGCACCAGGATCTGAAGCCAAAGAAGCAGCTTTTGTATCAAGGCCTGAAGAATCTTGGTTCTTTATTCACAGGAGAAACTGGAAGTACTCACCTGGCACATTTTATTCCTTTCTGATCAAAATTTGAAGTTTTATGACTTCATCCAAAATGCTAATGACCAAAGTCTTCTCCCAAATGATTACAAAACAACTGTTTGGTAGCAGTTCAAAAAGTGAACAAGAGTCCACTTGATATTGTTCTCCAACACAGATTAGAAAGCTGTTGTGTCCACCTCCAAGTGCTACACTTTTTAAAAAAACTACTCAATATATCCAGAATGCTTGGCAAGAAAATAACCCATGAAACAAAACTGAAGAGCCAAAGCACCCGCTCCTTTACTAGAACCCTAGAAGGATGTTTGCAAAGTTGGTTCTATGCAGATGCAGAACCAAGATACAGGACCTTACAGAGCCCACAAAGAATTGGCAAAATCAACCAGCAGTTTTCCAACATGAAACACTCCACTGAAATGTAGCATATAAACTTGGTAGTTCTCTTGGGCAGTTTTCATTTATTGCAATGGAAATCATGTGAGAATACTTGCTGGTTTCACAAATCAGCCCCCCCCCCCCCCGCATTTTTTCAAGACACATATACAAAACTGCCCCTTTGTCATCATAGATGGAACAATCATAACATCAATGCTACTGGGTTTTTTAAAGAATAGATTTTTATCTTTAGCACCCAACCTTAAAGGTGAGGATGAGAACCCTCCAAAATATGGCAATTTACTCCACTTGGATGAAAACATAAGCTCTTCTATGGATATGGCATACTTCCCTGAAAAAAAATCTATTCAAGTTAAGTTTTAATGAATGCCACACTGTGTTAGTAACTTTTAAATCCTCTGATATAATTATTGACAGGCACCCCAGATCTAGCAGGCACTTTAATTGGCTTCGTGGCATTATGTTCTACCCATGAAAAACCTGAAGAGAGATTAGGTTTTATAATAAAAAATCATGGTGTTCCCCTGTGCCCAGCTCCAAATTTTAAGCCACCATATGGGTGTACCATTTCAGAAGAGGCAGCAATGAGAGAAATTAAAGCAGGAAACAAGAGGACAATACACCATAAGAGTTGCTGCAAGGTGTCGGATTTGCATGAATCCTTTTCTTCTTCCATCCTAGATACAATAGAGCCTGTTGCTATGGAAACTAATGTAAAAAGCACCCACACAGACAAGCAGGCAGGCAAAGACCAGAAATGAAGGAATCATAATATTTTTAGGACCCCTTTCAAGGGATGCTAAAGAATGAGATTAGCTACATTTATCATTTGCATCCAGGATAGAACTACTGGAGATTTATGTTAAAGGGAGTTAAATGAAGATGTGTACATTATATTGGTGAATGATAAAGTCTGCAGTAAAAGTGAATTCAACAGAATATTGGACATTTTCTGCAATCAGCAGCTAAGAGATGTTTACTACTACTGTGCTAGTAAGAATTTGTCATCCAGAGCAAGAGGAATTCTGTCCAGCGCCAGTGATCACAATGCTGTCAGGAAAAAATAATGATTTATTTTTCCCATGAAATGTAAATAGTCTTGAAAATTTTTGGCGCTGAAGGGAAATCAAAATCAATTCTGCTGTACTCTTAAATATATACGGCCAAATTTTTAGAGCTGTACTTCATTAACATGCATGGATGAGAAACATATTTGTTGACTTTCTAAAAGGGCAGTCATTTGCTTCTAATCAATATTTAACATGAAAAGTAAGAGATGCGAAAGCTGAAGCCTCCTTAAAGATCTCACCCGTTCACTTAGAAGCCCTGTTCCCTAATCCCAGATAGTTGGGGAGCAGATATACATAGTTAATCTGTATATACTAATGTGTACTCCCACTGATTGTCCCTTCACCTATCGCTCCCATTCAAAATTAGCACAGGTCCTTGTACTATGGTTGCTGTTGTATCACACAGCACAGGCAGGTGTTTTCTTAACAGTAGGCGGTGCTACTGAATAGATTTTGAAAATACATGTAGCACCGTTCAAATCAACTATCACTTTTTGCTGTGAAGTGTGGCCAGATCTGTACTTGACTTTTACGAATAAAAATGAAACATTAATGTAACACAAAGTCATCGTTGTCAGGTCCTCACATGCAGTCCACAGGAAGACGAGAGTAACCGTTCAGCTAGTTCAGTGGACAAAATGGCCTTGTCTTGTTTGCTTTGCACTGCAGCCTTGCTGGCACGTAGACACTGCTGCTGCACTTGAGAGGCCTGCATTGCAATTCACGTCACGGTGCCAGCCATAAAAGTTAGAAGGATAAAGCCCAAAGGAGCGTGTTTCTTGTGACTGGGAAACTTTGAGTCTGCTCACCACACCAGAATAATGATTAGTGCACGTCATGCTCAGCTAAGAGAGCCTAGTAGCTGTCACTGCTGCCGAAGCCCATCCCTAGAGCCATGCAGCGACTGAAATTCCCAGGGCACTCTGGCTGCAAATTACCATAAATAATTAGTTTCCTGCAAATTGGTTTCAACGGCTTGTAATCAGTTTGAATTGGAACCATGCCCCCAACCAAAAAAAAATCAGCAAAAATTCCTCATTACATATACATTTGCAAAAATATTCTTCACCTATGCTTACATTTCTTCTGCCACCCTTCTCACACGCATAATTGAGGGAACGGTATATTGACTAAACCCGCTATTTTCTTTGTAGATGGAGCCTGTGTTTCCTTGCCTCCAAAGGCAGAGATAGCAGACTTAAGGAATAGGTGAGTATATCAAGCTGCTGCTACTGCCATACAGATCAATTGCATTTTCACTGGTATGAGAGAAGGGGGTCATGCTGTTATGGCAGCCCGATCCACAAGTCCCCAGTGGCTGGAGAAAGCACCACTTTCAGTTAGTGTGAGGAGACAGCAGAAACAAAAAGATCCCCCTGCCAAACAAAAGCTACATAGCTTCATAGGGCTAAATAGTTCCATAGCGCTAAATGGACTTATGCCACCCTTTCAGTCCAAGCCCTGGCTGTAGTCCAAGTTACCCCACCCTTCCAGTACAAGGCCCAAGCGTCCCTGGCTTGGAAGTCTGACTGGAGGCCAAGTACAGTTGGCTCCACCCCTGGGAACACCCCAGCCTCCCCCCGTCCTCCATGACTGGCTTTGGCTCAGTCATGAAACATTTTGCGTTTTGCTGTTGTGGAGCTGTGGGAAGCCTGGACACCAGCAACCTTGCCCTTTCTGCTGGTGAGAGTACCCCTGATGCTGGTGGAGGGGGCAAACATGCTGGTGTGGTCCCATGAGCTTCAATTTGATGCTCCCTCCCCACAACTGATTGGGTGATAGGAATGTTAGAACTGGGTATTTCGTCCTCTGCTTCTTTGAGAAATTGTATTAGGAATAGTATCGCTCACCCTTACGTAGGTAAAAATTGAATTCGTATTGTTTTATACTTGTCAAATATGTTCATAATTGTTGGCAACTCTAACTGGCTGGAACACAAGATACCATTTCCAAGATACAGACAATTATATTCTGTTATATAGCATAGTCAGCTTGCAATCCCTTATACCCCAGGTGAATGTACAGGATTAAATATCTAAATGGTAAAGTATTTAAATATCTAAGCAGATAAAGAATCTAGATTAAAAGAATCATAGATGTTGGTAACATGTTTATCTATTTACCGGTATTTACCTTATTTATAGTCTCTCTTTCTCACTGAAACTCAAGGCAGATTACACATAGTGAGTCAGCACAATCAGCAAAATGAAATATTCAATAACCAATACCATAGAGTTTTAGAAGTCTGGAACTAACCAGAAAGAACTGAAACACAGCATAAGTATTAATATGACATAAAAATTACATAATAGGACCCCACTCAGGACTTAGTCAATTACTGCCCAGTACCGAACCTTCCGTTCCTGGGTAAGGTAATTGAGAGAGGGGTGGCGGGTCAGCTTCAGGTGTTTCTGGAAGATACTAAAGTGTTGGATCCCTTCCAGTCTGGCTTTCATCCTGGTCATGGGACTGAGACGGTTCTGGTCACTGTTGTGGACGAGCTCCGGTGCCAGTTAGACAGAGGAGGTTCAGTGCTGCTGGTATTGTTAGATCTCACTGCAGTGTTCGACACGGTAGATAATGACCTTTTGGTCCACCACCTCACCGAGGTTGGGGTATGGGGGACAGCCTTGTTCTGGTTGAACTCATTTCTCCAAGACCAGGGACAGAAGGTAATGTTGGGAGAGGAGAGTTCCAGGTGATATCCCATTGAATGTGAGGTGCTGCAGGGAGCTATCCTTTCCCCGATGCTTTTTAACATCTATATGCACCCCCTGGCCAAGCTGGTCCAGAGTTTTAGGCTGTGGTGTCATCAATATGCAGATGACATCCATCTGGTCCTTACAATGGCGGGCTGGCCGGACTCAGCCCCTAAAGCTCTCCAGCGGTGTTTGGATGCTGTGGCTGGTTGGTTAAGAACTAGCAGGTTGAAACTGAATCCAGCAAAGACAGAGGTCCTGTTGGTGGGTCATGGGGAGATGCCAGAAAACTTTAGTTGGTCTGTGCTGGATGGCGAGGCCTTACATCTAGCCATATCGGTGACCAGTCTGGAGGTGATCCTGGATTCAGGGGTTTCCCTAAATGCCCAGGTCACCAAAACAGCTCGGACTGTGTTTTACCATCTCCACCAGGCAAGGCAGTTGGCTCTGTATCTCTCTCATTCTGATCTAGTTACTGTGATCCATGCAACGGTCACTTCCAGGTTAGATTACTGTAACTCACTCTATGCTGGCCTACCTTTGAATCTAATCCAGAAGTTGAAACTTGTTCAACATGCAGCCGCAAGGCTCCTGGAAGGGGCCTCAAGTAGGGACCATATAACACCTGTCCTTTACTACTTTCACTGGCTGCCTGTCAAGTACCAGATTATTTTCAAGGTATTGGTTTTAACCTTTAAGGCCTTGAGCGGAGTTGGACCCACATACCTTAGGGACCACCTCTCCCCATACTGCCCCTCCGCTCCTCAGAGGGGAACCTCCTGGTAATCCCTGGCCCCAAAACCATCCGGCTGGCCTCGATGAGGTCCAGGGCCTTTTCAGTCCTGGCCCCTATGTGGTGAAATATACTCCCGATTGAGATCAGGGCCCTGCGGGACCTGAGTAGTTTTTGCAGGGCTTGTAAAACGGAGCTATTCCACCAGGCTTTCCCTGATGGCCAACCAGATTAACATCTTTAACATCTTCTTGGACTCCTGGAGGTGGGGGGATATGTGATAGTAAGCCACTATCTGATATTGGGTTTTAAAATAATCATAAAAAAGTTATGATTTTATTGTGTTTTAATTGTTATTGTCGCCCTGAGTCCCTTTGGGGTATAAATCTAATAAATAAATAAATAAACTGGGAAAGCTTAGAGGGACTAGTGATTCAAGCCTTTACCTGTAAATGGACCAGGCAGTAGGTGATGTGGAAGATCTATACCTGAGACCTTGGCGAGTCGCTGCCACTCTGAGTAGACAATGATAACCTTGATGGACTGATTGGGTTGATGTAGTATAAGACAGCTTTATGTGTATGTTTCACAGTGCTGCAGTAGTGGAGAATTCACCACTGCAAAACATCTCTGTAGCTATTAAAGAATAAATATCCTTTCTGAGGCTAGGCAGCAGAAAAACTAACCAAAAAAATTACAACAATACATTGACAAGAGCTGTTCATTTCTGCCATGCTTAGGAAATCAGCATAGTTTCATGAGTGGGGAATCAATCCTGGTTCTACAGATTAGAGTCCGCTGCTCACATGAAAGAACAGGGAATCAAATCCAGTTCTCCAGATTAGAATCCACCTCTGTTTACCACTATACTATACTTGCTCAACATACAATAATTCTTCTTTCAATCAGTAATATTTAATAAAATTATAATTGGCTCTGGCTGGCAATGTGAGGTGGAATACAAAGTTATTCCATGATAGCCACCATGTAGTTTTATGGGGTGGAAAATGACCCCATAGTTATGATTTTATTATCTTTCTTTTAAAAAGCCAAACAACATTTTAATAAACAAAATTATCTGAATCAAAAGCCCTTTCCGCATGGGCACTGAGCAGGGGTGCATCAGCATAAATTATGCTGATGCACCCCCCCCGCGGGGCCGTTTGCACAGACGGTCCTGGTAGGAGCGCAGGGGAAGGCGCAGTCTTTGCACAGGCTGCGCCTTCCCCAGCTGACTTACCTGCTCCTGCTGGCACCCGTCGCATTGTGGAGGCCAGGGGACACACCCTCCTGGCCAGAGCGACGGCGCTGGAGACAGAGGCCAGGGGGGCGTGTCTCCTGGCCTCCATAACACGACAGGAGCCAGCAGAAGCAGGTAAGCTGGCTGGGGAAGGCGGGAGGGAAACGCCACCTTCCAGCCGCTGCCGTTCACACGGCAGCGGCTGGAAGGCACCCCTTTTGAAAAACCTCGCTCATGGAGTGAGGTTCAAAAGGAGCATTTCCGTGCTGCTTGGGTGGTGCGAGCACAGCGCTGCTATGCAAACACCTCCCCAGGGACAGCATTTTTGAGTCCCTGGGGTATTCTATTCCACCCGTGCGGAAAGAGCCAAAGATGAATTCTGAATGGGCTAAAAACAGTGGTGTGAAAATAGTGTGAAAGCACTGTAAACCCTTTTACACCATTTTAAACCATTTTACACCATTTTCACACTGCTGTTTTTGGCTCATGTGGAATCTGCCTAGGCCCAGTAAAATTTCTCCTTACATCTCTGTTCCTCTGTGTTAAAGAAACTGGTATTGGATTGCTGGTAACCTAAGAAGATCTGCTTTGGCCTAGAGTAGTTAGAAACAGCACTGCTGATGCCCAGATACAGAATGTGAGATTCCTTGTGCTGTTTCTAAGCAAACTGAAGCTGGATACATAGATGCCGGGAGAGAATGGCTACATGAAGAATGTGTCTGTCTATCTGTACTAGGGAAATAGAAAACACTGTCTGCCTGATCAGCATGTAGTAAGGATGAATGTTATCAATGGGATAATGGTGCCAAATTACCAGAAAAGAGGAAGGATGCCTACACTTCTGATCCATATGCTGCTGTTAAGAGTTTATGTTGTTAATTTACTAGCCAAAACATAGTCAACTGTGTGAATGAAATAATTAGAATGTGAAGGTTATTGTTGCGGTATACTATAAATTAGAGCTATGTTCTTCCAGTAAATGTATACCTGCTAGAATTGATCATAATATGCCGGGAAATATATTATATATATTGCAATAATATATGTCTTGATAACTTGCTTAAAGTGTTTTCATTTCTTAGTGTCAACTAAAACCAAAGTGTTACTGGAAGAAATTATTATGTAATTAACACTGAGGCTATTGCATTTAATTGAGAGATGTGTATGAGTGTTAACAAAAAACACTGCAGGGAAGAAGAACTAGTGTGACTCTTGCTTGATTGGGGACGGGGCAAACGCAAAAACTGGCTCCATTAAGTTAAATTTTCATTGAGAATAGAATTAAGTTTGTAATAACTTGAACTGCAGAAAGCAGACATGATCAAGTTCTATTTCTTGTTTTATGTTGATAATTTTTAAAGGCTGGGAAACAAAAACACAACATTTTCAAAATCAATTGTTAAATATTTGATGATATAATTAAGTCTTATTAATGTAGTGGCCTTTATTTTGGCAAATTAAATTTTTACAAGAATACATTTTTATCTTGCTGGTCCTGTATTTGTCACATTTGTTTGATTAATATTAAATGTTTTTTAAAAATCAGTTAATAGTCTAGATGTAATAGCTATGTAGAAAGAGAATTAAGGAGTTTGTATTTATGATACACACTGGTTCTAAATATTACTTTTGAAATTTTTATTGCCACCCAGGGGAAATACAGTTCATTAGGAATGAGAAATTGTTTAATCTTCAAGCTCCATACAATAATCTGCAAAATAAATCGTTTTTAGCATTTCTTTTGTTTTGTTGTTGTTTCCCTTCTTGATTCCTAATCTTTGCTTTTGTTTCCTTAAGTTTTCATTTTCAAATTCTTATCCAGAATAGTTCCTATTGTGGATCTACTGCTGGCAGGCTGAATTGTAACTTCATCCCGCAGGTGCTGGACCATCTTTGTTTTAGAATGCTCTGCTTGGGTCCTAGTGCCTACCTAGTTCTGTTAGATAGGCACTAGGACCCAAGTGGAGCATTCTGAAACACTGACAGTCCAGCACATGGCGGATGAAGTTACAATTCTACTTAGTTCAACTTAGTTGCTGAAAAGGATATAACCAAAGGCAATAGCTATAACAGTCCAAGCTGATGCTACGGATCAAGTTAAGGGGATAGAAATGGGTGTGGTCTGCATCAAACTAGGATAAATTATCTAGGGATAGTCAAATATGTGATTCTTTTGTGTAGCAATTTGCCTAGGAATTTGTTGCTGAAACAATAAGCTAACATATCCCCCAGTCCTGATTCCAAAAGGCCAAATTTATTCAGCTGAGGCAGACTATACTTTTTCCACCAAAAGATGACAGTAGAATTGTATATTAATTTGGCATTTCCTGGATCTTCTTTGTTCTAGAATGTTCCGCATGGGTCCTATTATTATTGCTGTTGTTGATTTCACAGCTGCCAGATCTTTAGCTGGTTGTTGGCCTTCATTACAATTCGAGCCTCACCCAGAGGCCTAGGAAGTTGTAATGTATCGGCGTAGTATTTGTGCGGCTCCCAGCAGGGCTGCCTTCTGAATTTTTGTTGTTGTTGTTGTTGTTGTTGTTGTTGTTGTAGATTTCACAGCTGCCAGATCTTTAGCTGGTTGTTGGCCTTCATTACAATTCGAGCTTCACCCAGAAGCCTGTTGTTGTTGTTGTTGTTGTTGTTGTTGTTGTTGTTGTTGTTGTTGTTGTTGTTGTTGTTGTTCCAGGCTGCTCCAGAGTTTGTAATGCCTCAGCAGAGCCCGAGGCAGGGGGCCAGGAAAGACGGGTGCATCAGGCATTCTAAACCATTAAGGTCACCACCAGCCCCCAAAGGGAGCTTGATTAGTAATGCCAAGAAAGGCTACCTGGGAGTCTATGTCTCCCACTATATAGAACTTAATATCTTTGAACATTTCCTCCTGAACCTTTAGTTCCCCTCCCTCTTCACTTGCCATAGTCTCAGCTGATTAACTGCTGCAGTTTCTGTCTACCCAAGAGCTGCAACTCCCCTTTGAGAACTGTGTCTCCTTCTTCCTTCCCCCCACTACTTAGCAGCCTAATTAAGGGTAACGGGGTATGCACACTGCAGAATGAGCCATCTTGTTCATACATTGAGCCTCCCTCATCTACTAGTAGCAGCCTAAAGTGGAAAATGGAGCACATGTTGCAAAATGAGCCACCACTGCTAGATAGTTGAGCCTCCCCCACCTCCTAGCAGCAGTCTAATTGGAGAGTAGGATGCAAGTGCTGCAGAACGAGCCATCTCTTCTGTGTAATTCAGCCTCACCCCCACCTCCTGGCAGCAGTGGCGTACCTAGGCAAACTGGAGCCCTGGGCAAAACCTGAGTTTGATTCCCACCCCCCAATGGGCGGCCACCCTTCCCCACCGTGACCAAACAATTATTTTTTCCACCAGGTCATTTCAAAGTCACCATCACATTATAGAACGTGCCCCAACTCACAAATCTGAATACTGCAATGGGCCATGCCACACAGCAGAAATATTTTTTTGAAAACAAAATGCTTTCAAAATGTTTTATTACTGCTATGAAAACATTTTATGGTGTTGTATCCAGCCCCCCCAATTGGGGGAAACAGCATCACTTTCAATGTTATTTAAACTGGGAACCCCAGATTCTCCCTTTAAGGAGATTTAAAAGGAGAATCTGGGGTCCCTAGTTTAAACAAGTGATGCTGGAATCCACCCTCAAACAGCATTATTTTAAAAGGTGTTTAAACTAGGGAGCCCAGATTCTCCTTTTAAATCCACCTTAAAGGGAGAATCTGGGGTCCCCAGTTGAAACAACATTGAAAGTGATGCTGTTTTGGGATGGATTATCCCCCACCCTGAAACAGCATCACTTTCAATGTTTAAACTGGGGACCTCAGATTCTCCCATTAAATCCATGCCAAAGGGGTGGATTTAATAATAATAATAATAACCTTTATTAGGCATTGAGAGAATAAAAGAAAGAAAGAAAACAAGCATTGGCAGGAAGGGGGTGGATTTAAAAGGAAAATTTGGGGAAATTTAGGGGGTGCCTTAGATCTGGTCCTGGCTGATATACATTTGTTCTGAGGCTTTGACCTGTAGGAGAGGCCAAGATTATATGTGGTTTCATATCTTGTTTTTGAAAACATCAAACTGAATGCTTCAAATATAGTTTTAGAGCAGTTCCTAAGAATGTGATTTCCCTAAAATATAATTTTATTCTATGTGAATGCTAGATTAGTTTGACATACACTTTCTCTAAAAACTGTTTCAAAGCTTAATTCACATTTATCAAAACAAAATAAGCAATCACCAATGCAATATGTTTATATAACCGTACTTTCCTTCGTTATCATGTTCCAAATGAAATTTTAAATTAATAAAACAATGTAATTAAAAAATGCTTAAAATGCTCTCAGTGAATATTTGGGCAAATCTTTAGTTTCAGAACACCATGCTGCACATGCTCCATAGCTTCTATTAATTGCGGTGGTCCAATCAGGTGGAACTTCTTGCTTGCTCATTTTATCATAGTTTGAACATTTCAGAACCAGTTCCAGGAAGAAAATGAACAACTAAACCTCCAATTCACACTATATTCAATTTAATTCATACTATACACCATATGTTTTCATTATTTGAGTTAAAACATGGAGAACACTGATAAAAATGAAACAGCTGACAAATGTAATTTATCAGCTATAACATTTTGTTCACAATAGCCGTATTGCATGTCAGCCACTGTAGGCTGTAGATTTTATTTATTTATTTAAAACATTATTATGCCACTTTCCACCCAAATAGCATCCCTAAGGCAGCAAACATGAAAACATTTGAATATTAAAATGACATTTTAAGTTAACTGGGTGTTAAATGTCTGAATAAATGAATTTCAGCTGTAGTGTAATTGACTGGGCTATCTTCTCATCCTGGGCTTCCACCTATTCCAAGAATGTAACTTTTCAACCTAGCTCTGACTTCCTGGCCTTGTCTCTAAAGTACCCACTTTAATCCCTATTTAAGTCACAACATTCATGAGCACTCTCAGACATACTTTGTTATTCAATAGTACTCTAATCTCAAAACTGTGGACTTGCAAGAGCATTCTGAAAGGAGATCCACTAAAGCAAGTTGTAACACAGCAAGGTTTTTTTTTCTGTCCCAAACAGATAAACTTTGGTCTACTATTGAGTTTTCATTGAGAAGAAAAGCCATGATTTCTAGATCACTGTTCACTTACTTGTGGTTACTGGAATTTGTCTTTTAAAAATAGTGAACAAAGCATTCCACAAAGAACAGGGGTTGCTTACTGCCCAAGAAAAATACTCAAGATACCCTGGAAGTTCTTATACTTTGAACAGCAACTTGATATGCAGAACTTAACTGGTGGAACTTTTCCTAGCACGAAGATGATGTGACTACCTGCAGATTGCTGCAGACAAAATATAGCTAAATGACCTGTTCCAAAGTTGGCAACTCTACTGTCTGTAATCAAATATCGCAAACACAAAGCTCATAAGAATGTAGGCAACATTTCAGATGCTTCCAGTTAATTCCGTCATTTGAATAGTTGAGGAAAGTATACAGCAAAAGGCAATATTAACCGAAACAAATGGAATTATTTTTTTGTATCACGAAATGTGTTTAAGACTGCGGTTATAATCATCTGTAGAAGGAAGTCAGACACATGGAAACCAGTAGATCTTGCTAGGATTATGAGGGGAAAATCTTCAGTTCGTTTTCATTTTTAAACATTGTATTCTTTACCTTTATTTCTTGTAATAACATCTGTTCATTTTCTTTATTATATTTGTTCTTTGGCTTCAACTGGAAATATATCTACCTGGAACTTTTCTAACGTATTGTGATTAACTTATCATGAATGATAATATTTACCAGAGGAATCTTCCTTTTCCAATTTCAGGCAGATAGGAGAATGGGTATCATTTTTATAGCCTATTAAAATTCTCTCAGCATGGACACATGTAAGTATGACAACATCTGTGAGGGAAAGTTTTTATTTCTTTTTGACAAACCTCAGCTATGTGTTTTGGCTGTCTATTTTTAAACAAGGGAGAATGGAGAGAGGAGCTAAACCCTGTACCTTCCATGCTTTATTTTATTACTTTTTTGTTTCAGTATTACTCCTTCAGCCTGGCTGCAGTGTCAGAGTTAAAATGTGAGGAAAATATGAGAAGCAATCAACCAAGAAGAACAAGGCAGGGTACAGTTGGGAGTTGGCATTCAGCTCCTCTGCCACACGCTGTATTTTTGTTTTAAAATACACTGCCCACTCCACAATTTATGTACATATAAATTGGACCAGTGAGCCTTTTGGCTCAGAATTCTAATTCAGATCAGCCCCCCTTCCCCCCCCACCATTTTTCAATACAATGTTATTGGTATTCATTTTATATATTTATGATACCTCACCATCACAGATTATTCATATTTTCTCCTGGCCAGGCTGCTATGAGTGAAAACAGCATGGCTAGGAAAAAATGCTGAAAGAACTGGAGATTAACCAATTGAGGTACAGGAAAGGGCAAATGTGTTTAATTGTTCTAAAAACAAACAAACAAATTAAGGGAATGACTGCCATGTTACTTCCCTAATACAGCTGGTTTTATTGCCAATATTAAAGAATGTGGCTCCAGTTTAAAAAAAATTACAAATAGCATGTATCTGACTCCAACTTCTTCTTCATACACCTAGACATTACATCAGCTGCTTTCTTGATACAGACTTTGTTGATGGTAATGCAATCCCAGTCCACCTATTGCTGTAATTTTGCTTATCTGAGAAAATTAAAACAATATAGATTTCCTAATTTAAAAGTGGCCAATTAAAAAAAATTATGTAGACCAGAATCAGATTAAAATACACTTACCATATAAATATTTGCTTTTAATCAAATGTGGGTCTTATAGAATGCCAAATGTATTAAGTTATTTACTGGCTGAAAAAGTAAAGCCTGGGTATTTCAGCCATTCATTCTTACTGTCTTGGAGCATTCACAGGCCCCTGCATTTCATCCCAAAGTCCTGGTACTGTTCACGCAATCACTTACCCTGGGATCAGAGAGAGTTGAATGTTGATCATGGTAGGCATTAAGCCAGTTCTTGGGTTACAGACGCAGTACAACAGAGCAGGATAGATAGGGAAAATATTGTCGAAGCCAAGTTAATCTGAGCACACAGAGTTCCTGAGGAATAGTTGGGTTGAACTCAGATAGGTTTGCATGCATTAGCCTTTGTACACGCTGATAAAGCAGGAAATGAGGTTACTGCTGCCACTCTCTCCTATTCATTGTTAGTACTTTCATCTTTCCTTTTGCAGTAACACACCTTAATGCAACTTTGTCTCCCATATTATCAGGATGCATCCTGAGGTAAACACACATTCTCTCTGGGTTACAGTCTGGCAAACATATGGGTAGAAGCACGACTGGTGGGAGGGTTCAGGAGGCTCTTTATCTGTCTGCATTGCCCAGAAAATATTTTGGGATAGAATAATGGATTGTAGCTAGGAGTGCCATCAAATGTGCAACAAATATGTAAGACAGGTGAACATACCATGTTCAACAGCTGCAATCTTCCATGAGCCACACTTCCAATCTGTTCACCTCTCCACTGTGTGCCTCAAATGACTTTACAGCTGTGCTGAAGCTATGTTGATGGAGTTTCATTTCTTTGCCTCATGGGTGCTGTTGCATCTGTGCAGTAGATGAGATGATGCTACCCAGTCATGGATGGCTGGGTCAGGTAATTAAATGACAAGCATGGGGAACTAAGGCTGTGTGCAAAGGTGCATGTGGAAATAACATTGATATCATGGGCTTAGACACCAGATGCCAAGACCTTTGTTTTCAAATGCAGTCTTTATTTATAATCACTGATTTTTTTTCACTACTTATTTATATAATTGGCTGCCAAGCAATATACAGTGATAGCAGGTCTGTGGGTGAGAAGACAAAAGTAGAACTCCCAGTGGTCTCTGTGAAAACATGCCTACATGAAACACTGCTGACTCCAATATACTGTACTGCTTGAATACATGAAAAGTAACCTGAAGACCAGGTTCAAATTTGGGTGCTGTGTGGTTTCCGGGCTGTATGGCCGTGTTCTAGCAGCATTCTCTCCTGACGTTTCGCCTGCATCTGTGGCTGGCATCTTCAGAGGATCTGAATGGTGTTTTGAAAGTCCTTTTGGCTGCAAGAAATGATGGGATAGTACCTGTGTCTCTGCAGCGTAGAAGAAAGGTTAGAGAACACAGTAAGTGTGCTTTCCTGAGCCGTAGTTTTTCCAATCTCCGTGTGTCTTGGAACAATTTCTCCCCGTAGAGATGTTCAATATATTGTCGAAGATGCCAGCCACTGATGCAGGCAAAACATCAGGAGAGAATGCTGCTAGAACACGGCCATACAGCCCGGAAACCACACAGCACCCAAGTGATTCCAGCCATGAAAGCCTTCGACAATACAGGTTCAAATTGTTTCTGACCATACAAACTGATTGAAGAAAAATCATCTCCGTCTGAAGAAAAATCATCTCTGGCAAACAGCAAGCATCTGAGTATCCTCAACTGCAGGTAGGGATTGATGGAATTTTGGGTTATAATTTGTCAGTCCAGTATTGCAACACAAAACCACTATCATGTTATTTGAAAAATGCCTCTATTCTAGTTCAGCCTAGTGTTGTTAATTGGGAAGTTTGCAACAATAAACTCTTCCAGGATATGGAAGATTATTGAAGGATAACACATATGCATTAAGTGATCTTTTGAAATCCCCCTAGGCAAGCTAATAAGAGGAATTAATCTATTATCAGCTAGCAATTTCATACTGTTTCCTTCTTGTATATTGTGTTTTTGCAGTTGGGCTATAAAAAATACTTCTACACTATTTTTCTTCTTCCAGCATTCTGTCTATTATTCAAATACTAATAAGGGCATGAAGTTAGACAACTCCAGTGCCACCTCATCCTTCTCTAACAACAACATAATTTTAATTGTCATTTCCCAAACAGTAGATGTGACATAGTCTCCCCTAAATATTTTATATTATGTATTAATGAAAATACTGAAATATAAATCTGCAGGAATTTAAATTATGAATGAATGATAATAACATTCTTTATAATAAACTATAATTTTTATCCAAGAAAAAATTATTGCTTATAATAATAATTTCATTTAAAAGGACAGATTGGTAAGGCTCTTTAGTTCTCATCCTGCATACTAAATGTTGAAACTTTCATATACAGGGAACTTTTTTTTACCAATTCACTCTTGTGTCTTTAACAGAGACAGACATACAGAAACATAGACAGGAAAGACTTTCCCAATGTGAGTATAATAAAAAAGATGGTAACCGATATTAAAATTAAAGGAATTAGAAAATCCCTGAGACAATAGGAGTAACTAATGTGACTAGTGTAGTTAACAGGGGCATGGGTAAAAAAAAAACATCCACCATTTCAAATTTAGCGTGTGCTGATGCTAGTCAGAAAGATACTCAGGATCATAGCAGATATGACACAGCTGATCTTCATCAGGTTTCCTTTTTTAAAACTTAAAAGCGGAACAGGGCAGGGGAAGTAGCATTGGTCAATAGGGTATTTAGCCCTTTCACCCTACTATTCTCCCGCTGTAACAAGACCTCTGAGCTCCTTTTTGCCCTGTGGGCAAAAGCATTACAGGTACCTTAAATGATTCCCCGTGTATGGCAAATGGCAATGGGCATTGCTGAAGTAAACGGAGCTGCTTCCTATTTTCCATTGGGTTCTACTTTATCTAGCATGAAGATCTTCCTCCCCCTGTCAAACCCGTCATTTGCTAGGCCAATGTTTTTCTGTTTTAATTGAGATGTTGTTAGAAACTTTGCTGCTGCCAACCATAAAATTATCAGTGCCCTACTCAGATGAGATAGAGTCTCCACTGAGATGGCTAACAACACTGTAAATGACTGAAGCAATTAAAAGGTTCAAATCCTCCTAAAAGCTTAAGATTGGTCACTAGGGACTAAAATATGTTTTGTAAACCCTAGACATAACTTATTGCAATCTTGTGAGTTCTTTCCTGGGACAGGCCTGAGTATGATTTTGAGTAACCTGCTTAGAATGACACCATGAATGGAAGTTCCAAATTAGCCCTTTTCTGTGTCTTGCATAAACATGCCTGTTCTTCCTGCTATAAACATAATACAACAATTATTGGTTTGGAGACAGTGGAGTCCTGGAAGCCTTGTAGTTGAACCCTCTAGGCTACTGGCAACAGGTGTTAGGGTAATATAGAATAAATACAGCATTTTTGCTATTAGGCCAATAAATGACATGGTTAAATCCCCTAAATCAACAAAATTCCAGAAAAATAGAAAAGTATCCAGGATAGCCCACAGCATTCAGTTCAGGGCATTTTATTGTGGAATGAGCTTTCTGAAAAAGCAGGGTTTTTTCTTTGATAAATATGTCACAAAAATTGTTAGCCTTTGAATTGCCATCGAACTATTTTTTTTTAATTTATATCTGTCATTGTTCCAAGAAGCCCACAGCAGATTACAGTCTCTTCTCCATTTTATCTTCACCTTGGCAATTTAGGTAAAATGAAGTGACCTACTCAGTCAATGAATTTTGGACACAATAAAAGGCTAGCAGTTTGTTGCTTATTTAATGGACTATTATATTTTTTGCCATAAATGAGCATACTGTTTGGATTTTTCTACTTCAGGTGCCAAAATTTCTAGAGTTGGCCATATGCTTGAAAGCCACGGTTCCAGGAGAGGACTATCTAGGGAAGAAAGAAAAAGATCTCAAATGATCATAATCCAAAGACAAACTGAGCATGCCAAAGGGTTGCAACATACTCAAGGTTAAGGCCCATCTGTGGTGTTGGGGTGGAGAAGTGTGTAATGCTTTTAATACTGTTCTAGTCTGCAGATAAATAGACAACTTCTGTCTCTTGAGCTGCCTCTCTGGCACCTTTTGCCAGCACTGAGATCACACACAAAATGTTTTTAAAACCCTCAAATCCATTACTCTTTGTACTTTCAGAGAAATGGCTGAAGGCCAAGTTACTAACCACCATGCAAGAGCAGTAATTCCCAGAAATACTCTGTCTGGAAGATCTTATTGTTATTACAACATGACTTTTTAAAAAAGTTCTAAAAGTTCAAAGTAAGAGCTGTACACTGATTAGTTAGTATTTATATTGACTGAATAGCTTAACTGCAGTTTTTAAATGTTGGGTTCAATGTGGTAAATCCAGGGTGAACCAGACACAAATATAGAAATGGTAGAATTTAGAATAACCCCTTCAACTGGAAATATGTTCAAGGAGAAATAGTAAACAACATAGCTATTACATTTACAACCAGAAACATATAACAGTTTTGAAGAGAATCAAAAGTGAGTGGGAATGCTTGTGTATCCTTTTGTCCTGTTGCTAACTCTGCTCAGACAGGTTTTATGGTATTTTGAAAAAAGCCAGCTCCTATGCACACCTACTTAGCAAGCTCCTTGGAAGTAACACTGAAATCATTTTCTCTGCTAGTGAACCCAATTTACTGGTACTTTGAAACCATTGCAAAATGCACAGCAAATTCTTCCACTAACCTCTTTCAATTTTGAACACCCCGCCAGTGAAAACTTCATTCCCCCCACTTTTTTTGTTTTGTTTTCCAGATGCTGCACCAATTCTGTAGTCAACTACACACCACAAAGCTATCTCCTAGCAACAAGGCTATACTTGCCCTTTGCCCCTACAGGAGAAGAGTACACTGATGACACTCAGCTCATTCTGTTGATGGAGGGAGGGCTGGCCGCTGCCCCTGCAGGTCTACAGCACAGTTTGGAGGCTGAATGGTTGAAGCACAGCAGGTTAAAATCGAATCCATCTGAGATGGAGGTCTTGTGGATGGACTGCGATGGGGGGAGGGGTTTCAGCCGCTCTTGCTTGAGGGGGTCTCCTTGCCGGTGACCTCCTCTGTTCGCAGCCTGGAGGGTCCACTTGGATTAGTCTCTTTCTATAACCCAGATTGTGTTTTTCCATCTCTATGCCAGGCACAGTGGTTGGCCTCTTACTTCTCCCAGACCGACCTGGTCACTGTGATCCACGCTACGATCACCTCCAGCCTTGATTATTGCAACTTGCTCTACATGGGCCTTCCCTTGCAACTGATCTGGAGGTTGAAGTAGGTCCAGCATGCTGCAGTGTGGCTGCTCACAGGTAGTTCAATACAGGATCATATCTCTCCTGGTGTTGGTAATAACCTTTAAGGCACTTCGCAGCCTGGGGCCCTCATACCTTAGAGACCGTCTGTCCCCCTATGTCCCCGCTCAGCCTCTGCAGAGGCCAATTTGCTGGTGGTCCAAGGCCTCTCCATTATATGGCTAGCTTCCACCTTTAGTGCCTTGGTCCCTGCCTGGTGCAACTCCTTGCCACCATCTGTCCAGGCCCTGCAAGACCTTAACCAATTCCACAGGGCCTGCAAAATGGAATTATTCCACTGGGGTTTTTTGGGGGGGGGGCGGGGCGGGGAGTTAGCCATTGAAATGCCATCCCCTATATTCCAACTGGTGGGCAGATCCATATTAACTCTGGTACTATGCCCACCATGTCTACCCTCACATGCACGTATTAGGTAAAGGGGGGGTTTTCCATGGAGTTTGAAACCCCATTCATATCCAGCTCCGCCCACCCGTTTGTGGGTTTAAAACATTTTAGTGCTTTTTTTGTTTTGGCCCGTAGGGGGGGCGCATTGTTTGGGCTAGCAGCACCAAACTTTCAGAGATTGTTTGGGGGACTCTCCTAATGATACTACCCGGGTTTGGTGAGGTTTGGTTCAGGGGGTCCAAAGTTATGGACTCCCCAAAGGGGTCACCCCATCCTCCATTGTTTCAATGGGGCTAATAGAAGATGGGGCTACACTTTGAGGGTCATAACTTTGGACCCCTGGTCGCTCCTGAAACCTGAGAGATCTTATATCAGGAGAGTCTCTTGCTATTTCCACCAGGTTTTGTGAAGTTTGGTCAGGGGGGGTCCAAAGCTATGGACTCCCAAAGGGGGGTGCCCATCCCCATTGTTTTCAATGGGGCTAATAGAAGATGGGGGCTACACCTTTGAGGGGTCCGCTTTGGACCCCTGGTTCATCACCAAACCTAATTAGTATAAAGGAAGGCTCTAAAGATACCTGAGAAGTTTAGTGCTTCACAATAACAATTACTGACAACAGAGCACCAAATTTTTCCAGATTCTTGTTTTAAATGACCCTCTTAAGCATGAATTTAAAGGGAGAAATCTGGGAGTCCTCAATTAATAATGAAGAAGAAGAAGAGTTTGGATTTATATCTCCTTTCTCTCTCCTGTAGGAGACTGACGGGAACTACAAGCTTCTTGCCATTGCTCCCTCACAACAAACACCCTGTGAGGTGGGTGGTGCTGAGAGAGCTCCCAAGCTGTGACTGGCCCAAGGCCACCAGCTTGGCCTGCGTGGGGAGTGCACAGGCTAATCTGAATTCCCCCCCAGATAAGTCTTCACAGTTCAAGTGGCAGAGCAGGGAAACCCAGTTCCTCAGATTAGATACCTGCTCTTAACCACTACATACATTGAAAGTGATGCTGATTCAGGGTGGGGGGATAATCCACCCAAAACAGCATCACTATCAATGTTAATTTAACAGGGCCCAGATTCTCCCTTTAAGGTGGATTTAAAAGGAGAATTTGGCTCTCAGACTAAATGCCATTAGTGAGTACTTTGTTTTGGGGGTGGATTCCAGCATCACAGCAGCTGCCCGGGGAGGGGGGTGGGACTCAGATTTTGCACCAGGCTCCGTTTTCCCTCTATGCCTCTGCCCAGAGGGGAGGTGCAGGGGAGGGCAGGGTGGGGGAGTCTGCCATCCCCGACCTGGGAGAGCTGCTTTTATAGCTGATTAGGCAAGAGGCGAGGGCCCAGGGAGGCATAGCCATGTACTGGTGAATTGGGTGTGGCTGAACCATAAAAAATCTATACCTACGTCCCTGCCTCACAACACTAATTTGGATCACCATCTCACCATCTGATTTTGTGATGCTATTTATTAAGTTTTAATTTGTTTTATTATATTTTAACTGGTTTTATGTTATTGAATTCATTATGTATTGTACACTGCTCAGAGCCCTTTGGCGGTGGGCGGTATAGGAAGATGAATAAATAACTAAATAAATATGTCCACCCACATGATGATCTCTGTTCTGGGCAAGCCCGCCACCACTGCCTGCTCATATGGGACATCCTAGCCAATGAGGGCATACATGTGCTTCTGAGCAGGTCAGTACAAATCATTCCAGTGCTTCTGTGTTGATATCTCCATCCTGGTGGCTTGTCCTAAGCAGAGACCTGCTCCCAGTGACATAGGTATAAAATTTTTATGGGATGGGTTCGGGGGGTGGGTCATGCCTCCCCAAGCCCCACCCCCGGCCTCAGTGCATATAAAAGCAGCTCTCCAAGGCCAGGGATGGCCTCCTGCCCCCATCTCCCCCCATGCACCGGCTGGGCTCCCCAACCCGCCAGCTGGCAGTCCCTCCTGCCCTCCCGTCTGGGCAGAGTCGTAGCTAGAAAAAATGGAGCCCGGTGCAAAATCTGAGTTTTGTGCCCCCCATCCCCCACCCATGGGCGGCTGCTGTGATGCTGGAATCCACCCCCAAACAGCATCACTTTCAATGGTGTTTAAGCTGGGGCCCCCAGATTCTCCTTTTAAATCCACCTTAAAGGAAGAATCACAGGGTCCCAGTTAAATAACGATGAAAGTGGCCTTTGTTTGAAGTGAATACTCTACCCTGTAACAGCATCACTTTCAATGTTTAAACTGGGGCCTCGGAAGATTTCCCTCTTTAAATCCATTCTGGAAGGGGTGGATTTAAGGGAATCTGGGAAGTGGGAGGTGCCTGCTGTCCAGGAATGCAATTGTTAAGCCGGCTTAACCTTTCAGGGTATCTTTAGGAGACTCTCCTGATGATACCACAGGTTTAGTGAAGTTTGGTTCAGGGGTCCAAAGTTATGGGACCCTCGAAGGTGTAGCCCCATCTTCTACTAGCTCCCATTGGAAAAAATGGGGATGGGGTCACCCCCCTTTGGGAGTCCATAACTTTGGACCCCCTGAACCAAACCTCACCTGGCTTTAGGTGGTATGATCAGAAAAGGATCTACCTGGCAAATCCCTGAAAATTTGGTGCTGCTAGCCTAAAAGCTGCACCCCCTACAGGCCAAAAACTGAAAAAAACACTGGCACAAAAAAACCTACAAACAGGGGAGCTTTTGACATTATTAGCCAATGGGGTTTGAACCCCGAACAAAAAAAACACCCTTACCTACATCCGTGCCTGCTCCACCACCATGAACCAGAAGGTATGGTAGCACGCAATAGCCAAGGTATGGTAGCACGCAGTCGTCACAAGGACTATGCTTGCAAGCTCCTCTACCTATATAGCAGTGCATTCTTCACCTCAGTGCTGTTAGGCTTGTGGTGGCTATCATTTCTGCCAGATATTGGCACAGCCAAGCCACCCACACATAGGAATGTGAAGGCAGGGTGAGGCACCATGCGAAACTGAAGAACCCTTATTCTCATCCTGCCTCTCCCTATTCCCTTGATGGAGGCCAGTCTTCAGGAGGAAGCAGCATAAACAGGGGAGTCATCCACAAGGAAAAGGTATAGAGAAGGCATAGATCATAGGGGCCCAAACCCCATTGACTGTTTTGAATACATTCCCTTCTCTCCACAGGACCCAGCCAGGTTGCTCTGAGATTGTACCTCCATTTGCCTCCACTGGGGGTACAACCATCCATCTACTCCCAGTGCTGTATGTTCAGGTGGCACTAAAGTGGCAGAGAATGTCATACCAAGCACCCCTCAAGATTCTGCAAGTGTCAGAAAGCACTTGCCTGGATCACTTCCACTTGGGCAGGGCAGCCATTCAAGCCCTGTGCAAGGAGTTCAAGCCAGCTCTTCCCAGTCAAGCTCCTGGCCCCCCCCCCCCCACTCATGCCATCCCTGACCTACAGAAGGCCATGCTTTCCCTCAGATTTCTGGCCACCAGATCCTTCCAAGGGGTGGTGGCAGAGGTCCTGGAAGTGTTCCAATCCTCAGTGAGCTTACTACCTGAACAAATTTCTGGGTGCCATGCTGGGCCACCTAAAGCAACATGTGCCTTTCCTCACAGAAAAGATGTAGTTGGGACCTATCCAGGCAGGGTTTTCAGCAGTCACAGCCTTTCCAAATGTGGTGGGTGCAGTGGACTGAACCCTTATTACCCTCATTGCTCCCCAGGAAGAGCCAAAAATCACTTGGACAGAAGTTCTCTCCAAAAATATATTCTGGGAAACCCAAAGTTTTTTTTTTATCATCCTGTTGATCCAAATGATAGGTTTTATATTGAAATATAATGCTATCATATGGTTTTACTGGTTATTTGGTATTGTGGTATAATAATGTTGTTCGCCACCCTGAGCCCAGTTTTGCAGGGTAGGGTTGTAAGGAACCTCAAAGGACTCGAAATATAGCAACTGAGTTCAGTTCTTTTATTTCATAAATCCCTTCGATCACACTACCTGCATAATCGCGGATTCCTGACTTTCGGGCTTAAGGTGTAAACTTTCTGCGGACAATCCAGCCCTCCCCAAACTCCCAAGCACAATTCCCGACAGAGCGAAAACAAGCTTCAAACACACATAAGATAAGCGCAGCAACAAGGTTAAAGGCAGTAATCTCATCCCGGACTAAAGCCCAGAACGTGGAATGTGCCAAGGACAGGACGAAGGAGCAGAAACTAACCCCCAGCCTTACAAGGGTGGGGTATAAATCTGAAATAAAGGTTTTTTTTAAACCCAGAAACCATGGTTTCCACATTTTCAGGGGCCATACAGCCTGCAGTTTCACAGACTTTATGGCCAAATTTCTGAGCAGTGTCCATGATGTGCAGATCTTTGCAGTATCAGGCCATTACCACCTGTTGGTCTCCTGGCCAGACGGCAAGGATAAGTAATCCGGGTAAGTAATCTGGGCCAGGGCCCACAGTCTTGACAGGTGTAATTTCATTCATGCCAGGTTACTGTGGATATCTCCTCCTCCCTATTTGCTGATGCCATATCTCAAAGATACTAATGGACACTACCTTCCCTTTGTATTTGATATTCCAAAGCTGCCAGACTGTGCGGTCTGCAACCAAGGCCACTGCCAAACATATATGATAATTGAGTGAGTATTCGGTCAACCGAACATGCATTTTCGTTTCCTCCACCACATGGAAGGATGCCTGGCCTTGTAGCCCCTGGCAGTCACCAAGCTGTCTGCTGTCTGTGCAATGCTCTACAATGTATGCCACCCAGCAATGGCTGCCTGCAGTCCTGTAGGGGCAAAGGGTCCCTGGCACCGGGGCCAGGCCCATGCACAGTTGGAGGAGGCAGTGATGAGGCAGGGTGTCCGAGGACACACTGAACATGGGTATGGGAAAACTTGGCACAGGAGCTGTTCAGCCATATGTTCAGCATATGTAAGCCTTTTGGAATACTTTACCCCCCTGGTGCCCTTGGAGAGGGATGATTGGTCAATCATGACGTTGGTGGGGGCTCCTTGCAAATACACTCCTGCTAGGGGTCCTTCACCAACACAATGTCCCATTCCCATCACCCATTAGCATACCATAACCCCATGCATCATAATGGGTCAGAGCTCCAGATGCAAGGTGGACTGCTTTTGGGGCTCTGCTGTTAATAATTCCTCAGTTTGGTAACTGCTCAACCAAGGGTGTGGAGATGGAAAGAAGCCATGAGTTTTGAAACTGCAAATTCAGTCACATACAACTGTGGAAGCATATGTAAGCCTTATCTACAGAACATGAAGGAAGACAGCGGATGGTTGATTGACAGTGGGCCCTCCAGATTCTGACACCTGACCCCCATTTTTTGAGCTTTTGTAGCAACCACCCTACAAGTGCCAGGAATAATCAGATGACTTGTGAAAACTGGACACTATCTCTCTGGTGTTTCTCTGATACACTGTTGGTGTCCTAAGTACCAAACACATAACCCTTAAACAGAGACACACATGGTGGAAAACAATTTTTTACTGAACAACTAATGGAGCAAGGAGCTGATTCCAGAGACCACCTCATATGAGCCACAGGGAAACAGACTCTGGAAACTCCTGGGGCAGCAAATAGCATCCAAGTAGGGCACAGTTGCAGATGGATCAGCAGACTGAAAACAACAGTTGACATCTGAAGACAGGCTGGGACAAGCGGCCTGAGCAGAATGAGATCCGGGGAAATACTGGACTTGGGTCAGATTTTGCCCTGTTAGATCTTCACCAGCAGAAAAAAAAAAAACAGAAACATGTGTAGCAAAAGCAAGCAGCCATGAGTTCCTTGCTGGGCATAGCCTTGTCCATCGTGATCCACAAGGGATCCCACTCTGTGGGACAGAACTCCATTGCAAACCCCACCTCCTGCAAGGAAAAGTAGCTTCCAAACCACAATCCAGACCATGCTTATCTGTCCTGCGTTGAAGCTGTTCAGCAATTACTAATGATCCATCCATTATGGCAGCTGCAAAACAATAAGTGCAAGGTTGTGCGGCTAACTACTCCACTTAGAATGGAGGGGCTCTACCCCCCCCCCCCACACACACACACAACAAAGCACCCTGTCTGGGTGGAGCCCACCAAAGGAATTAGCCTAAAGCGTTGAAACAAACCTGGTTCACCAGATTAGAGTCTGTCACTCATACAGGGGAGTGGGGAATCAAACCTGGTTTACCAGATTAGTTTGCCACTCATATGGAGAAGTGGGGAATCAAACCTGGTTCTCCAAATTACAGTTTGTCGCTCTTAAAAATTACACCATGCTGGTTTAGCAGAGGCGTAGCAAGGGGGGAAGCTCCCAGTGCACCAGTGCATCCTCCACCCCCGCCCCGCCCCGCCCCTGGAATGCCCTTGCCACAGTCCCACAAGGGTGCACGCCTGGTGCATCACACACACCCCGCCCCCTTGGAGTTACGCCTCTGTGGTTTAGATTTTATAGTATTTTATTGGTTGTAAATCTCCTTGAAGCTAAAATTGGTAGGTATCCCCCTACATTTACAAATATGCTATAAAATTATAGCAGAACATTCAGATTACTTAATTGTTTACATTATTTATAATTCAACTTTCTCACTTGGACTCAGTGGAGCTAGTCCCACCTTGGGAGCAGGGTCAGCTGAGCTTGCACTGCCCCAACGTCCACATGAAATTTGGAAGAGGCGGATTTGATGCTGGCTTCATGTAACCTGGGTCCAGCCTGGGTTTCTAGCCTGCAGTTTCAAGCTTGACCCAAGCCTGACGCCAGGATCAACTTGAGCAAGCTGAGTTGACCAGCTCCAGCTTTATGATGTTGGCTCCACCCCCATAGCTCCACCTCCAGTCAATTTGATCTTGGCCTCAGCAAAGCTTAAGTCAAGCTTTAAACTGCAGGCTTAAAGTCTGCAGTTTAAAGCTGGACTCTGGTGAACTGAAGCCAACATCAAACAGCTCTGCCCCTCCCAAACTCCAGGTGGAGTTGAGGGGGCATGAGCCAGGCTGGCTCCACTCCCAAGCTCCACATGGAGTCAGGGTGGGGCCACCTCACTGGCCAGCATTCAACTGCACCCTGACAGAGTTTGGGGCAGAGTGCAGTTGCGAGGGGGGGGGGGTGTAACTGTGGGGGGTGGGGGACCTTTGGCACCCGGGCAGTTTTACTCAACTACACTACTGCATTCATTCAAGAAATGATGTAATAGATTACAGTTGTCACACCAACCAGGAAGTCTAAAAACAGAACTGAAGCAAAGCTTAAGTATGAACATGACACATCAAAAGATGGAAAATGATATAATAGGATTCTAGTTTCAGCATGATATCCTCAGTAATATAGGCCAAACAGTGCCGTAGGAAGGGAAAATGGCGCCTGAGACAAAATGGTGCCCCCCCCCCACCCCCGAACACGCCTCACTTATCTTTTTAAAGTTAAAAGAGCAGCCTGCTCCCCGGCTGGAGATTATCGAACGCAGAAGCTAGGCGGAGGGGAGTCAGAAGCCGATTCTCCCCCGTCAGAGACATCCCCCCCCTGCCCTATGGTAGCTCCACCTATGAGACCACAGTCCTTAATAATTTTTCCAAGTAACTTTGCTTAATAATTTAGTACAGTGCAATTGTATTGCTTGCGTAGAAAAGCCCTCTTGAATAATTCAGTTTTGCAGAGTTCGCAGAAAACCAGGAGAGCAGGGGCCTTCCTGACATCCTCTGGCAGGCAGTCCCATAAGGTGGGGGTCACAACCGAGAAAGCAGGTGTACATGTTGATTTTACCCATCTGCAGGCTGACACCTGCAGAAGACCCTGCTCCAATGAACCAAGATGTCATGGCGGTGCGGGGGGGGGGGGGGGGGGCTCGCAGATTCAAGGATCATGAAGGCTTTGCATATACCTCACACCTTAAATTGAGCCTGGTAACAGACAACTAGCTTTAAAGAAAAACTGGGAGATAAATAATAACAACCACTACAACCAATAAAATTTAAATACTAGTCTGCTTTATTTTTTTAATCCAAATCTTAAAAGACTATTTTAACCAAATAAAATATACTTTGATAAACAGAGACAAGGTGAGGAAGAAGCTTCTTAAAATGGCGATGGAACCTTTAGAAAGAAGCTCCACAAACTTGATCGGCAGTAAAAGAAAGAACCTACAATTAATGACAAGGCAGATTGCTTCTCAGCCTCGTGCGACAGAATGTACTCAAAACATGGAGAATTATCAGTTTGCGGCTCTAAACTGAAATGAGTCACAATCACTAATTTTTGAGATGCTCTAAAAATATTCCAGAAGTATCCCACAGCTCATTCCACGGCAACGCTGGTTTCCTCTAGACTTGCATGCATCTTTTCCTGAGTAAAAGGCTGATTGAAACGGAGGTGCTCAGGCGATTCTTTGCTTATGAGCAAAGGACCGCAGGCCATTAGCGCGCCCAGCCAGTCAGCGCGTCATCACCGTTTGCTCTTTCCCGGGATTGCACAATCATGCCAGGCTCTCCCTTTCGTCAAGTGCGGCCGTCAGGAGCAGCCTCTCTGCCGTTTACTATATTTGGTTCACCAGGAGGTGACCCTTCCAGATAAAGCACGGGAGTCGCCATGCACGATTCCTTTCTTGGTGCGGTTCGGCTCAGGCAAGCGGGAGGGAGGGGGAGACTGGCAGAGGAGCTTCTGCAAGGAGGTGCTCTGACGCTCGCGCTAATTTTAGCGATGGCAACTGGTGCAGTTTCCTTGGCTGGGAGGGGCTCGGAGGCTTCCGGAGCCTGCGCCTGCTCCTCCCCGCTGCCCTCCCATCGTGCCTGCGCTGCATTGCTACACGATGATCTAGCGTTTTTGTTGGAACAATACTTTTTAATTCTCGCAAAGGGGGTTAGTGATCCGCGTCCGCACACCAGCCTTAACTCAGTGACCCTCTGACACATATTTCAACCCCCTCTGCAGTCTTAATTTTAAACACACTGTTCTCTTTCCCAGTCCTTCAGGCGAGGTGGCCTGGGGCAGCGAGGTTGATTTTAAACTGTCGTGTTGTTGGTGTTGCTTTACTGCTTCCTTCTTTCCTCTTCTTAATCTTTGGACAGGCAGTGTGGTTTTGTCGAAGCTTATGGGCGGAAGGAAGAAAAGGGAAAGCTGTGTGGAAGGATTTTTTGTGTGCTGTGGCCTTTGGTATAAGAAGTTTGATTTGTTCCATTAATGTGGAAAAATTTTCTCTATTCTGAAAAGGTCAAAACTTCTGAAGTCCAAGGTGCTGTGAAAAATTTAACTACAATGTGTCTGGATCTGTATTGCAGAGACTGCTTTGTTGTGTATTTCAATGTGCCTCTTCATCACAAAATGTTTTCCAGTAGGGCACAACTATATTTTTTACTGGCAAGGCCTTTGTGCCTTAAACATCTGATAGAAATGTAATAGGTTCATCTTTATTTTTATTTTCTTCATTTATCCCCTGCCAGTGGGTGTTCAAAGTGGCTTATATACATCTCTTCTCAATTTTATCCTCATAACAATCCTGTGAGGTAGATTAGGATAAAAGTGGTGGGATCCAAAAATTTTAGTAACAGGTTCCCATGGTGGTGGGATTCAAACTGTGGGGTAGCGCCAATGGGGTTGGGCAGGGCGCGACGAGGGCATGGCCGGGCATTCTGGGGGCAGGGCATTCCTGGCCATGGCTGTGGCAAGGACGCAGCCGCTGCGCTGGTCCTTGGGCGGGAAACGAATGCACACAGACGCAGGCTGCCACACATGCCGGTGCACCTCCTGCTAGACTGTTTCAAGTTCTGCGTGCTACTGCTGAGAGGAGGGGCGTAACTAAGGCAAAAATCACGTGGCAAAATCACCAATTAGTAACCCCCTCTCGGCACACACAAATAATTAGTAACCTACTCTTGGGAACCTGTGAGAACCTGCTGGATCCCACCTCCCGTACAAGATCACAAAGCAAACCATCACAGAGCAGAGATTCACACATGGGGCTCCCAGATCCTAGTACAACCCTTTAACCATTATGCTACACTGGCTCTTTTCCTAATATGAAGATGCAGTGGTGGAAGAAAACGTCACTCACTAAATTTCTGACTCTGCCATGCAGCTGTTAAAAGCACTGGAATTCTAATGGGTCATTCTAATGGCCAGTTCCAGCCTTGAGCAATGGTAGGTTCATTACAGGAAGGTGTCTGATTCTTGCTTGCTTCTTTTACCTGCCACTTCCTTCACCCTCAAATCTATGAACTTGCCCCATGTTTTAGGAATCTTGATTACATTGAATCAATGGGCTTGGGGTTTTTTTTCTTCCCCTCCCTCCCTCACTGGCTTGAGCAACAAGAATGCTGTGGCTGCAGGATTTATATTGGCAAGTGTGTGGAATCATGCTTGGGATGGCAGACTTCAAAGGAAAATGTTGAACTTGGTTGTGCAAACACTCGTATTTGGACTTAGGACTTTGTCTGGAGCAGTGAGTGCTTGCGTTCTTTATCACAAAGAACACAGGGCTGAATTGCAGTGCAAGTGCCTGGAAAGCAAGCTAATCATTGACTAGCCCACACAGTCCCTTCATGCTTCAACCAAGGGTTCAGCACTACTAAAATCACAAATCAACAGACCTCTGAAACTGTATGAAAGATGGTGATTAGTTCAAGGAATATTAATGAGTGAACAGAACAGTGTGCTGGATTTTGGAGCAACAACACTGGAGTTTAGCACCTTATTTTTCATTAACTGGGTACTTCTTCACATATTAAATGGCACAAGGATGTATTTTTGAGTATTTGTGTACGTGTGGGGAGCCCTAGTCAGCTAAAGCTCTACTGTTGTGACTTTGTGTCTTGTGTAGTTTTCAAAACATATCCTTGTTTCCCATATTAGCGATAATCAGCCCTTATGTACAGCTCAAATCAACAACCCAGGTAAACTGAAACACTAGGAGTTCAATTCGGTTATATCCCAATCTCATATTAGGTGGAACTCAAACCTATTAATTTTAGAGAGGCTTTCTTTAAATAATGTGTTAGGAATTGTGGTGCCAATCCCATTGTCTTCACTCATCTTCTAGGGTGTTAATATTTCATGTGGTTGTTCAAAGGACATATTTCAGTCTCAGATCATCTGTAAAATCTGACTAGTAATAATAGATCCGCTTCAATCTACAAATTTGGAAGAAGCTTCAGTCTAGTTGCTACAGCATATTTCCTAAGGGGGTCGACCTGCTAATAATTTGTCAAGGACATCATCCGTTGTTTCTATTTCCTAACCTCCAAAGTTGCCATCCATTAACCTAGCACAAGGACAAGCTGCAACATCCACTTCTAGTAACTGGATGACTCATCTATAAGGCTCCCGAAACACCACTTGGGAATCACTGTTTTAAAGTAGGAAACAAATCGAGGCCAAAAGCAGACACTAAGGACAATAATAGAATTACAGAAATGCTAATGCCTGCAAGGGAAACCCATGTCGGGGTGAATCATCAACCTGACCCCAAGAGTAGACTTCTCCCTATCAGCAATGTCTCTAAAGCTGATTACTTGATCCTGGTCTTCACATTTCCAAGGCCTATTTTCTTTATACCTCAGCCACTCTCCCAGTGTTTCCCTATCAACACATCCATCTCTGCTAGAATTATTTCTTTAAGTGCCCCCCCCCCCCCCCCCCCAACTAAAACTCCTTATTGTGATACAGGAGGGAACTATAGGGAAAGGGCAGTGAGAGCCAGGGCGGTGTAGTGGATAAGAGCAGTGAATTCTAATCTCAAGAATTTGGTTTGATTTCCCACTGCTCCACAAAAGCAGCACTCTAGTCTAATGAACCAGGTTTGTTTTCCTGCTGCTCCGCATGAAGCCTGCTGGATGACTTTGGCTAGTCACAGTTCTCTCAGAACTCCCTCAATTTCACCGACCTCACAAGGTGTTTGTTCTGGGGAGAGGAAGAGAAGGAGTCTGTAAGCCATTTTGAGACTTCTTATGGTTGAGAAAAGCAACACATAAATCCAAACTCTTCTTCAGTGGTAGAGCTGTCAGGACTATAACTCCCAGCATGCACCGGCTCCTGCCTTTTTCCAACAAGAGCTTGGACAAACTGAGAAGCTACATCCCATTCGTTTGAGTGTGTTCAGCCTTACAATCTGCTTCATATGCAAAAGTTTCCAGGTTCAATCCCCAGCATCTCTAGTTAAGGATACCAAGTAGTAGGTAATGTAAATGTTCGCTGCTTAAGACTCTGGAGAGCTGCTGGCAGTCTGAGTAGACAACACTGACCTGGATGGAATGATGGTTTGATTCCGTAGAAGACAATTTCATGTGTTCAACAGTGCACAGCTTTTGAGTTACCTTTCCCATGAACAAATATCTGTTCTGAAAATCCAGTTTTGTTTTATTATTGTTATGTATTACATTGTTTCATTGTCTCTAGTTGCAGTTTAGTGCATGATTTAATTCGCCATTCTGTTTTATAGCATTGCCCACTTGTATACTTCTCTACTTGCATTGGTTTTAGTTAATTGTGTATCCTGCCTTGAGTATGTAAGAAATGAAGGCTATAATTGAAGTAAATAACTAATTTTAATCAGTAAAATCATCCAATCCAAGCAGCGTTTTCTGCAACAAAAGTTTGAATAAAACCCAGTAGTATTCTCCAGTTGAGAATGGCTGGAAACAAAAGACCGATCTGGTTTAGCACTCTGTGTCCATTGGTGATTTGCTGGTTGCTTCTGGAAGTTTATAAGCAGTTATGGCTTCCCACAGACATGTTTTTCCCACTCCAATAGCTGTTAATATTCAGCGACAGCTTACCTATCATAGCAGATAGCCATGGTTTCTCCACAAGTCTCTTTAATCCTTTTTGAAAGCTTATGTATGATAAGAAATTCCTTAATTGTGTGTTATGTGAGAAAATCTACCCATCAGCCTCACTAGGTGATACAAAGAAGAGAAAAAAAGCCTGTTTTAAAACATTAATACCTCAATTTTAAAATATATCAGCATATCCAATACTGGCTGTTTCTATGCATTTAGTGGCTCTTGGAAATGGCAGCTTCACCCCCCGAAAAAAACAATCCAGTGACACCTTACAGGCTAACCCCATTAATTCCCATGTGAATTTCTGTGAGTCAAAACTCACTTCTTCAGATGCCATCTTGTTTGTTTACCTATTTCACACAGAAGTAACCTCTTGATCATTCCACAACCCAATTATTTTCATGGCTACTTGGAAGTAACTCCCCTGGAACGGTACTGGCCCCCACATCATTGTTCTTAACAACACAACTGTCCCTGCCTTTTTCTATAACTTTTCCAGCTCTGTGACATCCTTTTAGAGATAAGAAAAATCTTGCTTTGATATTTTAAGAGGAATGTGCTATCTGAAGAGGTTTCAGGAAAAAGTACTTATAAAACTGTCAGCTCTTTATTAGAATACACTTGCCTTGTAATGTATTAAAGTTGATCTTTGCAGTTATGTTGCATTTCTTTTTGATGACACAAATAAGATTTGGTTCCTTGGAACAGGTGACAAACCTAGTGCTAGGGTTAGTGGCCTTTCCACAGTATTAGAGGAAGTGATCTTTTATTGCTTTCCCTATTTCAGATAATATCATATTCCACCTAGGGTACATCAAGCATGCCTAGCACTTAACATACACCCAGCTGCTTACAGCATGTGACTCCATGTTGCAACTTACACAGCAGTTAATGCTCCTGACAAGCAAAAGTGTTATTTGTTTCAGCCTCATAAAATATTTGATTGCTACTTCAGCTGGTGTAAGTGGATAAACACTCTTTCCAAATTTACAGTATTTCCTGTGAAGTAGCTGCACTTCTTAAGGGAATTGTTCTCACAGTGCATTGGTGTGTGTCTTCTATGGACTTCTAGACCCACTGCTACACTAATGTGTGTTGTATTGGTTCATCAGGGAGTATGAGAGCTCCTGTGTGATACTTGGAGATAGCTTGGTCATGTGATTCAAAATGAGTTTAATAAAGCGCATACAGAAAATATTTCCAAATAGGTGATTTTGATTGTTGCCCAAGCGACTTAAATTAAATGAAATATATTATCAGTAGACTATACTATCAATAAATTTGAAGCACGCAGCCCTCAGACAAAAAATATGCAGTTCACAGCTTTAAACTACTATAAACATGACATGATAGGTAGAATTCTGCAAGGATAAATATTTCTGAGGCAAACTTGCCAATCCTAATGCGCTACATTGCGGTAAATTCCTTGTATCTCAACTGGATTGTTCTGTGAAATTGTTTTTAGGACTGGAATGCCAGACTGCAGTCCCTGAACGACTGTTTCAGAGGAGGGGGGAATGTTCCAGGAATGAACTTTTAATTAAACAGTCCAACAGCATTCCAAAACAACTATTGGACCTATACTTTATATAGACCTTGAAGATGCAATCAACATCATTATATGACATGTAATTACAACATGGTTAACTTTGTTTTGATCTTAAATTTGGTTATGAATTTCTTGTTTCTCCAAGAAAGAAGAGCATATTTAGATGCTAACTGTAATCAAAATAGCAAAATTATTACAAAAATGTCTGATTATTACAGTTTAGTCAAGGGCAATGTAGGAGCTAATAATCCAAGTGCTCCAGTGTCTGAAATGATGAAATGGGCAAATATGTACTCCATTCATCTGTAAGCACAGCATGACCTTGGTCTATGACAGAGGAAAGGTGTATCCTCTTCATCAGCACTTCTTGAACAGAGGCAAGCAAATGAGGGTGACTCAGGAGTTTGTGTGGCCTAGATGTGACATTTTCTGAATGATTCCAAGTCTAACCTGAGAATCAGGAAGAGAAGTCCATTACTCTTTACCAACCAAATACAACTTATGCCATTTCATTTATAATCTGATGTACTTACAGCATTGCTTACAAATGTAAGAATAGATTTGTAGTACTGACATACACCCAGCTGCCTGAACTGAATTTTGTTTGTTTCTGATTAGTGAGCCAAAAGCAATGAAACAACACAAAATTTTAAAAGATTTACAACTAGGCTTACGTTACAGTTGCAAATAAGGCAGGGCCTACTTGCTGTTTATATGCAACCTTAAATATCCCAAGAACTGCTTGTATTTCTGAAGCGCATTGTGCCCATCAACTGCAGAAATGGCATCATGTAACTGTAAACTGGAACCTGTCCACTCGAACCACAAGCCAAACACGTGGGAATATTTGGATTTATGCCGACTCAACTCCATTGAAGTAACTAGTTTAAAACATTCTGGTTTAACTGTGCAACATATCAAGCTATGTTTGTATGTAAATATGTAAAGTTAGTTGCCCATCTTCTTGTACCTCAGCAAAGCAACTTTGAATGCTGAGCAACCTGAATAGCCATGTAGCACTCCAGGACTAGTGTTTGATATTCTGGACTCATTAAAAAGTTTCCACTGAAATTCTGAAGCTATGTTTTAAGAATAGCAATATTTTTTAAACACATCATAATCTCATCTCAATCCTATTTCAACAGTGTGTTCAGCAGTAAAATTTAAACCAGTTTCTTGATTAGGAATATCTTTCTTAAATTTGTGCATGACAATCCATCTTTGTTTTTCCCTACATACCACAATGCAGTAATGACAAAGGCAACACCAAAAAAAAAAGCACTAGTCTCCAGTCTTAAGTGTTTTTGAGCTCAATTTTTCCTCACTTGCATATGCTGAGGATAGCTATTTGCCTCCAGACTTATGATTCATATAGGATTGTCATATTCAAGGAGCACTTTTTGGAAAGCTCCAGCAGAAACTGTGAAACACCTGCTTCCAGTGACTCTCTTAGGTCAGTGGAATACTGTTCCTGATCTTCCTGGTAGTAAGAGAAGAGTTTGGGTTAGGTACAGAGAAAATATTCCTAGAACCTGTTGCCATATAAAGCCATTGGGAGAAGACTCCTAAATAAATCTTTACACAAGTGAAACTTTATTGGGTATGTAGCTCAAATCCCTGTAAGCTGTGATGGAATTGTTCTTTGCAAGACTTCTCTATTTCTGTGGAACTCAGAGGGCAATGGAACAGAAAGGGTTCATGAGAATATCTTCTGGTGAAAAAGTGATCTTTAAACTTACAGTTTGTTCTGTCTTTCCCCAAACTTCTCTTTACCGGTCTAACAAAAGAGGACAATTTTTTTAATTTAAAAAAGTCCAGGTGATTTGGCTACTGTCCATATATCTTAGCAGCTGCAGTATTTTTTAATTTTTTTGAATAAAAAGGGAAACAAGAAGAGTACACTCACAGAAAAGTGTTTAAAGCTCCTAATTTCACTTTATTTAATGCAAAAGATAAAAAATAATTGGTAAAAATAGTAATGTGTTAAGTTTAGCAACTATAAACAACAAAAGCATAGTGCAGGTGATCTTTCAATAAAAGTAACTTGAAAGTGTACTGAAGGTGAGATTGAGAATCTCACACCTCATTAAAACAACATTTTGCTTTATTGCTATACAAATTATCACCATTAAAAACTTCCAAAAAGTAAGGGTGCAAGCCTGGCTCCATTGACATGGATGGTTCTCATTGGTTGCAATGGAATCAGGGTTTCCACTGTTATCAGAGATTAATGGTAGTACTGTTGCAGCTAAAGCACTTAAAAAAACTTTGTAGCCAAGGAAATGTTTAGTAAGTATATAATGACCCACTGAGATGTCATAAATTCATCAAGAAACAAATTAAAATGGCAATAAGTCTGAGAAATCCAAAAATCATTTATGAGTTTGTGACAGTTCTGAGATATGAAGTTATATGTCTGACCCGGTCATTGTAACAGGTTTGAAAAGAGTTATCTAATCTGGTGGAAAACATTAAAATTCATTTCAATGGTATAAGACCTAAACTTTCCTACATTTTAAGCTACTTTAAGGAACAGCAAGGGGCTACAATATATGAATATCCTTATTCAAGAGTAAGTGTAAATAAAAGGACATTTGTTGGAGATTCAAATTAAATGCCTCTTAATACCTCAACATTCCTGAATAACAATAGCCAGAAAAAAAGTTATCATCATCCCACCTCAACTCAGAAGCTCAAATCTGAACTATGTGACAGGACATCACAATGAACTTTCTGTAAAATTTTAGTTGGGATATTATCTTAGAACACAGATTCTCCATGGTACAAATTGGTATAACACATGAAGTATCATGTCAATAAAGACTTTTAAGAACTTCTTACCATCTATCAATTCAAATTCCAATTTTAATAAAGTGCCTAAATACACATTTCCACATACTATAGTGGTTCCAAAGAATCCTTTACAGTTGTATATATGTGTGTTTTTTTCTCAAACTGTCTAAATATGTTTACATAAGACACCAGTTTGGACTATATGTATTTCTATCATTTTAAAGAGTAATGAATTGATTTATCATGCAACTCTTGTTATTTAATATTACACTGACCTGTAATATGAAACACAATGCTAGTGGATGTGCTTATTAAAACACTTCAAAAAGAAAAGTTACTGTGCATGTGCAGTTTGGATTTTTAAATGTCATGACCATTAAAAAAAAAACCAAAATCTATTCTGCATTAAAAAACAGCCTGAACATTATTACATAAGAACAGTCTGACCAAACAGCATCCAAAACTGTTAAACTTAGTCGTACAGATTCTTTCAACATCAATACGTATAGTGTTATTTGCCACAGAGATGGGGGGACCTTATAACCACCTTTCTGCTTCAAACAGTTGCTTGCGACCATATTATAAACACTCAACTACAAGAGGTTGCACAGCAGTGTTGCTAACACAACTGCAAACAGCACAAAAACACTACAAGAAGGCTTAACTATTTCTAGTAACTGATGATTTATTGGTTAAAAATGTCTGCTGCCTTATGCAAAAAAGTGTGATCAAAATAGTAATTTTACAAAAGAATTCTTGAAAAGTAGTCTAAAAGGCAAGGCATGCCCATGTGAAGCTGCAGTTGACATAAGTTCCGAGTCATTTTATTCAAATGAGAATTAAATGTTTTCTCAACACAATTGTTAAGAAACGTCAGGTAAAATTTTCCATTCTTCTTTATTCTGTCAACATAAGCAAGCCTGGCAAAACCTCAAATGCTGGGATCTGCCACTACCTGGTAATATGATGTCAGCTATAAAAACAATAGTCTCTAGTAAGTAAATTCAAAGTCCACCTGCACCATATTAAAAACCTTACCTCAGAGATTTCCACACAGACAGGAAGAAAATGGCAATATCGAATGCTGCTGAAAAGGTACAGATTTGTTTAAAAGATGGCAGTGCTATTCTGTCTGCATCAATGTATGGTTAATGCAATAATCAAACTATGTCAAAAATTCTGCATGAACGTTATGTAATCAATGAATAAATGCAGTTTTGCAATCTTACAATCAACCACTTGAACAGTGGTCAACTCTGCCTTTTAATTAAAAAAAACCCCTCACAGAATCCCTAACGCAACAGCTCCTCGCTTCCCATAGTGCTTTGAAGGAAATTTCCTTCTAGAAACAAGTCACTCCAAGAATCTGATAGTCTTGCAGCTGCAACAAGGGAACACTGCTTCCACAAGAACCCCCTTGTGCTTTCTCATATTCACCTGCATTTAGACTGGTCTAAGGGGCATTATGGAGTTAATCCTACCAACAACTTTAACACCATGTTTATATCTAAAACCTGCATGCCTTCAGCTTGGTGGGAGTTGAGGACAAAAATAAGGAAATCACAGACAGTAAGGCAATCGTTACAATGTCAGAAGATGTATTTGGCATTTAAAAAGAGGGAAGGGGGAAACAAGTGCATACAAATACAGCTAGAAGCATTTCTTGTTTGCTAAGTGCTCTGTAGAAAAAGCAGCCCAAGTCACAGCCTACACTGAACAGTAACTGTCACCAAGGAAGCACAACAAAGAGTTGCTATAACAAAAAAAAAGGAAATGCTCTCGTAAGTACATACCTTTTTGTCTTCAAAAATATAGAAACACAATGTATTCAAAAAAAGAAATCAAAATTATACAGCCATGTTTTATGAAGTCTACATTTCCCTTGTCTTGGATATATATATATTTATATATATAGATATTTATAGATATTTATAGATATATACAATTCAAGCAGTTTTAGTTAATGGGGACATTGCTCCGAGAAACTGGGAAAGTCACGAGTCTCTCTCTTTTTTCACTTTCACATCACCTGCAAGAATGGTTGCAATCTCGCCTTGCATGAAGGCCCAAGGGACATTGGAGCCCACCAGAGGGCACTTCTCGCCACTGGGACAATACACCTCGCCACTAGCACCTTGCTGTTTGATGCTTTGTCTGGAGCAAGGGAAGCAAAACTTGTGGGACGGGACAGAAGGGCACTGCACAAAGTGGGTGTCTTCCAGGCGCTCGTGACACAGAGTGCAGCACAGAGGGACGCTGGCTGCCAGAGAAGAGTCTGGGAGGCTGGCAGGGTGCACTGGCTCCATCCCTCCAGTGTTTGCTCCTTGAGTTGACACTTCCCTGCTAGGGCCCAACCTTCTTTGGTTCACAGACGGAGACGGTGGGCTACTGCTATTCCTCCTTGTGGTAGAGTGAACCTGGTTGGCATCTTTGGAGGCATGGTTGCCCCCAGCATTGTCTGCGACCAAAATGAGTGCAGCCATAGGGGACTGGCCATTCTGGACTGCCTCTGGTGGTGTGGTCCGGTTAGAATGAGGGGAAGCAGTGGGTGGAGGGGGATTCATGAAAGATGCAGCTGCCATTGTTATTTTCATCCCTTCTGATGAAGTTGGTAACCATGGTTGTGCCTCTCCATTGATTTTAGGAGGTCCAGCTTCCCCTTCTGGCTCTGGAGAAGGCTTTCTCTTCCTTGCTGCCCGTGCCCCTATAAACACAGGATCGGAGAGGAGAAAGATGTTGCAGAAATACAGCTACACCAACGTGTGTGCAGATGGCAAAGTCCGGGGGCCACAGTCCAGTCCTGCCAAGTACTTAAGAGATAAGCTGATTTTCAAAAACTGGCTTAAAACCAAGTCACTTTGCCTTCCCTCGGGTAGTGGGCCAGCAGTTGAAAGGCAGGCAAACATGCCGTGCCACTGCTTACGCTACAGTACATGCTGCATTCAAATGCGCCTGCACTGTACCACCCTCCCACGCTGGCCTGGAGCCAAACAGCCACTGCATCCTGGTAATCCTCCACTCGCTCAGAACACGGCCAAGCATGAAGCAAAGCACCAGCAACAGGCGGTGCACGCTTGCACCGTCCTAGACCCTACTCGACATGCTTCTAAATGGGGATTACTTGTCAGTCTGCTTGTACCTTTGCACAGGGAGAGCCAGAGCTGCACAGAGCATGAGGGCCAGGTGGAGTGGGGCTCTCCCATTCAGCAAAACGCCTGCTGCTGCTACTCCTCACTGCCTTGAGCGCCTGGGCTCAGCTTGCAAAGGAATGTGGCCGGGGCTATAGGGAGAGGAAACCCTCTCTGTCAGCGCCCTGACTCATCCCTCTTACGCTGTTTCAGCACACCAAACACTGCGCTCGGCTCTCAGGCACCAGGAAGTGGGCGAGGAATGGCGCCCCTCGCTTGTTTTTCCAGGGGAGAGGAGGGCCCCTCCCTCCCCGGTCTCCCGCCCGCCCGAAGCCCGGTCCCAGCAGCCGCCTGCCTCCCCAGGAACCTCACCTGATTTCGCCATGGCCCCGTTGCTCTCGTAGCCCAGCAGCCTCCCGCTCGCCATGCCGGGCTCCTTCTTGAATTTGCTCTCGTAGGGCCCCGCGTGGGCGCCGTGCTGCATGGCCAGCAGAGTGTCGCGCACCGTCTTGGGCTTGCTCACCCAGTCCTGGTCCGAGCCAGTCGCCACCGCTCCACCTCGGCTCTTGCTCTCCACCCCCAGCTGGTCCAGGTTGTCGGCCGAGCCCCGCGCCTGCTGCTGTTGTCCCTTGTCCTTGCCCTCTAGGTCGCTGGCTCCGCTGGCTCCGCTGGACGACGACGACGACGAGACCGAGCCGGGCCGCTTGTGCGCTCCCCCTTCCCCAGACTGCTGCTGGCTCTGCTGCGCCTGCGAGACCGAGACCTGCAGCGGGGTCGGGGCTCCGGAGATGGCTGCCAAGGAGGCGGCTGCAGCCACTGCCGCCCGGCTGTTGATGCTGATGGCGGCGGGCAACGCAGCGCCGTTCATGAGGGGCACCAGGGTGGGGGGCACGGGGTGCGTCCGCCGCGGGTTGGGGCTCTGCCGGTTGAGCTCGGGAGGCTCCTCGGGCTTGGAGAAGCCGTTGGGCACCAGGATGCCATTAACCTGCCTGCCGCCCCCTCCGTACTCGGCACCCAGGCGCGGCGGCGGCCGCTCAGAGGCGGCGGCGGCGGCCAGCGCGTAGCGCTCGTGGGGCTGCTGTGGGGCGCGGGAGGCCGCCTCGGCTGCTGCAGCCGCCGCCGAGTGCATCTCCTTGGCGCTGAGCGGCGGGGGCTGCTGCTTGGCATGGGGTGGCGGTGGCGGGGCCCGGCCCTCCTGGAAGCTGTGCGCTCTCTTGAGCTGTCGAGCCGTGTCAATGACGAACTCCACCCGGTCGGCCCCTTCATAGTTGACGCAGCCCCTGCAGACGGGCTCCGTGAAATCCCAGATCATGGCCCACGGCATGCGGGGCAGGTCGCACAAGTAGCACGATTGCCTGCGGGAGGCAGCGGCCACGGCCACCGCGGCGGACGACATGGCCCAGTCCAGGGGCAGCGAGCGCCCCGCGCCTCGTCCCCGGCCTCCGCCTCCCCCTCCTCTTCCCACTGCTGCTCTTCTAGCCACCGGAGAGGCTGTGTGTTTTACAGCTGCCGCAGGCTTTGGCACCGACTGCCGCCTCCCTTTCCAAACGAACGGGGAGAAAGCCCCCTTCGGCCAGGCTCTCCTAATCCCCCCGGCTGCAGGCACTCACAGGGACGTGGCGAGGCGCATCGCCCAAGCACGGCAATCTCCGGCCCCCACTACGGCGTGCTGTTCCTCCTGCCCGCACCGCGCTGCTCGCTACTACAGCGCTGCCCGCCGGCTGCCAGCCGCCCAGACACTCACACTGGGGCGGGGACTCCAGCCGCCGCCGCCGCCGCTGTTGCGCTCTGCTCCAGTGACTCGATTCTTCGACAGTGCCCAGGAGCGCCTGCGTGCAAGGCTCTCCCCCTGCCTTCCCCCCTCCTCCCTTCTTTCCTCCTCCTGCTGCTCATTGAACTTCTGCCAAGACAACAAGAGCTGCAAGAATAACCAGCTCTCTCCGAGTCAGCACGCCGGGGGGAGGGGGGAGGGAGCGGCAGGGCTTTCGCATATGTGAATGGATGCAAAATGTGGGGATCTGGGAGCCTTTCCCATCTCCTTCCTCTCTCTGAGGCTGAAATGCAGGAGGGTTTGTGTGATGTTTGTCATGTGAACGGCTATCCGATTTTTAAATCTAGGTTATCCGAATCCCTTGCTCCAGTTCTTCAAGCGTCTATCTATATTGACTCCCCGCACCGTGTGACCTTTGGCAAATGGCTCCGGGACTGCTTCTTTAGAACTGAAAAAAACCCAGCGGAACTGAAGCTTCTGGTCTTCTCAATAGCGCCCCCCCCACCACCACCACCACTAAAAATGTTTAATTATAGTACACTAGAGACAGGAAGGGACGTGTGTACGACGACTGTATGAGTGAATCTTTAGGATCGCTGCCACTCCTTTCAGTTACATTAAGAATTGTTATTCCCAGTGTGCAGATTTATTTTAAAATAAATCCCAGTCCTACTGATTTTAACAGGAATTGCTTTCAAGAAAATGCAGATGCGACCAAAGCCTGCAGATGCTACCTTAAGCATAGATAACCTGGGAGTGCCATGGAATTCGTTGAATTTACTTCTGAGTAGGCATGTCCAGAAACTGAAAACTTGGAGCTGCGGCTCCCAAGCATGCTAATTAAGAACCACTGACGTTAGTATACTGTACTTGACAAATGAAATGCAGCTAAGGTGAGGATGTATTCCCAAAATCGCTTACTCGAATGGTGGTGCAACTTCCCCTTGCTACCCACAAACGGTTTAAGGTTGTTGATACGTGAGGTTATTTTCGAAACCCGTGACAAATGAATAATTCTACGCTGTAGCTATACAATGTTCAAAAGGCATCCGAGAGCAGGTTTACACTTGAGAAGCCCCACAAAAGGGCATATGGAAGCTCCGAGTTGAAGTTTTGAGAATAGCCGCATGGGTAATATACACAAAGTTTTTACAACCTGTTATGCTTATTCATCGCTTTTGTATTTGGCTACACGCAGTGGTAGCAAGCGCCATTCTTTTCTCCTTTTCCCAACATAAAACTAAACGCGACCATTTGTTTTAGGAATAGGGGCGTCTCTGCCTCCCTCCCCTCCCTTTACGAGCAAAACGGCGTTAATCGTGCAAATTCACACAGCACACATGTACTGTATACGCAGACTTTTCATAAACAACTGATCTCCTTAACCAGTTCGCCTGCAGATACTCTTCGACGACACACATTCCGAACAGCTCATTTGTCATTTGCGTACTAAGAGTGAGGAAGGGGCTGCTGCCACTACAAGGAAAGGCATAATCCTACTGTATATATGTCGGTGTCGCTCTGTGTACGGATGAGATTGTGCAGGGTAAACAAAGTGGAAGCGCTTCCCTAAAACCCTTGCGTCTGGGTCACCGTTCCCACAGAGCTGCTGAGTTATGTAGGTTACAAAGGAAAAGGGGGAAGGGAAAGGAAGGCAGCTCTGACGTCCGCATTTTGTTCAAGGGCTTGTGCCGCACTCTCTGCGCAGGCGCACTCGGAGACGTGACTCTATGCAATTGGCACTTGGAGCCTTACTAAACAAAATGCACATTCCAGGGACCGAGAGAGACCCACAGCCAGCGCCGCCACTGCGCCGTCACAGCTTTACGCGCCGCCCTCCTTGCTGCTATTTCTGGGCTCCAAACGGTTCCTCCTCCCAGCGTTTAACTTTTGCTTAAGGTGGCATGAAAAACATGCAGGGAGTACTGGGCTGGGTAAAACGGCGGCGTTTACAGTAGAGCTCTTTCTGTAGTGTTGTGCATTAACAGGCAGTTCATTTTAAAAGAAAAGACGCGGGTCTCTTGATCCTGTGTAGTGAATTCGGCAGTGCAGTGCAGATCCTGGTTCAACAGTCTGAATAATTTGCAATGTTAGGTCCAGAGGGTGGGTAGGTAAGTCAGTTACAGCAAAACCAAAAAAGCGGGGGCGCGTTAAAATGTCGTTTACTGCCGCCATGATTTGTCTCTGCAGCAGCTCTGCCTGTTTTACAGTTGCGGACCGTTCCGTCGTGAGCTGTTTCGCAATTGCAGACCCTGTTGATATTTCCCGAGGGCATTTGCAAATAAGATAATTTTGAGAACTCGTGATTTGTTTTTAATAATCCGCACGAGCCTTTTCGGTCCTTTTTTTAAACTTTTTTTTGTTACATGTTCAAAAACAGCCTAGTCTTGCTCCCACTGCAGTGAATGCAAATCTATCCGTTGACTCACTGGCTCTGATACTTACCAACGCCTTTTAGTTGTAACATGAACCTAGGAAAATGTTCCTCCCCCGTCCTCAAGCTCAGTTGCTTTAGCTGTCAGCTTTCCGACCGCCATTCTTTTCTTTTTAATGCAAACAAACGCCCCAGGCCGATTTTTAAAAATATCTCTCCTTTGAACTGGAAAGAACTGGTTCGTGAGTTGGAGGAGCAGAGTGTAGATTATAATCACTACAACGAGATTGGCAAAGGGGGGGGGGAGGAAAGGGAGGAATCATGCTGACGTTTCTGCCTTGTTATTGAAAATGCAGAGTTGTTTGAACAGCTTTTCCTAATGAATCGGAAGGGGGGGGCAAACCGTTCTTGGTTTTATTGATTTATGGATAAACCTGCTCCAAAAATCACATGGCAAACGTTGAATCCAATATTAACCCGCGTTGGATTTACCAACAAATATTTCCTGAAACTCCCACCGGGATTTCCACAGTAGGTGTTGCCGATTGTTACAGATGCGTTTTCAAGGCTGCCAGACAATTCTACCAGCCTGTAAACCGGTGCGGCGAGGTTGATGCACGAACCAACTTGTGAAGGGAATTGTGCGGACGACACCCCCCCCCCCCCCCGCGCCTGTTTCTTTCCCTTGGAAACTTCAACCAGGGATAAATGGAGGGGAGTCCTGTTGTTCTCTGGCGCACTGCGGGGAGAATCGTTTTCTGTCCTTCCATGCCTCCCCAGGGAAGTTCTCAGCACTGCATTTGTTCAAGGCCACTCATACGTCGTCACCCCCACATTCGTTTTCTTCTCTGCCACCCCCCCACCAATATGATCGATTTTAAACAGACTTGGGAAGGATATTTTGTGTTACAAAGTGAAATCTACTCCTTTAAAAAAAGATCTATAGTTAAAAGGGCTGGGTTTTACCTAACCTTGGAAACTGTCTTGCTACCTGCTTCCTAACGGCCATGAATGTCTACAATGCCTTTGAAATGGCATCTACCTCCATCCGCCCAACCCCCTCAGCTCTTCATGTTGGTTTGGGCAAGCAAAGTTTAACACGCCTTGTTTTCAGTTTCAAAACCGCCATGCTTTTTGCATTGTCGGTCCGTCGATTTTTGTCAGTTGTGCTCTCTTCATTCTTTGTATCTGTGCGTGTGTGTATTGTTGATGTTCTAAAGGCGCTCTATACTTTTCGTCAACAGATTTTTGTTTGTGCCTTCCACCCACTGCCCCGGTTCTTTCTCCACGGTGAACTTGGACTCTTTCCAACGCGGCTGCAGCACATACATACACACACGCACACATACAACAAGCGAGAGGGAGAGCCGGGTTTCTAGGGTGAGGCAATGCGTCTGCAATTCGCAGAGACAAGGCTGGAATTGTAATTGCTTCCATCATGTGATGGCTTATGAAAGAGGAAGTTCGGATGCTTTAGTCACGTACTGCTGTGCCCTCTCGCTTAGCCTCCAGGTCCTGTAAAAGGGGGGAAAGAATGCATATATGAGTTGTCAGTACTGGTGGAGAGCCAAGAAATAGCCTGTTGGAGCAGGGGAAAGATTGTGAGCTGCAATTAGCCAAGGGGGGTGGGGAGGAGACTTTTCCCTGACGGGGAGACTTGGGGAAGGGTCGTTTGCCTCTCCACGTCCTAGTAAGGTTATCAGAAACGACCCTCTATAGAGGACTTGACATGTATTGATTGAATGGTGCACAATTTTAAAACGAAAATGTGTTTCGTTCTGGGAAAGGAAAAACAGAGTAGGTTTTGTTCTTTTTTTTTGAAGAAAGGCCGCCCGTCTCCTGTTTCTCCCCCTGGAAACATGATATTTTGCAGGGATGCATACGTTTTCCAGAGTCAAACAATGGCGTGTGTGGGAAGAGTTGCTCTTCTGAACTGAACGAATCAAGCCCTTGAAACTTAACCTCTTCAAGGCTTCCATTGTTGCCTAGTAATTCTATATTTAGGAACAGTTATTGCTAGAGGACACCTAATGGTGGTTGGCTGTAATGCCAGGCACTGGCAAAATAGCTTGTATAACCGTTGGAGAAGACAAACACAATAAAGACTTCTGATTATGTTCTTGACTAAAATATAAAATCAGGAGTCCTGGCATATGTTCTTTCAGGCACAACAGATTTCATAAACAGGGAGGGTAGTTTTATGCATCACAATTATTTTAATTTTTTAAAAAGTCTGTTCTGTTTTTTAGACTTCTTGTTGGTTCGACAACATAAATTCCTATTTCATTGTTTATTGAATGCCCCATCATCTTGTTGATTGTATTGACTCAATCTGTGTTGTCCACCTTGAATCCCAGTAAAACAGTTGGACTGCAAATGATGTAATAAATAAGAGACCTTTGGCACCCCTAGAATATGTTAACTAAGGAGAATTAGTCTATAATTTGGCAGCCTCAAACTGACCTCTATCAGAGGATCTCAGCACCATGATCAAGGACGTAGGTAAGCTTCATGTCCGAAGCTCCGCCCCTCCGTTTGTGGGTTTTAAAAACATTTTAGTGTTTTTTCGGTTTTTGGCCTGCAGGGGGCGCATTGTTTGAGATAGCAGCACCAAACTTTCAGGGATTGTTTGGGGGATGCTCCTGGTGATACTACCCGAGTTTGGTGAGGTATGGTTAAGTGGGTCCAAAGTTATGAACTCCCAAAGAGGGTCCCCCCATCCTCCATTGTTTCCAATGGGAGCTAATAGAAGATGGGGACTACACCTTTGAGGGTCCATAACTTTGGACACCCTGAACCAAACTTCACCAAACCCGGGAGGTATCATCAGGAGAGTCTCTTACTGATACCACCCAGGTTTTGTGAAGTTTGGTCCTGGGGGTACAAAGCTATGGACTCCCAAAGGGGGTGCCCCATCCCCCATTGTTTCCAGTGGGAGCTAATAGGAGATGGGGGCTCCACCAAACTTCACCAAACCTGGGTGGTATCATTAGGAGAGTCTCCTAAAGATACCCTGAAAGTTTGGTGCTTCTAGCTTAACAATTGCACCCCTGACAGCAGGCACCCCCCAAATTTCCCCAGATTCTCCTTTTAAATCCACCCCCTTCGGCATGAATTTAAAGGGAGAATATGAGGCCCTCAGTTTAAAAGCAGAAGAAGAGTTGGTATTTATATCCCCCCTTTCTCTCCTGTAGGAGACTCAAAGGAGCTTACAATCTCCTTGCCCTTCCTCCCTCACAACAAACACCCTGTGAGGTGGGTGGGCCTGAGAGAGCTCCGAAAAGCTGTGACTAGCCCAAGGTCACCCAGCTGGCGTGTGTGGGAGTGCACAGGCTAATCTGAATTCCCCAGATAAGCCTCCACAGCTCAAGTGGCAGAGCAGGGAATAAAACCTGGCTTCCCCCCCACACACACACCATAAAAAATCTATACCTACGTCCCTGACCATGATCATTGTCACCTATGTGAATGTTGTCTACTATTAAGAATTGATGTTCTCATAACTGGCATTTACTTTAACATATGATTGATGTTATCTTCATTTTGCAAAGGATAAACAAAAAGCAGCATTATTTTAGTCTCGGAGGCACTGGTTAAAATCACTGCTGTTGTTAAAATCACTGCTTAGTCCTGGGGAAATCATTCAGTCTAGTCTATGTCAAAGAAAAACTCTACATAAATTATTCTAAATAAATGTTTTGGACTGGGAAATTCTAACTTGTACCTTATACGAGAAGGATTGGGAAGGAATAAATTAGAACAGATCTCTGCACTAGAAACCTAAGGAGCATGTTTCTGGTCCAACCTCCCCCCACCCCAGTTTTTGGCAAATTTTCAGACTCTTAGTGAAACCAGTATTTGTCAAATTTGTACATCGTTTGGGGAAAGAAGTGGAAACTTACCAAACAATTTTGCTAGTTTCCTTGTTAAAGGCCTCCAAATACTCATATTCTAAGTTATCTAAGGTATGAGACCCCCTCTGAAACCCCTCTGTAACTTATGGAGGCCAGGGAAGAGGAGGTTACAAATGTTTGTTTCTTCTGAGCTCAGAATGAAAACTGACATTGGGAAGTTGATAGGAGAAGACATGCAGAATGTGAATAGGGAAGAGGATTGGGAGAATATTCCTAAGTGTTTCTAATCAGCCAGCATGGTGTAGTGGTTAAGCATGGTGGACTCTTATCTGGAGAACTGGGTTTGATTCCCCATTCCTCCACATGAGCAGCGGAGTCTTATCTGGTGAACCGAATTGTTTCCTTTCTTCTGCATATGATGACTGCTGGGTGACCTTGAGCCAGTCACAGTTCTCTGAGAACTCTAAGCCTCACCTACTTCACAAGGTGTCTGAGGTGGGGAAGTGAAGTGAAGGGAACTTTGAGACCCCTTGAGGTAGAGAAAAGCAGAATATAAATCCAACACTTCTTCTAATGCGGTGATCACCAACGTGGTGCCTGTGGTTATTCTGGTGGCCACCATTGTGTTTCCTGGTGCCCATTTTATTCTTTCCCAAAGCAGAAAACCATTCTGAATTTCCTCCATCTCACAGGAGCAGGAAGTGAGTCTAATTGAGAAAGGCAGACTATAAATAATTTAAATAAAGGAATACAGAAAATATCACCTTTGTTTCTGCAAGAAACATATATTTGGAAACAGCTCCTCCATCATAGGAGAATGGGCTTAGAACCTTACATCTTATAATTACTGTCCCTAACAGCCATATTGTGATTGGCATGCCTTGCATAGCAGCTACATGAAGAAGAAGAGTTGGATTTATATCCCCCCTTTTTATCCTGCAAGGAGACTCAAAGGGGCTAACAAACTCCTTTCCCTCCTCCCCCCCACAACAAACACCCTGTGAGATAGGTGGGGCTGGGAGAGCTCCAAATAACTGTGACTAGCCCAAGGTCACCCAGCTGGCATGTGTTGGAGTACAAAGGCTAATTTGAATTCCCCAGATAAGCCTCCACAGCTTAAGTGGCAGAGCGGGGAATCAAAGTTTCTCCAGATTAGAGTACACCAGCTCTTAATCACTATGGCACTGCTGCTCCTGAAGGACATACAAAGGTTGTCTCACACTGAGCCAGATTGTTGTTCCATCACAGTGAGTACTGTCTACTCAGACTGTTCACCAGGATCTCAGGCAGAGGTCTTTTATGCCACCTGTTACCAGACCCTTAAACTGGAGAGGACAGGAATTGAACCTGGGACCTTCTGCACACCAAGCAGATACTTTACCACTGAGCCACTTCCCCTCCTCACCATTTTGGAATGGCCCCACTTCAAGGGAGGCTGGACCTTTCACTTCAGCCAGAGACGTCTTGACCCCTACCAACTCTGCCCACAGCTGTTTAGCAGGGGGGAATAGCTAGGGGAAATGGGGTGATCAGCATTACAATAATGCCATGGTGTCACTTTTAGTGTGACCCAAAGTGATGTCATTGTGTTGGGTGATGCAATAGCATTCTCCCAGCACTCTATGATTAACTCCACTCCCATTTCAAGTCTCCTGCCTGTTGAAAGCCTTGGGTTCACAATCTTACCCACTTCTCTTGCTCAGAATTTCAAAAGTACCCACAGGCTCAATATGGTTGGGGTTGCCTGATCTAATGAGGTATCTGATACGTGTGTCCAAGAGTTAGTCTCCTAGTCAGGAACTACTTTTCCTCTTTCAAATAGTGCTTACAATGTAAACTAAACCCATTATTTTTGATGTGAGTTTTCGATGTAAAGGAACATAATGGTTGCATTTTAAATATCTGAAAAGTGGTGAACTTTACCCCCTTGTTTTCTGGGAATATCCTTAGCAAGCCATTTTACAAATAAACAGGAAACTATGGAATCTGTGACCCTTATCGTGAATATCTGTAGCTGTAGTCATGGCTTGAAACACATTAGTTCAATAGGCCAAAAAAGCTCCACAGAAAATGGGGGAAAGCCAAGAATTTTCACAGGAAACACATAACAGAAATAAGGGGTAAACAGAGAACTAAGAATATCACTTGGTTGAAAAGTTCATTTTGCAAAGCTCTTTGATAAAGTTTACATTAAACAATTAAGCTGTTTTTCTCTCGGACTGTTAACTCTTCACTTTACAAGTAATGACAGCATTGCATTGTTAAAAAAGAGAACACTGTAGAGTACTACATCAATTCATTGAATATCTTTGGATCATGATAGATTTTTCTTTTTTGCTAGATTCGAAACCTTTAAAGTGATCTTCTGTAGGCAGGATCACACAGTAATACCGTAGCGGTCCACTGGAGTTGAGAAGCTGGAATTAGTGGTAACCATCATCTTTTCCAACTTGAACTACTGACCCCCCATCCAAGCTATGTATCCCTTATGGCTATGTGGTGCCAGTTTCATATGCATACAGTTGAAACAAAAGTGACCCTTTGGGACAGACACTGAAGTACTATGCAAGCCAGCTGTTCTGCAGACTTAAAAGAATGTAATCAATTTGAAATTTAGTCAAGGCCAGCAAACTTTGAAATGGCTTTTGCTACAGTCATTAGAGTATTGGACCAAAACTAGGAAACCCAAATTCAAATCCCCACTTGGCCATGAAGCTTACTGGGAGATCCTGGGATAGTCATTCTCCCTCAGCCTAATGTGAGGTATCACAGGGATAAAATAGGGTTATGGGGGGTTGTCTAAAACAAACCTGAGCTCCTTGGAAGAAGGCTTGGAATGAAATGTGTTTGATGAAGAAGAAGAAGAAAACCCTCTACTCTCCAACACCATTATCTCTTGATATGCTGATCAACTCTGTACAAATGGGGGCTTATTCAGGTTTCAACTGCAGTTTTTGGCACCAAGTTTTATGAGGAAGAGTCAAGGAAGAAAGATGATGGAGCATATTCACAAATAGATTTTCTCTAATCTCCTGGGTCTCTTGCAACATTGATAGGTGCGAAAGCTTTGAAGAACAATCTTTAATTATGCCTAAGTTAACTTATCTGCATAATTATAATTGAGATTGCTCGATTACATTATATAAGTACTTTCCCAGAGAAAAAGAGGGTAAGGAATGGCGCTCTGGTTAAGCAGAGGAAGAAATAACAAGATTGCAGAGGCTGGAAGTTAATGCTGTTCAAATTCAGTTGAGAAACAACAACAAAAGAGGTTGACAAACTGCCGAAGAAGGCTTGGGAGGGTGGGTATAATCCTACATATGTTCTTTGAGTCAAGACTGTACAGCTTTTCAAAAACATGTCTTAACGCCCCAACTGAACATTGTATGCAAATATGTGTAAAGAATGTTAGTAGAGTCACCTGTGTTACAAAATAGCTATTCTGGGAAAGAGTAGTTTAGAGCAGAAAAATGGCAGTTTGGAGGAGGTGTTCAATTCTTTCTCTGCCCTGCTTTTTTTCTGTGGCATCTTCTCTTCAAACCCAGCAAGAATAAAAGGCAACTCAAATTTGGGTAGCAAGATGGCCCAGTTGGAGAGTTTAGAAGTCTTCCCCCCTTCCCTACTGCTCTTCACCTAGAAGTTGCCATCTTAGCTATTGCATACAAGTAAAAATGGTTGAAAAGATCACAGAACTATATAATAATGTGCCCTTTAGGGAAAATGAAAAGAGGGAAAATGCACAAAATTGTCACAGACCTCTACAAAATGTGCCTTCTCCTAATCTCCGCTAACTTGGCATAGAGATGATCTCATGTTCCTACTCAACATGGTGCATGATGTTTCAAAATGTATTATTTATATATTATTTGTGCCACCTTGCCAAGCCCCTTTGCAAGTGGAAATTTTAATTGTGTGTAAAACTGAGATGCTTTCCTGTCTGTCGCAGATTTGGCAGAGAGAATCCCTTGAGTGACAAGCAACCTGAGAGAATCCCTTGAGTGACAACCCTGTGACTGGGAAAAATAGCTATGCCCAGATAAGTGTTTCCAATTGATACTAAAGGAAGCAAGCAAACAATCCACTCTGAATAAGAAAAAAGAATATTTTAATTCTGGGTTTAATTAAACCAAATCAAGTTGTTTGAAAAACAGCAAAATGAATATGAAACCACCCTCATTTTTTAACACACATGCCCTAATGCAACATGCCAATCCAAACTGCTTCCTGAAATAGTTCCAGTATTATAATGATATAATGCAAGGAATAAGTTTGGCCCAGATATACCAGCTACAGAAAACTAAGTCATAAGACAAAGGGCCATGTCTGTCCCACAGGAGTTGGAATCCTAGCCCAGAATGTCCGAATCATAGTCTGCACAAGAAAAGGTATCCATGTTGTCATTAAACTTTGTTCATTGCTGAAGCACTCCACAAAATGTCAGAAAAATGGGTGCTGTGTGGTTTCCGGGCTGTATGGCCGTGTCCTAGCAGCATTCTCTCCTGACGTTTCGCCTGCGTCTGTGGCTGGCATCTTCAGAGGATCTGAAGATGCCAGCCACAGACACAGGCGAAACGTCAGGAGAGAATGCTGCTAGAACACGGCCATACAGCCCGGAAACCACACAGCACCCAAGTGATTCCGGCCGTGAAAGCCTTCGACAATACATTGTCAGAAAAATGTCAGTCTAAAATGTGATGGTTCACAAAATATTTTAATTATCCCTTTAGATTTAATGAAATATGAACCAGAGGCATGTTGATATATGAAGCAGTCTTTAATTGTCAAAGAACCCATACTCATGTGTAAGAAATATGCTTTGGATGAATAGATCAGTAAAATGCGTGTACATGTCCCAAGGTTTGTTGCTTCTTTGTACAGCCTTCCAGTTTGCATGGCTCATCTTTTGTGCAGAACTCCCAGATCAAGAGAAAATGTGTAAGAAAGACATCCATTAAAAATAAATCAAACACTTTTGAGGAATGTTTTTGCCATGTTTTTAAAAAGCTGCTTCACAGAAGTTAGAAAAATTATAGCTAACATGTTTTTAATGCATTAAATCTAGCAGAAGCTGCTACACTTAGGGATTTTTCTTGTTCTTACATAATATGCATATTCTTAAAAATTCTCTTTGATTTGAATTCTGGTCAAGGCTAATCTTTCAGATCTTTTCTTCTTCTTAAAACTGTGAGAAATAAAGAGAACACTAATAGAGTTATACAAGCCCGCAACATACCTTGATTTACAGATGCAGAACTGAAGAATTCTTCCAAATAAAGAGTTTTGAGATTCTGTTGTGCTGTTTTCAGCTTGGCTGATATATATACAAGTTCCCTGTATACATTGTTGACCTCTGATACATGAAATAGTGGACTGAGGAGATGACTACCTGGGTTAAGATTGTATAGCATACACCAAAATAGGTATTGTAACACAAATCCCCCACTCCAGCTCATGGTTCTTTGAGGTATTTCTACCACTTCCTGCTTAATGCTACAACATTTTGTGCAATTTCATGCAGGTTTCCTCAGAAGTAAGTCCCACTGTATTTGATGGGGCTTACTTTCAAATAAAATATATGTAGGATTGCACTATAAATTGTACTATAAATTGGCTATGGGAGAAGCCGCTATCCAAAGTCTGTTCTTCTAATTTAGTTATGTAGAAGGAGGGTGAGAACAAAGCCTTTTGTTGGATACATACAGAAGACATAAAACTTAATGTATAGCTATATTTAAAAGCCTCTTTACAGGAGACATGCTTGCTTCAGATCCTGTCAGCTTACATATTTTGCATATCCTCCTTATTCCAGCGAAGTGGTTTTCAAGATAACTTATCCCATCCAGCAGTTTTTAAAAAAAGTAAAAGTACCATTCCATGTAGGTTCCACATCTAAATATGCCAGAAGAACTTTTCATGAGTCATAATTACAGTGTAAATGCCAACTCATATTAAGATAACATGCCAAAGTAAGACAGCAAACAGGCAAACAAACAGGCTTTTCACCTGACTGTTTGATCTTTGACACTAAAGGCAACTTTCCACCAGTTTTCAGTGACAATACAATTCATTACTTTGATATTAAAGAGTCAAAGACATATTTGGATTCAAAGTGTACCTGTGGGTACAAAAGGAATGTATTATCTGGAAGTTACATGTAATGTTTCTTATCTAGCACACACCAATCCACAATGAAATAATAAGTTACGTGTAACTTATTGTTTCATTGTGGATTGGTGTGTACTAGATAAGAAACATTTTTCTCTTGCCACTCATGGACTTGAGGGAATCAGTTTAACGCTGGCATAAGGGCCAGTTATGGCCGTTTCCTCACTTACAAAATGGTGGACGATACGCTGCGGTTTCCTTTGCTGTGGGACCTTTTGAGCGCGGGCTCATGGTCCCCACCGCAGCTTCCACAGCTTCCGCCCCCTTGTTCAAATGAATGCTGCAGCCGCGCAGCCTCTACACAGGACTCCCCACGATCCGCTCAGGGGCTGTCCTGATTGGGGTGGGATTTTTTTCAGTGTTCTAAAAGACAAATCAAACCCACTATTTGAGCACTCAAAACAACATGGATACGTGGATTTTTAGCATTAAAAAAACCCAGGCTGCACACACACCCTGCTGTTGCCTAATTGGATGGATGGCTTTATGTCATCAGCAACGGCGGGAAACTTAAACCTGGAGTCCCCCCCCCCCCGGGCTTCCCCACTCCCCCGTGCTTGGCGCGGGGTTTTCAGAAAAGTGCTTGACCATCCAGCAGCAGAAAAGACGTGCGCTGAGGAGGAAGGAGAGCGGCAGAATCAGGGTCGCTGCATTGTCACTGCTGAGGAAGTGGGGAATGCAACAGGCCCCCGGATTATTTGATGAGAGTAGCGCACAACAAAAGGTGAGTGGGGAAACGGCCACTGCTGCGCAGGGCCCTAGCACTACTGCTCTCAGGTGCTGCCACAGTCCCACAGTGACTATGCTTTGGCACAACTTGGGCACAGAACTCTACACTGGCATTGGTGTGGGCGGATTGCAAGGTGTAGCTGGAGTTAGTCAGCTCCCTAAGCCCTTTCAATAAGAAGAAGAGTTTGGATTTATACCCCCACTTCTTACCTGTAAGGAGACTCAAAGGGCTTGCAATCTCCTTTTCCTCCCCACCCACAACAAACACCCTGTGAGCTAGGTGAGGCTGAGAGCTCCAAAGAGCTGTGACTAGCCCAAGGTCATCCAGCAGGCAACAGTGCCCACCATGTTGCAGAATCCTGCAACTTCCACGAACCTTCCACAGATGGGTGGCAGGTCCCTCTCTTCTCTGAGAAAGCATGCATGTTCCACTAGGTCAGCCAGTATGGCACCCAGGAAGCTGTGCAGACAGTGGCTCACCGAGGACTAGGTCATCTCCAGGACATAAGCCATGACTCCTTGGAAGGATCTGGTGGCAAGGAACATGTAGACCTTCTGTAGAACACAGATGTCACATGGGGCAGGAGCTTGGCCCTGGAGATATGGCCCAAGTTCCTTGCCCAAGTCTTGGAGGGCCACCCTGTTCAAGTGGAAGCAATCCAGGCAGGCACTGTTTCAAAGATGGTGGGTGCTGCTGTGTGCCCAGTATCAGCAAGCATGGCACCTCTAACATCCAGTGCCACCCAAGCATAGAGCACTGGCAGTAGGCGGATATGTTGCACAGTCAGCTGTGCTGAATATGGCAGGAAGGGGTACCATGCTAAGATAGGCTGGCCAGGGCCTGCAGAGAGAGGATGTGTAGTTCACTACAGTCAAAGTTGCTGGGAACCATGAGATCCAGACATGCTCTGAACCCAAAACTGCCCCCCCTTTATCTACCCATCACAGCTGGTTACTCCTCTGTGTGAATGGCTTCCTACTGATGGCTGGTGCACACTGTGGTGAGACTGGGGGTACACAGTGCCTTGTTTTGCCTCCCTGTGTGTGGCTGTCATGGCCATACCAAGATGTGGCAGTGGTGATGGCTACTGCAAGCCTATCTGGATCAAGACTGAGAAGGCACTGCCATACAGGTTCGTGGTGGAGCATGTGAGCGTAGCCCTTGCACCCACAAGAACTAGCTTTGCCACTTCATGCCACCATACCTTCTGGCATGTGGTGGCCCAGTCGGTCTCTGCCCTAGGGCATGCCACCTGGATGGAGGGGTCCATTCTGAAGTGCTGGAATTATTCTTTCTGCCCTGCTCAGAAACATGTGCATGCCCCCATAGTTCAGGGTATCCCTTATAAACAGGGACAGCAGCGTAACCATGCGGGCATACAGGGGTCTGAAGCCCCAGCGCAGGTCACATGGGGGTGCATTGTCAAGCACCCCCAATTGCACCCCCATCTAAACTCCACATGGAGTTTGGGAGCAGGGATGCTGTTGGGAGTTTGGGAGCAGGGAGCCAGTCAGTGCAGGCTTGCCTTGCCCCAAACTCCACATGGAGTTTGGAGCGGGCTGGGCTCATTTGATGCTGGACTTGGCTTGCAGACTTTAAAGCTTGACCCAAGCCACACTGAACATAGGATTGAACTGATCAGGCAGACCAGAGCTCCAGTTTTATTCTGTTGGCTCTGCCCCCAAGCTCCACCTCCCTTCTGGGTTTTGAGAGCCCTTTGCTCTGTATGGGCAGGGGATAAGCTTAAGGTCCTGGGGGGTGGGGGGATGCTCAGGCCCCTTCCCCACTATCAGGTGCCTAGGGTCTTGTGACTGAGCTTGGTCCTTTGTGAGCTCCTGACAACAAGCAAGCCTTCCTAGCCACGGCCCTTTCCCCTTCAGTCTGTGCCAGGCACTTAGCTCAGCTTCTGTGTCTAGTGACTTCTGACTGGTTCTGGATGCCGTGACCATCAGAGCCCTGCCACCTCACCACAACACCTTTCTTGGAATGCAGCAGTGCGGTTGCTGGGGATGCTGGCATGCTTGCACCAAAAGAAAGCCAAACAAACCCACTATTGTTCTGCTGGCAGTGTGTAACTAAACCCTGCAGGAACCAGACTGGTGGTGCTATAGTTGCCCCACAGCTGACAACCACAGTGCAGGTTCACCTCAAGATTGCTCAGTAAATGTGATGCAGTCTTTTCACATTTTTACTCGGCCATAAACATTGAATACTTTTTAGTGCTGCAGCCTTTTTTTTATTTACAAAATTGAGCCAACAGTCTCATGTTCAAATAAAAAAAGTGAATCATTATCACAGAGCCCTATCCACAAATTGCTCCCTGAATTCTAGCCCTGGGAAAATAATAGCACTTGCTCCAGAAATGTACTTTGAAGCTCTGGTTTCTAGACAACAGATGGTGCTGCTAAATACCTGGGCAGAGTCTGAGGTCATGGTATCCAAGAAATTAACAAGATACGTTATCTCTTCTAGCCACAGAAATAGTGAAGTGCTAGAGGTGATACGTATGCAATCTTGTGGAGGCTGGCATAGTGGCTGGCTGCAAAGACTGACATAGCCTTTTCATGCGTTTCAAGAAGTGGCAATTACCTGGATGCATCAGTGGCTCAGGCTCCATGATTTGTCTCCATCTGACATAGTATACAAAGGGGAGATTTGAGTATTACTTGCATAGCAATCTTTTGGACATTCCAGTGGTTCTGCATCTCACAGCGTGGTTGTGACTGAGTGACAATCTATATTTTAGCATCCACAGCAGTGTCTTTCGCTAGCATTTCAACTCATGGCCGTCATACAAGTGGAATTACTGCCACAACTGGTGCTAAGCACAAACAAAAAAACAGGCCGATTGCAACATGCTTTGTTTATAATTTATTTATTCACAAAGTTTGCATGTCTCCTTTTTGCCCTCCAAAGGGTCACCAAGGCAACTAACAAATTACAACATACTTAATAAAATCATATTTTATTATTAAAACCATTACTACCCCCAAACATACATAGAATCATAGAGTTGGAAGAGACCCCAAGGGCCATCAAGTCCAACCCCCTGCAATGCAGGAACATCATTAAAACATTTTAAATCTGAGATAAAATACATACAGGACATGGACACAACAATTAAAACATTGCACAGAAAACATGAATTCTGATGGGAAAAAGCCTTCACCTGAAATACAAGCAACAGAAGACGACAAATGAAACTCACTAAGAGTTCCAGAGTTTTGGTGCCACAAGCAAGAAGGTCCTCTCCTGGTTTTTCATCCCCCTAAATTTAGAGGATGGGGGAACTCAAAGCAGTGCTTCTGAACAAGATTGGAGTGATCAGGCTGGTTCATAAGGGAGTAGGTGGGTCTTCAGGTACATTGGTTCTATGTAATATAGGATTGAGAAGGTTAACACTAGTACCTTGAATTGTGCCTGGAAGCAAATTGGGAGGCAGTGTAGATGGGGTGTTATGGTCCTTATGACTCACTCCAGTCAACCCCATCCAGAATGAGTGACACCTTAAATCCTGGGTCACCAGAATTCTGCTCACACACAGCACTTCCATCATTTTAGGGTTAGCAGTTTATTAGCCTGAATCCACTCCAAAACTGTTTCTAGCTATCATTTCAGATTTCCTACAATCTCCCTGTGATCAGCTGGAAGTGAGAGATAGAGTGTAATTGGCATATTGGTGACAACCCAGCCCAAGTTGCTAGATGGCCTTACCCTGTGGTTTCATGTAAAATATTAGAACATAGGGGACAAGACAGAACTTTGCATGACCAGATAGTCCAAAGGCCCAGAAAGCCAGCCTAGAAGGATACGATGACTGATGTATTGAGAGGCAGGAGAATCAACGGAGTTGCACTCCCTCTGCCCTCCATCTTCTAGGACAGGTCATTCCCTAGGTAACCAAGGCTGTTTCAGTCCTCCCCCACCCCCACACCACTTTTCCCTATCAAGTCACAGGTAGGGGCTTCAAACCTGTAGGGTTTTCAAGGCAAAAGATGTTCAGAGGTGGTTTGCTATTGCCTGCCTCTGTGTCACAACCCTGGTATTATTTGGAGGTCTCTCTTTCAAATACTAGCCAGGGCCGACCTTGCTTAGCTTCTGAGACCTGATGAGATCAGACTAGCCTGGAATTATCCAGGTCAGGGTTTCCCATAACCAGACTGGAAAATATAAAAAAATTGCCTCATCCAGGAAAGCTTGAAGTTGTCCAGCTGTCACTGATTCAACCACTTTGTTCAACACTGAATATTTAGAACAGGTCAATAGATATTGAGATCTCCTGGGCCAGGATAAGCTTATTTAGCACTAGCAGTACCCGGCCACGCGTTGCTGTGGGTTATTATTGTGGTGAAATGGAAAAGGAACAGTAGCAGCAAATCAATTGCAGAGACCAGCAGTTCGTGCTCATGGAAACATGCAGCCTGATATTGTGCAATATAATTGATGTGTGTGACCGCATTCCTTGGGGAGGAATGGAAAGGCACCCCTCCCACACATCTAGGCTGGCTGGTCACGATCCTTTACCTGGGAGTATGTTTGGTTGGTGGCAATGGGTGTCGCTTCTGAGTAAACCCTGTTAAGGGTGTGACGCAGCCATTCAAAGTATGTCACGGTTACTTCACCGAGCGTACTCCTGAGTAACGCATGCCTGGTTTTCTGAACTGTAACCGCAGTATTCAGGGAATGTAGGCTGGCTGGCCCCTCCCTCCCACCCCTTGAATGCCACCCTTCACTCTCTGCCCTTCCTCACTTCTCTTCCCTTGCATGCCACCCTTCCCCCTCCCTCCCTTCCCTCTGCTAGGGTGGGTGGGTCATATCCAGATGCTGGGCCCCCTCCCTCCCCTCCCTTGCATGCCACCCCTCACTCTCTCCCCTCCCTCACTTCTCTTCCCTTGCATGCCTCCCCCTCCGTCCCTTCCCTCTCCCTCCCTCTCTTCCCTTGGATGCCACCCCTCACTCTCTCCCCTCCCTCACTTCTCTTCCCTTGCATGCCTCCCCCTCCGTCCCTTCCCTCTCCCTCCAGCTGTTTTTTACATTCAAGCTTGTTCAATATGGGTGTGGAATATGGGCGAGGAAGTAGTTAAGTGGTGGTTGGATGTGAGGGAGGGCAGAGTGAGGAGTATGAGGATGAGCTGAATGTGTATGAGAGTATGTGTGTTGTGTGGTAGTAGTGGGTGAGGCACAGAGAGTGAAAGGTACCTGCATGTGAGGGGGGGAACCCCACCTGATGTCTCACATGGCAACGTGTGTATGTGGTTCACTTCCACACAAGTTATTACCTATGTACTGTTTTCACTGCTCATATCTGGCCATCTGAGCGAACATTCTAAGGGCACAAACATTCTAAGGGTGACAGTTACACACAGGCAGCTGCATATCCTTCACCATGGAGCGCCAGGAAAAAGGTGTTTTACCTGGGCCAGGTGTGAAATTTCAGGTATGTGAACATCTATAAACATTCTTGCCTGGCTGACTGCAGTGGCTGGAAATTTTCAGAGGAATTGGCCCAGCAGTTCCTGTGTTAGACCATCAGGAACAAACTCACGGTTTGATATATATATATATGATATATATATATATTGGATGCATATATTGGATATGATATATATATATATTGGATGCATCACAGCCTTTTAAAAGGCTAGGGTAAGAACCACCTCCCTCAAGGAATCATTAACTACCTCTCAGACCCAGTCAGCCAACCCCTTTTTTCTTCATTAAAAGCCTCATTTGGGGTATACTGCCACTTCAGTTTTCACATAGAGTAGTAATTTGTTTAAAAACGCTCTTTTCACTCAAACTGTATCCTGTTTCAATGAAAAGCTAAAACATTGGCCTTCTGTCAAGTGTGGTCAGCTTTTCATGGGGTTTTGCTTTCAGATAAATGACCATCTCAAGAAAGCTGATGTATTACAATCCCTACATGAAGTATTTAACCAGTCACTGACTAGTTGATTCAGCCCTGCTTGGCTACCTCCCACATGAAAATGTTTCTTTTAAAAAATGTCTGCTTAGTGTTCTCTTTTTCATTCTCTGTTTCTTCTAAGCATATTGACTCTCCACCTTATTTTACTAATTCTTGAGGACTGGATTGTAACCAAAACTGCTGTGTCCAGAACACTTGGGGTTCAAACAAACAAACAAACATGACAGGCTATTACTGTCCATTGGGTTGAGCCCCTTGAAGTCATTGTTATAACAATTTTACAAACTGAAGTGTCATCTGTTAATGAGTATGTGCCTACCTCTTTGATGGTTTCCTGCATTTGGTATTTCTTGATGTGATATCTGCATTGCATTTTATTTAGAGACATGTGATTATGGAATGAAACATGGCGCAGGGATCTCCATCTGGGCTAGAGATGGAAACAAGACATGGTAAGATCTGAGTAAGAATGTGGACTTGATATACTTACTGTGCTGATCACTGTTTACTGGTTTGGGGCATTTCACCGCTAGGTACCGACTGCAGTCATCTTATTCTTCTGCTAATCCCAAAATGCACCGTGTTAGATCATCCAAGACATAATTTGTCCCCTTCTGTAAGTGTGCTCTTGCTATCATAATTGCTATATTAAAAATTAAGATTTCCCTTCTCATTACACAAAAAATATAATGGCCTTTGCCAGCTCCATTAGAGGAGCTGAAGAAACTGCCTCTGCAGAACCTGATTTATACAATGTGCAAATTTGTGTTTGAGAGCAACTTTTATTGCACTGCTAGCCAAGTACAATGACTAATAGTTAAGCCATATTGCCAGATTATAAATGAATATTCTCATATGAAATCAAGTTTCCCGGTGCAATGTTTGAGATGGAAATAGGTGAGAATTCAGGGTTAGTGGGGTAAGGGCTTTCCTCCTATGCTCAAGTGCTGTGGCTTATAGAACACTTGCATTCTGTGCAAAGAAGCATTTTGGTAAAGTAACCCCTTCATATACACATAATAAATAGCAGGAGTACCTGTGCCAAGAATGGCACAGTATAGGGAAAGAGAACAAATAGGCTATGAACTGTTTCCCTCTCGCACTGGCTTTGGAGGAGTGGAGAGTGAACAAATCAGGAGCTTGAAATCCAGTCCGGCTGCATGTGCACGTGGTTAGATACTGTGTGTTCTGGTTGTACAAATAGCAATTAATTACCACTGGATTGTCTCCTCCAGTTTTGCACCACTGCTACTGTGCAATGATAGCACAATCTCCAGCAGTGCATGCCACCCAAGAGAACAAAGAAAAAGGAAACGCTGCACAACTCTCAGGCTGGTTGAGACAGCTATGTATCAGGAGAGATTGCTGTCTGAGGTAAGAAGGGAAAATCCCCAAGTTATGTGGTGGGCATGATTCTCAAAGGTCCTTTCTTGGAGTTAGGCAGTTAGCAACCTGGCTAAAAAAAGGGAAGTGATGCAAGAGGAAGCCAAGATCAGTGCCTCCCCTTTTCCTGGTACAAGAGTCTGAACAAAAACCAGAGATTCTCAATTCCAAACTGAGAAACTGGCAACACTAGACTGCAGTGTCCACTCAGCCCACGACTGTAAGATTCAAAGGAGACCAAAGAGAAGCTGCAGAGAGAGTCACCAATCCATTATGGATCAGTCAGATTAACAGAATGAGTGTAGAATCTGCTCCAGAAAGAATGGTGTGACAGTCTGCTATGGCTGCTTTCACATGGGGATTTTCTTCTGCATGGGCAGTGGGTCACTCTCACAGTATTTGAAAGCATCTAGATGATGGGATGCCCAATCTGGGTATGACTTGTTTGACTCCTGTAATTCCCCCCTCTCCCCTTTGAGCTAAATCAAAAATAATTCCTCCTTGAACCATCTCAAAGGGTTATGTGGGGTGACTGCAGGAAGAGCATCCTTGCGGACTCCCCACCCAAAGCTGCTACAAGGAGGGGGTGGAGCTAAATTCCACCTGCAAAACTGCAGGACTAAGCTCCACAGCTACTCTCTTTTTTTAAAAAAAAAAAGCTCTTTAAAGGTCCCCCCCCCTTTCCAGCTGAGCTGCTTTGGAGTAGTACAAAGTGCCTTTGTAGGGAAGGAAAAATAAGGTTTCTAGGTTACGGAGGCTGCTGAAATTATTTTGCATTTATGCACTTGTGGTCTCCTTTGCATTGAGCATGCTTTACCTTCAGACTTGATTCTCAGTTACGCACTTGTTTTCCCCTCTTTGGCACTCATCCTGCCTTCAGATCAGAGAACCCCAGTGGCTTCAGAAAGCAGGACTTTTAAAAATCTCTCTTCTCAGGGAAACTGAAGGAGACCCTTATGTGTTTAGCTTTCTTTGGTTTTTCCTGCTCTTCTTGCCTTTCCCTTGCCCGCACTACAGCATTTCCTCTTGCCATTTCAAAAAGGCTTTTAAAATTTTTTTAATGCTGAAGGTCTATTACTAGAGCAATAGATCTCTTGAAATTGACAACACTAGACCAAAGATGGCAAAGGGGAAAAAAGTGGCAGACAAGCTATCCAAATGGAGGTTGCACGGAAACAACAAGTAAGCCAAGGGCAGGGGCAAAATGTTGCAGGAGGAAAATCCTGAAGGAAAACCTCACTGTGGGGTGAACAGCCACAGGGTAAGTAGTGCAAGCACAAATGGCTATTGTCACATCTGTACTTTTGTGCAGACTTGATGGAGGAAAGGGGGTAGCAGTGGGCACAGTGGTGCCTGCTATGTGTGGACACTGTTCTTGGCTCACTTGGTGCTGCTGTCTAGATCTGCATCTCTATTGCATTGATGTCCACTAACAGTACATACCTGTGTAGGAGTGAAAGAAAGTTAACATTCCTGTGAAGTATAGCATTCTGGCGCACATAGATTTTTAGGACCTCTATCGTATTTATCATTCTTGTGGGTGAAGACTATCATATGGAGGTGCTTCCACATGTTGAAAGTTCTGCTATTGAGAAACAGCATTGGTCAACCTTTTTAGCAAGTATCCCTACATTCTTGAACCTCCCCACAAGTATATTTTAATAGAAAAAGCATACTACAAACTTCCATGGATTCACTAGCCATTTTGTCTTTATAGAGAGCTGGCAAGTGGTATCTCATAAATCCTTCAAACTGATTCTTAGCTCCTCTCCCTATAGAAATCTTTGTTCAATGACAAACAGATAGAGAAGGTATTGAGCTGAGAAATGTCTGCTGAGTAAAAAAGGAGAGTCACAAATCCTCAAAAGATGGGCATCTTTGTCGTGTGTTGATCAACAGTAATTTTTTTATATGGCTCTGAGCTTGTTTTTGTGCATGTGTGTACGTATGTGTGTACCGTTCCTCCTTGGAAAGGGTATAATAGAATCATCCATTCCAACCCCCTGCTATGCAGGAACACACAGTAAAAGCACTGAGTAAAAGATGGCTATTCATCCTCTGTTTAAAAGCCTCCAAAGAAGGAGACTCCACCACCTTCCGAGGCGTATTCCAGTCAAATAGCCCTTATTGTCAAAAAGGTCCTCCTCATGTTTAGGTCAGGGGTCTTCAAACTATGGCCCTCCAGATGTTCATGGACTACAATTCCCACCAGCCCCTGCCATCATGGCCAAATGGTAGGGCTCATGGGGATTGTAGTCTATGAACATCTGGACGGCCATAGTTTGAAGAACCCTGGTTTAGGTGGAATCTCTTTTCTTGTAGAGATTCCACTTAAACATTAGGAAGAACTTGTACCATCTTCTGGTAAAAGTTGCTTTGGCACCAAGGACCTCTTTGTGGCTCCAACCTCTCAAGCAAAGTGACTTCCTGCATCATGAAACATTTTGGCATTGTATTCTAGGATGTGACACAAACAGCTTAGATGAAGTCATGGCTTAATTAACCACCTATATTAATGTCTCTAAAACCTTTACCACTGAAGATGCAGGGTATTTATGTGTTAAAGTTGAAGCCATATTCCATCTGTCACTTAGGCCGTTTTTACATGGTCAAAATATCCCCGGGTGAGCAAGAAAAATGTACCTGTGCAGCCAGGAATTCCGCATGGCTCCCGAAGCTGCACAGGGTCGGCCCTTGTGTCCCCCCGCAATATTTACATTAGCCCAGGATTTTAAAAAATCACCAGTTTGGAGGTTCTTTTTTAAGAATCCTGGTGTAACCCTGCTTGTGCCTGTACCATGCAAAAACCAGTCAGGAGCAGGACCGGTTTATTCCCCCCCACCACCACCCCAGCCGCCTGATCTCCCTGCCTGACGTTCATTCAAGCTGCCTCTCAAAAACAACAGCCAAGCAGGACACAGGATACCGGGGCAAGCTCAGAGGTGCTTGCAGCTGCCACTCAAAAGCAACAGCCAATCAGAACAATCACTTGGTCTATTTTCATTAGTACTGGGATGAAATAGCCCAGGTATATATGATCCCAGCTCAACCCTGGTGTAATTGTGCTGTGCAAAAACAGCCTTAGAGAAACTTATATGCTTATGCAGGTGTCTCCTTTGCAACTGTTGAAGTATTCAATTAATACTTTCCTTTGGCCTTCTCTTTCCTGGTTCTTTCTAATCTTTGGTGATATTCTCTCATTCATTGCATTAGGAAACCCCAGTATGTTGCCTACATCATTGCTATATTCTGTTCATTGGGATGGAGTCTGTTCCTTGGGTTGAAGTTCACTGGGATGAAGTCTGGTGTGTTGCATTTTGTAGCTATATCCATTTTGTGGCTACATCACAACTAGCTCTAACAAAACTGCCCAACTTTCCCCAGCACTTCAAATTCATTTTTATGGCACAGAAAGACAAAACTATAGAGAATCCATGAGAGAGTTTGAAAGAAAGGTTTAATCAGCAGACGTTCAGCAGTATCACCCTAAGCAAAGTTACATTCTTCTAAATCCACTCACTTCAAAGGATTTAGAAATGTGTAACCCTTGTAGGATTGTATTGCAAAGGGACTACACAAGAAGGACTTTGTCCATTATGATCTTAAAACTTCCATTGGCTCTCATTCATTCTCAACCATTCTCTGGTGTATGTTTTTTATTATTATAAAGCATTGATTTATTCTGTGCTGTGTTTTCTTAAGAGCTGGAATTAAGAATACCCTTTCCATCTAAAGATAACTTCCATTTACTGTAGATAGTTTTTTAATGTGCCAAATCTCTCTGAATGCTTGCAACAAGAAACAATGGCATCATCACAGTTGAATAATTAACCTGTACAGGCATACCTCATTTATTGAACTCTATAGTGGACATGAAAGAAATTTTTAGATATAGGTTTTGGATAAGAGACAAGACTTTCCAAAATATCAATGTATTTAAGATCTGTCCAGAAACCTGTGGCCTTATTTTCAGAAAACAAGCTCTAGCATGATCATTAATGACAAGCATTAGTGCTAGCCAAAAAAGCAATCCTGAAGGATACAATAAAGCTATGCGAAACAGAATATATCCTCCAGGGACTGAGCAAGAATCCATGTGAATCCATGTGAGTCAGACTGCATCTGCATGAAAGATAAGGTGAGTCAAAACACGATTGTAAAACAAATAAATAGGTTATGATTCAAGTCCTAGACATGTTTAGTTGAAAGTTACTGATTTTCAGGGCACTTATTCTCCAATCAAAGGTGCAAAGTAGTAAGCTGCAGCACTGCTCATGAACTGGTTTCAGTTTCTTTTTTATAATGTTTTTATTAATTTTCTCTAACGTAATTCAAGAACAGAAAACAAGTATAGAAAAGGAAAAAAGATAATAGCTACCCATAAACACATTGAACCGTAATATTACTACACTGATGTCATTCAGAGAGAACATTACATAACTATGTAATTCATTAAAAGTCATTACCTTCCAATATTTAATTCATCAACAGCAATGAATATCTAGTAAGCACTTATTTATTTCATAGTCCAGAACTGAGTTCAGTTTTGACAGAAGTCAGTTGCAGGTTTCACGTTTTCACAGAGTAAATAGTATCCTTACTGAAATCAGTCAGACATCAATGGGAAACAAGATTTAAAGATGCCTAACGCTTTTAATTTTTTTCTTCCGTTAATTTCTTTAATGTTTTGCCACAGGCCCCATTAACTAACAGTGCAGTCCTAAAATGAAGCAATGGTTTAGAAGAATGTAACTCTACTTAGGATTGCAGTGTTGGGAGCAGATCTTACAACTTACAGTGGTAACCAGTAAGATAGGGTACGCTAACAACTGTCAGGGTAGTCTTCTGAGTGACTGAGAACACTATATAAACAGTGGTCCCAAACCATTTTCGAACTGATGGGCATCTTTGGAATTCTGACACAAGGTGTGTGTGTGAGGGGCGGGGGGCATAATCACAAAATGGCTTCTGCAAAAGGCATAGCCAAACACAACATGACTTCTACAAGAGGTCTAGTCATGCACAAGAAAGCCCAAGTGAAGGGGCAAAGAGGGGTGATTTTAAAATCACACTGGGAATGGGGGGCGCAAGGAGAGATAATAAAACTAACACAAGTGGCACCTACCACTTGAAACAAAGGCCCTTCCACGTGGGTCAATAAACATGGGTGTAGGACACTAAATAACTTGGTTTGGGGGGACTTCACACAGATTTCCCCCCCCCCCCAAAAAAACAAGTCTTGCCCTGGGTTATTTCCCCCAATTGGGGGGGGGGGTTGAAAATCACTAAAAATAGACATGTCTCCGTGTGAAGGCAGAACAGCAAACCAGATTGTTTCCATTGGCTCCAGTCACTGCCTGCATGGATGCATGTGAACACAAAAACAGGAAAAATGGGTTCTGTTATCATGACTGCAACCCTTTATATATTTGCTGTGCAGAAGGAGCCAAAGTTATTATAATCTGTACCTCCAATCAAATCTCCACTAGCCAATCAGGAGCCCAGCTGGCCAAGAGCCCATGTGGTCCCACTCATTTTGTAAAAATGCTAGGTGGGCATCAGGGAAAGTGCCAGAAGGCACAGGATACCCGACGGCATTACCCTGGAAACTTTTGAAAAGTCTTCTAATTGTCAGACCGAATATCCTCTGGCTTCAACCATCAAACTTAACATCTTGTATCAAAGTTTCCCTATTTTTTTTTCAGCCTTGAATCATATTAAAAAGGGCTTGGACAGATTTATGGAGGAGAAGTCGATCTATGGCTACCAATCTTGATTCTCCTTGATCTGAGATTGCAAATGCCTTAACAGACCAGGTGCTCAGGAGCAACAGCTGCAGAAGGCCATTGCTTTCACATCCTGCATGTGAGATCCCAAAGGCATCTGGTGGGCCACTGTGAGTAGCAGAGAGCTGGATTAGATGGACTCTGGTCTGATCCAGCTGGCTTGTTCTTATGTTCTTATATCTTTTCCTGGCTGCTTGTTTTTGTGAATTCCCTTCTTGACCTCAGTATGTGCCCACTTGACCTACATAGCAAGGTCTAATGCTGAACTGATGACACTGATCATACCTGTCTTCCAGACCTCAGGCCATCCTTGGAGGAATTCCTGCCTGTCAGCATACCTCCTGACACAGACTTCATGCTGCTGCTGCTGCTTCAAAACCTGTTAGGACACTGCAAGAATGTAGCAGTGCAAATTCTAACACTGGACCTCCAGTTTTGCCCACATAAACCACATCATTTTTAACCCGCTCCCTTTCTAACCAGACAAGCATATCTCTCTTTTCCATCTTTGACATAATTTTGGTAATTATTTGGTCAAAATATTATCTTTTTGAGGCTAAGGCACTGTATTCATTGAACAATTCAGTAGGCATAGATAATGTGAGGGAGGCTTTTTGTTTTTAAACCCAGAGCAACATTTTTGCAGTCCATGTTTACAGTAGTACACCTATACTAAGAAAATCAAGCAACCTGTATTTACAGTGACATAGGCCGTTTTTGCATGGCACAATTACACCAGGGTTGACCAGGGATCATATATACTGGGGCTATTTTTATCCCGGTTCCTGCCTATGCCTGGCTCCCTGCTTCTGCCCAGGAGCAGAGTAAGGACCAGGAAGAAATGCTCCAGTTTGCTCCACACAAGCTGGACTTCTGTTTTTGCTTCAGAAGGATGTCTGAGCATGCCCAGCGTCCCATGTTCTGATTGGATGTTGTTTTTGAGTGGCAGCTTGAATGGACATCAGGCGGGGAGATCAGGCAGCTGGGCAGGAAAAATAAACTTGGTCTGCTGCCCGATTGGTGTTTTTGTGTATGTGCTGTAGGAATAAAAGAAATTGATTTGTGTTTTTAATGGTTTAAAATAAAATTTTGCTGTATGAGGCAGAAAATTAGTGAATAACTCTGCTAATTGATTTAAAATAAAGCGTGTACTGAGGAAAATAGTCCAAGTGATTGTTTTGAATTGCTGTTTGTAACAGACTTGCCCCACCCTGAAGGGCTGGTGTGAAGCAGGCCTGCGTAAAGAGGCCTGGGGGACAGTAACAGTAAGGCAGCAGGCCCTAATTTAAATAAAAGCAAGGTGATTGGTCGATGGCAGGCACTGTTGCCCCTGGCCAATGTAAGGGGGCGCTAAAACGCTGCTAAAAGAGAAAGTCAGAGAGAGCCTGTCAGACAGTTCTTTGTGGGAGTTCTGAAGAGAACAGCTTGTGTTCAGTTGAGAACAGAGTCTGTGGAGTGAAGTCTCTCCGCTTTGTCTCTGGTGAAAAGGAATTCTGGTCCAGCTCAGATAGCTGGCAGGAGTCTAGTGACTCTCCTCAAGCGAAGGAAGCTTGTGAGAGGAAGGAAGGCACTGGCTTTTTGGTGCAGAGCGAAGCGCCAGCCAGAGGTTTGTCAGTAGACACTGACCAGACCTAGGAGTCTGTCCAGCCCCTATACCATAACAGTCTGGGAAGCCCTCAAACCTCTAGGTAGAGAGTGTTTGGTGTGAGTGAGGGAGGCTGTGTAATGCCTGAAACTCACAGGGCCAGGACTGTGTGTATGTGTATTCAGTGGTTGTGGATCAGAAAGGACTAGTGTCTGTCTGTGAGGAAAAGTAAAGTATATTAAAGCCAAGTCGTTTCTGAGAAACACCTGCGTGTGTTTGAGTGTGTGTTAAGTCTGAGAAACCTAAGTAATATCTGAAGCTCTGTAACTTTTAAGTGAAAAGAACCTCTCTGAAACCATCAAGCGTTAGTACCTCTCTGAGCCAGTCTAAGAAGACTTTCTTTTGTCTTTAAAATAAATTTAATTCGTTGTGTTCAAGTCACCCTCATGCCAGCCTGCATTTGTGTGTGAGAGGTTGAAGAGTGCCTGTCTGTGAGATTAGAATCTCAGCCAATTTTGAGTTCCCTCCATTTTTTGTATATGGGACTCTGAAGGACATTCCCCTCAGACCAAGAGCGAATGTGAGGTGGGATCCTTTATATATTTGGCAGCCAGCAGCAGTTTTGGGATTCCTAGTTCCTTCTCTTTAATGGTGGCAGCAGAGTAAAAAGAAGATCCCTGAACACTAGCCTGGGATATTTTGGGTGACAAAGGAAACCCAACTGGTCAGTTTAGTGGGAACCTTGATTGTAGACCACCCATGTCCCGTTACAATTGGTGGCTAGTGGTGGGTTATTGAATATGAGTGACCCTGTTACACTGTTCATTTGAGTGGCAGCTTCAAGCACCTGTGAGCTTGCCTGGTGTCCTGCATCCTGATTGGCTGTTGTTTTTGAGTGGCAGCTTGAATGAACATCAGGCAGGGAGATCAGGTGGCTGGGCAGGAAAAATAAATCGGTCCTTCTCCCAATTGGTTTTTGCACGGTACAGGTACAAGCAGGGTCACACCAGGACTTTTTAAAAAGGACCTCCAAACTGGTGATTTTTGAAAATCCCAGGCTATGGTAAATATTGTGGGGCAACACTGGAGCAGGCTTGCGCTAGGACCAAGAGCTGTGTGGAATTCTCAGCTGCACAGGTATATTTTTCTTGCTCACCCTGGGATATTTTGGCCATGCAAAAATGGTCATACTAAGCAGAGTTAACACCCTTATTAAGCACATTAAGTTCCATGGATTTAGAAGGGTGTAATTTTAGTTAGGATTGCACTGTTAGTCACTGATCCATGGGTACTAGATTCACTGTGTAAGCTGAAAGCAGCACAATGGCTTAGCAAAGTGGTTAAACCAGGGGTCTTCAAACTATGGCCCTCCAGATGTTCATAGACTACAGTTCCCATGAGCCCTACCACTTGGCTATACTGTCAGGGGCTGATGGGAACTGTAGTCTATGAACATTTGGAGGGCCATAGTTTGAAGACCCCTGGGTTAAACTGAATAGTCCAGAAAGCCTTCATGGTTGCCTAGAAGATCATGCGGGCCAAATACAAAGATCATGCGGGCCAAATACAAAGAGAACAAATGCCAGGTGGCTTGGCAGATAGATTGTATTGTTTGAGAGGGAATGATGTGATGCAGTGTGTATGTGTACTGCTGCTGCTGCACTCCTGTACATTTCATACTGTGGAAGCTGACTGTGCATCATTGTATGTTCAGTGTTCTACTGACCTGTGGATTTGAGCAAGGAGCACCTCAGAATGCACCAAGACAAGGGGAGAGGGTTCTACCTTCCCAGAAAGAAGTCCACTGATCCTAGTTTCTCTGGTGTGTAGCATTTTGTGGCTATATCCATTTTGTGGCTATATACACAACTATACAAAACTGCCCAATTTTCCCCAGCACTTCAAATCTGTTTTCAAAATAACATTTTTATTCTTCTGCAAACAAGAATCCATCGCCTTTCTTTTAACCCAAACATTCCCTGGGCTTAGGCCATACTTCTCAAGGTTCGCTGTGCAAAGAAGCAACAGTCATTCTGCATAGCTGTTGTGTAGGAAGACAAGCAGCACAAGAATTGCCATGTCATGCCTTTTTGTCTCTTTATGAGGATTTCCCAACTTGAGTCAAGGAGGAGCAAAGGACATGATAGTTGTGAGGAGAAGAGGAAATGGCTCTGATCTCTTTTACACCACTGAGGCCCTTTCTACACAGCAAATGAATAGCGGGTTGTAGCCGGAATAAAGAAATATGTTTTCCTGTTTTCACATTCACATGCATCCGTGCAGGCAGCGATTGGAGCCCACAGAAACAATGCGGGTTGCTGTCGTGCCTTCGCACTGAGGCACATCTATTTTTTTTATTTACCTCCCACCAATGCATAGTTACGCAAGTATGCACAAATAAACCCCCACAGCCATGCTGACATCTCATGATACCACGATACGACCATTTGCACCTCTGCCAAGTCCTCGTGCCTACTTTCCCCCCACGATTCTCTTTTAGCTTTAGAGAATCGTATTTAAGTGCTGCTTTTGTCAAAACCATTATTACCTGCAGTATCAAACACAGATCTTTGGGGGGAAAGATGATTTATATTACCCCAGGATCTGGGGTAACATAAATCATCTTTTCCCCCAAAGATTGATACTATAGATTGATACATTTGATACTGTTACAACTAGTATTTACAGTGTTGGATGTGTGCCCATGAGATCCAAATTCAGATCTCCATCTTTTTATGATGTTCACCAGATACTATGAATGTCCCAATACAAAGCCAAATTCTTTGCTCCTGTAACTCCAGTGTTGTTACAGTTTTTTAAAATTGCACCATTTATTTGAGACTTGGATATGCTGAAAATGTGGGCAGGAAATTAATTGTCAGTTTTTAGACAACGTACCCATTGCAAAATTCTGTGGGCACTTGTGTAATTTTGTAAAATTGCCACAATCCAAGGCAGTTTTAACTGGAAAAATATGCACCCTGCTTACATTACTGAGAGTACTCCTGTTCCCTAAAAGACAACAGACAGCAGATCTCTTAGGGTGGCTTGTAAACAGAATGGCTGAACATAAGGTCTGTGCTGCAGTTGGTAGAGTGTTGGACTTTGACTGGGCCATGAAGCTCACTTGAACCAGTCACTCTACCTCAGCCTGTCCTACCTCTTAGGGTTGTAGTAAAAATCACCTTAAGATTCCACCCATATACACCACATTGTGTACCATAAAGGAAGGTGAATTATAAATACAGGAAATAAAAACCCTGTAAGTCCTCACTCTATATATAATTAAGAGAAATTGGGTTGAGCATGATAGATGAGCTTTTTAGTTGGATAAATAAATGAGTCAGTTTAAATTTGTTCCTTAGTTCTTTGTGCAGAATACAGGCTTGATTACTTGAACCTTAACACTTGACTTCAAAAACAGACGGATCCTTCCATTGGTGGAGAAGACAAGGATTTTAGCTAAATCCTTATTCCCAGTGCAATCCACTGAATCAGCCCAAAATTTGTTCCTGGTATGAACCTGCAGGAACAGTACAATGGATAAAGTGAGGATCTGTAGGCGAAAGAAAGGAGGGCAGAAAATGCCTTTTTTCTTCTGAAGATGTGAGCATCCCTCTGTCTTCAGAACCAACTGCAAGGGAACATTTCAGCAGAGAGAAGCACAATATTGTGTTTAAATGCAGGGAAAACTTCATTCACACACACACACACACACACACACACACACACACACACACACACACACACAGAGTGGGTCTCTGAGCTCACCAATGTACCATTGTGTCTGGTAACTGTACCATATGTGTTTAATATACTGTACTGCAAACAAAAAATGCTACCAAAACATTATAAACCCACTGAATTGGCATGGTGTAATTCTGCTTAGGCTCACACAGTAAATGTGCATTCATTTTGTATATTATATTGGTTAGGTAGACCCTTAACCTGGCACGAAAGTCTAATTTTAGTTTACAGTTGGCACAGAAATCACTTTCCACGTAGCCATGTTTCAACGTAGCTGCCACTGACGCAAAACAAAAAAAGGGGGGGGGCTGCGGACACATTGTGCACAGCCCACTGTGCTCTGATTGGCTGGAAGGCTCCACGTCACTCCCTACGGTGGGAAAATAAACCTAGATTCTGTCCCCTGATCCTCCCCACTGATTTAGCTTCAGCGCGTGTTTTTTAAAAAGGTGCACTTCCATCCAGGTTTTTAAAAAACACGTGATAAGGGGGAGAGGGAGCGCCAGAACCTGGATGAATCTTTGTTCGGCAGTTAAGCAGTGGGGAGTTCTTGCAGAAACCTTGATATTTCGCATGAGTATCATGCAATTAATTGAGCATGGGGAATCGACCTATGAATCTGTGTTGCTGATAGCGGAGCCAGGAGAGAATCCCGCTCCTGGACTGTGTCTGAACTAAAACGATTGAAAGATTATTCTGTTTTGTATTTATTAGGTAGAAACTAGTTTGTATTAGATAGAAATAGGAATTTGTAAGTTTCCCTGTACTTGTGTTTGTATGGAACCTCCTTGGCCCAAGGCAGAGAGCCATCTCTGCCTCACCCAGACCCATCCCATTCACGTGTAAAGTTTCTTGATGCACGCGGACAAAGGGAAACCTCCGTCGAGGCGCCTTGCCCTGCCTAATCCCATCAGCAGGCAGATAAGGGGAACACGTCATCGCTCTCTGCCTCCTGACCCTGGACACCTGGAGAAAACCTTTGTGTTTCCCCCGTCAGTGAACACGTCATCGCCTCGCCCTGCTCTGGCGCGAAACTTGAGAAGAGGATGCATTTCGACACTGATTGGTTCCTGCATGTTGCAAATGAATGATTGGTTTTGAATGGTGGTGGGTTGTCTTTGTTCTCCGCTCCCACGGGAGAAAGTGTACTTAAGGATTGTGGTAGTTGCTAGGCAGCGCAGTGTTCGTGGCGGAATGGTGCTGACACCAGGGCTCAGCATCTCAATAAATCTCTTTTATATATATCCGAAGCCTGCCTGCCCGCTTGGGTTCCTAAGGCGCCGAGAGCTGGATACCTCTGGAGTAAGGAAAGTGTTATCCTGAGCAGCTGCAACAGTTGGGGCTCTCGTCCGAGTTCCTGAACCCTACGGAGAACCGCCGGTATTAGCTCTCGAGAACCCGTACCCGGACTGGTGGAGTGCAGCCCTATGGAACGCTGGTTGGCAGCGGTGTTCGAGGTCGTGGAGGACCTATTTGGTCGAGGTTGTGGACGATCTGCAAGGACAGGTGGAGACGGACTCTGCAAGGGAAAAGGGACGGAGATCCCAGAGAGAGAGAAGAGAGAGAATTCCCGGATAGCCACAAAGAAGGAACGGAGGGCCCTGGCAAGCATAAGTTAGTCCGAAGGGACGAAAGAACCCAGGCCAGGTTTAAACCCAGCGCAGGTCTCAGGGGCCCACAGGAATTTGGAAAATCGCTTTGGTCCGGGAAGGACGAGAACAGAAGCCCAGATCAGAAATTCCTTAGCTTTGAAAGCAGAGTTAGCGGAAAATGGGAGCTCATGGTTCAAGATGGAAGCCCTGAGTCTCTCCTGCAGAATCTGCCCCCCGCCGGCTTGCGCCCTGTACAACTGGGATAAGCTCAGTCGCAAGCCCCCAGTGTCTAAGAAAAAGTTGGAATCATGGTGCAGGGGCGAATGGACTAATTACAGCTTGCTTGTCCGGGCCGTCTTTGGGCGGCGACGGTGTTAGCTGGCCAGTCCTCCAGAACTTGTATCAGGTCCTAAGGAGTACTGGGTTAAAGAAGCAGGCTAAGACAATTGAGAGGACTCCTTTATGGAGGCTTACAGAAACTTCAAGAGTTATGCCTGTGTGCAGGGAACCAAGATTGTGTGTTAGTAGTTAGGAGCCTTCGTAGGCCTACCGAGAGTCAAGTAGTTTTAGGGGCCGCGACTCCATGGATATCCCTGCTGCCCTCCCCAGATGATCTATTAGGATTTCCCCGGTAGCGCAAGCATGGCCTCCAGCTCCCACCCGAAAGTGTGGCTAGAAACGAGAGACCCTCTCCAGCATTTGGGACAGCAGGCTGTCGCTTCCCCTCATGCATGCTGATAGCTGGTTTTCTCGAGCGTGGTGCCCTCCGCTTCCTCCTCAGATGGGGATGGCCCCTCCTTCCTGGCTCTACAGCTCACGCGGATCACTCAGCCTTCCCCAGGAGAGGAGTCTGGCCCCTCATCCCCAGTTCGAATTCCAGGCTCCTCCGGACTTCCTTTCCATCCACCCCAGCACACCGTGATTTTGGGTCATTCAGATGCTGGCCCACGCGGTAGCCTCCCCAAGTTCAGCAGTATGCAGTCTGCCCTCAGGAGTTCCCTCGGTTTGGCTCCAACCTGGTCTTCTTCCCACGGCCGGTGCCTCTCCACCGAGATGGACGACCCTGCCTTTTTTCCATCATCCACGCCGCTTCACGAAGCTTCCAGAGAATGGCAGCTTACCCGCTCGGTTTTACTCTCCGACCGCTTCAAGTGGGGGGGGTTGAGTCAGCAGGCGGCGTCGGGCGGCATGTTTCCCATCCGTATTCTCAGATGGGAATGACCCTTCCGGATCAAGCGCAGCCCCCCGCTTCTCTTTATGTCCATGTTCCCTTTACCGTCCTCGACCTGTATAATTGGAAGGAGAGGTCATTCCGCATAACCACTCTGGATCCCTTTGGCCCCACTCCAACTGGTAGAATCCATTTCGCTACTCCACTTGTTCGCCATGGATATCCAGCAGCTGTTACTTAATTCTTTTGACCGGGGAGGAGAGGGTTTTGGTCATGCAGGCTGCTAGAATCGAAAGCCATCCAATATGTAGACAACATCAGGAAGGAGTGCACCTTGGCCACATTGGCTGAGGTGTTCCCCGAGTTAGACTCCAGGGTGGGATGTGGAACAAGGGAGGCAGACCGATAAATTGGGGAATTATCGGCGCTTTTATGATTTCGGGAGTTCTCCGAATGGCGCCCACCGGGCCATGATCTGTCCAAACTTCACCAGCTAGCTCAGAACAAGGGATGAGTCACCACGCTTTTATGGAACGTGATTCGCTCCGGAAAGTTTGAATGGACACGTGGTGGATCCCACCGACTCCAGCTCCACTTCTAATCAGCGAAGCGTGTTCATCGGGTGGGAGTGCCCGACAGGTTAGCTTGAATCGGATCCCGGATAACGCCCTGCTGATCCCGCTGATCTCCTAAAACGCCAATACTGTATATTTCGAAAGCGGGAGGAGATGGCACAGGATGCAGGAGAAGGAGAACGCCACCGCCAGCTGCAGGAGCCCACAAGCAGCTGTGAGCACTGGCCGAGGCCCTGGTTTCGAGCCGTCCTGTGGGAATGTTCCCAGGACTCCCCCAAATGCCCCAACAACCCTGGTTTTAGGCAGTCAGATTCCAACGGCTGCAGGAGGTGGAGCCTCTATAGCCGCCGCTGGTGGGAACCGGGATTTTGAGGGAGCCTCGGGCTGCCAAGGGTTTCCTCTCCGCAGCTCCCATTGCCGGCTCCACGCAATGCCCCTTTGGATAGACTGGGTGTGCTATTGCCGCCAACACGGTGGCCACTGGCGCCAGAGTGTGCTGCCAAGTTGCCAGCGAGGGTCACAACCCCAGCCACGGGCAGCAGTTACCGCAACCTCGCCCGGGTTTTGGTGGGCCTCAGTCCCCTAATACTTGATCTCAGTTCTGGCCTCCCTGAATTCCCCGCTTAGGACAGCTCGGTCCCTTCCCTCGGACCGGAGCCCCGCCACGGTGGCGCCCGGACCTGCCACCGAGCTTCGCCGCAGGCTCTGGGATCTTTGGGCTTGAACGAATCTGTCAATTTTTTTCCCTTCTCTCGGTCGAGGCTCCCCACGCTGGGCGCCTCCCCTACTACGATCAGCAACGGGCGGCTCAATTGGAATCTCGCCACGCCAGCCTCACTCCAGCCAAAGGGGACGGGATTCTGCCGCCTCCTCCCGAACCCCCTGCCTCCCATCGCCCGCTGGTGGTCACCGAGGCTCTCCCAGCCCATTTGGCCTCCTCGAAACCGTCCAGGCCCTTAGTGCTCCTCCCGCACCAGGTGCCTCCCCCCCCCTGCTCTTGAGCTCCCCTCCCCAGCATGAACTGCCGCTCACCCGACCAAGGCCGCGACGCCTCACGGCTGTGGTTGGTTTGATGCCCTAGTCAGCCCACGGGTCAGCAGAGATGCCTCTCTGCCATGGTGGCCCCGGTCACCTCGCTCTCCTTATCTCCTTCTGACCCCATCATCCCTGTCTCGGGTAGGGGGCCTCGATCCCTATGCTAGTCGACACGGGGCCTCCTACTCTGTGTTAATTCCCACCGTTCCATTTCCGCGCCGGGGAGGAGGTGCGGGTCGTGAGGTGCGCGCAATGCAGCTTGTTCCTCGCCTACTCTACCCCCGCTTCTGGTCGGTCCCGTGAGCTACTTCGAGCACTCTTTCTTAATATGGAAGACTGCCCCGTCTTCAATTCTGGGTCGCTAATTCGCTTTACGAAATTGAATGCCTCCATTTCATTTTCGGATTCCGGTTGCTCGCTAGTTCTGGACCCCGAGGCAGAGGGGGTCCTCGCTTTCATCGGCTCGATCCTGCCTGCTCCCATTCCCCGAAGTCCGCATTTCAAGGGCGGTGGACCCGGAGTAGTCTGGGATATTGATAACATTGTACAAGCCCCCTAATGTACCATTCTCATCCAGCGCAGTTTTCAGGTGCCTACCCAGTGCAGCGCAATATTGTCTATCACAGGCGGTGCGCATGGGTCTCCAGCCCACCGATCGCTTCCTCCGCCTTGGTATTTTGGGTTGAATGTCCCTCCCCTTTTAACACCCGGACATCAAAGTGGAAAAGCTGATGGCTCCTTCCGATGGTGCACGACCTCCGAAAATTAACGATCACTGAAGATCTCCACGCAGGGTACCTAATCCATACACTTCTAAGTTGACTCCCTCGTGCTCCTCGACCACGCCAGATTTCTCCTGCCTTGACCTGAAAGACGCGTTCTTTTCGGTGGCCATTGCCCCTGAGTCCCGTCCTTTGTTTGCTTTCGAGTGGACTTTCCCCGATGGCCGTAGACTCAGTTCCAATGGTGCTCGCTACCACAAGGCTTCAAGAATAGTCTCTACCCTTTTCTCGCACCGCTGCTGGAACGCCAGCGCGTTTGGGCTCCCCCCCCCGCCTCGACGGCGCCCGTCCATAATATGTGTGGATCACCTCTGCCCCTCGAGGAGGCTTGCTTGGCGGGCACTATTGGTCTTTTAAATTTTCTGGCTGCGGAGGGTTTCTCGGTTTCCCAGTCCAAGGCTCAGCCCGCCGAGATTCCTCGCAAGTTGTATTTGGGATACCGCTTCAAAGGGGAAAGGGCCCTCACGGACTCTCGTAAGAACGCGGTATCCCAAATCCAACTACCTACCACGCGAAGGGAGCTCCGGAAGTTTTTGGGAATGGCGGGGTACACGCGTAACTGGATTCCCGGTTACGCTGCTCTGTCTAAACCCCTCTATGACATGCTTAAGGGCCCGGATGCGGGCTTCATGGAATGGACGGCGGAGCGGGGCTCCGCCTTCCGGTGACATGCCGGTTTAATAGAAGCCCCCCGCTAGGGATTCGCCAGATCCCACCAAACCGTTTTTTCTTTTTGTCCACGAACAGTCGGGGGTGGCCAAGGGGGTGCTGACACAGGAGTTTGCAGACACCCACAGGCCAGTAGCGTACCTGTCCAAGCAGCTGGATTTGGTCTCGGCTGGGTGGCCAACCTGCCTAAGAGCGGTGGCGGCCACATGCACGCTGGTAGAAGATGCGCGAAGTTCACGCTAGAGCCCCTCTTACAGCTCCACGGCCCCATGCTGTCTCTGCAGTAATTGGAACAGAAAGGGGCCCCAGTGGCTCACAGCAACGATGACTCCGGGATACTCAATCGGGTATGCTCATAGACAGCCCCGGGGTCCATTGTGAGCTATCTACCCGATTGAATCCTGCCACACTTTTGCCCGATTCGTCAGACGGACCGGAGCATGACTGCATCCAAACTCTAGATCTCAGTTATGCAGCTAGAGTGGGCCTCCGGGACGCCCCGTTGCCAGATCCTGACCGGGAATTCTGGTCGGATGGAAGTAGCTTCATGGAGTCTGGGCTGCGTTTCACCGGTTACGCGGTGGTCACCCTAGAGGACACCGTCGAAGAAGGCTATCTCCTCAGCCTGCCGCTGAGCTGGTGGCTCTTACTGTTCCCTCATTCACGGAAGGATTTACGGTTAATATATATACCGGATTCTTGGTATGCTTTCTCGGGTTTTACACGATTCGGGAAACCGTTTTGGTGGGATGTTAACCACCAATGGGGAGCCGAATAAAAATGCTCCCCACAAATCCATCCTGGACGCGGTTCATCTGCCAGCGGAGGTAGCTGTTGTTCACTGCAGAGCCCACCAGGGGGGGGACTCCCTGCTAAGTAGAGGGAACCGACGAGCCGACCTAATCGCCAAACGGGCTGCCAAGGGACCGGAAGGGACGCTCCTCCCCCTAATCCCTGCCGTGCCGGATCTTGACCCTGTTTATACCCAGTCGGAAGACCGGTTTGCAGAAGGGGAAGGGATGCAGCGAACGGAAGGGGGGGTGTAGGTGACTATCCAGGGGAAGGTTTATGTCCCGGGTGGGATGGTGTTCCTGGTGCTGAAAGTACTACATGAAGGCACTCATGTGGGGAGGGAGGGGTTAGCTAATTGGTTCGACACGTATTTCATTGGGGCAAGGGTGCGCATGCAAGCTGAAGCCATTGTCAAGAACTGTGTTAACTGTCAGGAATTGCCGGGAACCAGCCTCGCCAGCAGGGGTCAGTGTTTAGAAGTCACCCGAGCGAAGCTGGCAGTGCGACTTCTCAGAGCTCCCTCCAGCTATGGGATATCGATACCTGCTGGTATTCGTGAGACACCATGACCGGCTGGCCCCTAGCTTTCCCCTGCCGCACTTCCCAAACTAAGGAGGTGGTGAAGGTCCTACTGAACGACATTCTTCCGTATTCGGTTTCCTATGGGAGGGCATAGATTCCGGAGCACACCAAGATTTCCCAGACCATGGCAGGAGCTGGCAAGGCCCTGAATATCCCATGGAAAATGAGCAGCCTGGCGCATTTCCAGTCCAGTAATGGAACGGATGAACCGCTCCCTGAAGGCTGCTCTGACAAAATTGTAGAGGAAACTTCCCAAAATGGCCACAGGCACTCCCCTTTAGCAGGCTTGCTCACAAGCTCGACGCACTCGTCGCCTTTCCCCTGCTGCTTAGCCCTCTAAGCTTTGTTTGGTCAGCCTCATCCCCCCTGACCAGGCCAGGTTCCAGGGTGGACGCTGGGGAAATTAACACGCTGACCGCAGTACTTGTGTCGCTTGGCAGCCAATCGCCTCCGCCTCTTTACATCGGGACCTTAACGAAGCTGAAGCCCACTGGACTCTACTCTTTACACCTGCTCAACCCTGGAGACTTCAATATTCTACTTCAAGTCCTGGAAGAAAGTCCCATTGAAGCTAGTGTGGAACGCCCCACCAGGTCCTACCTACAACCTATTCTTCCACAAAACTCCACGGATCATCAAGCCCTGGATTCACTATAGTCACTTAAAGCAGGTGCGCCCCTGCACTCGAGATGGCTGAAAGACCGAGCCGCTGATCCAGGGACCTTTGGACTTCAGAGCAGGCCCGACTCTGCCTTCACGGCCAGGTTACCAAGGACCCCGATCGGGTGGTCGGAGCCGACGGGATGGGCTGAGGATAACGAAGACCGCGACTGATCCCACCCCGGATGCTCCCTCTACCTAGCCCTAGCTGTTTTGGGCTGGTAGGCTATTGGAGAGCATCGGACGCCTCGGGCGCATTTCACTCTGGACTCTGCCCGCGATTTTCGCATCACACCGCTGAAGCTTTTCAAACCAGGACACATGCCTAGCTTTTCTCGCGGATTTCCGTGGTTGATGCCGCCGCCTGGCCCAATGGGGACTCAGAGTCTCAGCTTGCCTGGTGCAACTCGAAACGGACAGAAAGAATAAAACTCTTCTGGGTTCAAGTCACGGGGTCGGAAGAGGTGAGATGCTGCCCGGTGAGGCTACCCGCCACCCTAGCCCAAACTCTCCGAGAAGGCGCCACACCGGGGGGCCCTTGCTTATGCGAAGGGGGGAGACGGCTGACGGCCCCTCATGGATTTTCGCTTATTCTCGGCCAAGCTTCGGGTTTCCTCGACAGGGACTCACGCTGTTCTAGACCACCCTTCGCCTCGCTTCCAGTTCCTTTTGCCACGTGGGCAACATGTCCGGACTGTTGGCTCTGCTACAAGACTGTGAATGCTTATACTGGGACCTGGGCGATACATACAAACAAGTGGTACTCTAAACTGGTGGTCCGATTTCTTTACATCATCATCATCAGAGACTGTTAACCTACTCTAAGTGGCTCAGAATCTAAAACCCCGCGAGCTGGAATGGGTGTGAACGCGTCTCCACAACTTGGGAGCCATCTCAGGTGTCTCGGATGGGGTCTAAAGGAAGGGAGGTCTTCCACCTCGTGTTCAAGGAACATGTGGGCCGCTTTCCTTATGTATCCACAAGGCAGCCGGGAAGTGGGATTATGGGAGTCTTCCTTCTCAGCAGTTGTGCTGCGGTACTCAACTTTTAGCCAAGGGTGGATCCCGGAGGGAGGGTCCGGCCTTTGTACTTCTGCAGTCCGCAGATCCCTTTTTAGAGCTATTTATCCCTTTGACGGATTCATACACACCTCTTTAAAAAATACCTGTGCATGAGAGGCAGGCCTTTGGGTCATGTTTACGGTCTGTAAACAACACATGGGAGTGGCGCTTTCACCTCCATCTCTACCGCATAGCCATTCTGCAACTTTGTGTTAGGACTGGGAAAGGGAATGTTTTGGGAATCACCTGACTGTAAGTCTTTGGAATCAGCCTACCCATCCGAATCTAGGGCATTGTTGCTAAGTGAGCAGGGCCTGTATTTTGTGTGCGGGGCGGTGGGAAGAAAGGTGGATCCACCATGACTGGCTTTTAGGACTCTGTTCGCTCGGGTTCCGCTTTCGTCCTTGACCTCCAACAGTACAAGTCGCTACGCATTTGAGGCTCCCGCTGAACCTAGGCAGCAGACACCCCAGGCTGGTATCGAGAACCCTTCTAGTGGGCTTAACAACACCCCTGGTTCGATACCTTCCTTCGTATCATTTTCCCCCAGATTGGTGTGTATGAGCTGGAGAATGCTGTTAAGAACCTCTCCGCCATAGTGGACTCTTGGTTTGGTGCCGCCCTGGCGCACGACCTGCAAACTGGAGATACAATCGCGGTCGGCGATGGTCCTGCAGAACCGGCTGGCTTGACATCCTCACTGCCCAGCAGGGCGGGACTTGTGCCATGTTGGGTGAGCATTGCTGTTTCTACGTTGACCTGGGCGGCAATATCACCACTAATGTGGCCGAAAGGTATGGACCTTGTTCACCCTCTTTTTAGACGCGTATTAGCCAATCCTCCTTCTGGGACTTCCTCTTGGGTGGCTACCCGATATCTCCTAAGCCATGCACCTTTGGTACCCTTGGTTTTCAGGTTTGATCATATGTGTTAGTATGTTGTTGTGTCCAGTTTTTTCCAAGGCGGCGATCGCTTCTGTTGTGATAAAGAAACCCGGCCAAGCCCGCATCGGTGAGGAACCCATTATGCTCCTCACCTCCGCTGGATCACCCGTGCATCCAGGCCCTCCCCAGATTCCCAGGTGGTAACAAAATTAGCATCCATGCCATTCTGCCAGCATGAAAGCCCAGAAAGGGAATGATAGCGAGCCAGGAGAGAATCCCGCCCTGGACTGTGTCTGAACTAAAACCGGAAAGATTATTCTGTTTTGTATTTATTAGGTAGAAACTAGTTTGTATTAGATAGAAATAGGAATTCTGTAAGTTTCTGTACTTCTGTGTTTCGTATGGATCCTCCTTGGCCCCAAGGGCAGAGAGCCATCTCTGCCCCACCCAGACCCAACCCCATTCACGGTAAAGTTTCTTGATGCACGCGGACAAAGGGAAACCTCCGGTCGAGGCTTTGCCCTGCCTAATCCCATCAGCAGGCAGATAAGGGGAACACGCCATCGCCTTCTGCCTCCTGACCCTGGACACCTGGAGAAACCTTTTGTGTTTCCCCGCCAGTGAATAACATCGCCGCCCTGGCGCCAAACTTGAGAAGAGGATGCATATCGGACACTGGTTGGTTGCTGCATGTTGCAAATGCTTGTATGGTTGTTTTGAATGGTGGTGGGGTGTCATTGGTTCTCCCGGCCTCATCGTAAGAAAGTACTTAAGGGATTTCGGCTGCTAGGCAGCGAAAGTAAATTGCGCGATGGGAGGTGCTGACACTTAGGTCAGCATCTCAATAAATCTCTTTTATATATATCCGAGCCTTGTCGGGTCTTGCTTGGTTTCCTGGGCGCTGCCGAGAGCGGGATACCTCTGAGTAAGGAAAGTGTTATCCTGAGCAGCGCGGTAACATTGCCAGTCTAAAACGTTTTGCAGAAAAATAATCCAGGTCTAACAGAAGAAAGGTCCCAGCCTCTGGATCTGTTGTTATACCTACTTGCCAAAGAAAACAGAATAGTTTTGACCCTTTCCCCCCTAAAGACATCAGTGAGGAAGCTACTTGAACCTCTATTAGGGGAGCACTCTTCAGTATTGATGCTGCTGTTAAAAAGGTCCTGCCTGAATATCCAACAGTAGGCCAAACAAAACAAGACCTCATACAATGTATGAGCATATAGGAAACTCAAGTGGGAGAAGGCCATCCGGTATCCTGGTCCCAGGTTGCTTAATGGGCTCTTGTTGTGAGAGTCAGTTCCCGCAATCAAACTGGGAGCTTGTCAGAAAGCAACACAGCACTTCTTTAAAAAAATTAAATAAATAAATGCTCATCTTGATCACTGGTTAGACTGTCAGAGACTAAAGTGCTATCATAATATGAACATCGTTAATGGCTGCCATTTTGATAATGTTGCTCTCATGTTTCTTTGATTAATTCTTTTTATGTTCAATGTGGAAAGAGAGCAGAAAGAAGAGTTACTTGCGGGGCGGGGGGGGGGGGGGGGGATGTCTGTTCTCAGAATCCACAGCTCATTCGCTCCACAACTTAAAGCTCTATTATTTAGCGGAAGGACACACATGCTGAGTCACTGACAAAGGTTAATAAGCATAAGTGTTGCAACAGCAAATACCCATTAGAGGAACAAAGGAGCTGTCTACAGTTAATAGTGCATAGCTAATTATGATTAAAAAGCTAGACTATGCCTTTAAGGGACCATAGAAGGGGAAGAATGGGAGGGGGGCTGTTTTGCAAATAAGGCCAAGGGAAGGTTCTGACTTGATTTGGCCATAAAACACATCCTTGGTTTTAAATATATGCTACAGAAGGATACATGAGACAAATCTGCAAAACATGACTACTGTGCCAGCTAATCCCCACCCTTCTTTTGTTTGACAGACCTTGATCTACTGTCAGCTCCAGAGGGAATCTACAAACTCAATAGTGCAAATTGATATTGTTTTGGAAGAGCAAGTTATTAACTGTACTTAGGCCTATAAAATTAAAACAAAAGTCTTCATCTGTTCCAGGATCTTGAGATGTGTGGGTACTATTTCCTATTTGCATACAATGTAAGGAAGGCTTATCACTGGGCAATCTCTATAAAGGAGCAAAAGGTAAACTGTCCACCAGCAGAGGGACACACTGGTAGTAACTGTCCTAGGAACTGCAGAATATGATGTACTGGGGCTGAGTTGAGCTGTGTGACTCCATGGATTCAGCCAACTCAAGATCCAGAGATAGAGAGACTGTATATTAAACATCCATTGTGAAGAAGCGACATAGAAGAGTTGCTGTGGACTAGAATGCTTGTGGAGAGAGGATGCTACAGCATTTACTAGAGAGAGATCAAGGTGGACTTAAGGTAGACATGTGAGATCAGGTCCGTAACTAGTGTCTAATGAAGAACACGAGTTAGGTTCTGGCAAGGACAAAGCAAGAAAGTCTGGAGCAGAAAGCAGAAGTTCAAGACATATTGTGGTGCATGAAGAATGCCTGATATTTTCTAACAAGCCTAAAAGTTCTCCAGGGCAATGAGAACAAGGCATAATAATGTCCAGAATGCAAATTCCCATGCCAATGAGCAACTAACAAAACAGTGATCTATTTCCTACAAGTGGAAGATGAAAGAGTATTTGTTTTGGACTTTCAACTCTAGTTTGCAGATGGGGGGACATACAAGTGCTCTTTCATACAAAAATCCTTTCCACAATATTATCATCATCATCATCATCATCATCATCATCATCATCATCATCATCATCATCATCATCATCATCATTATAGATTTCACAGCTGCCAGATCTTTACCTTGTTGTTGGCCTTCATTACAATTCGAGCCTCACCCAGAGGCCTAGGAAGTTGTAATGTATCGGTGTAGTATTCGTGCGGATCCCAGCAGGGCTGCCTTCTGAATTTGACCAATCTTAATTTTGTCAATTCGAAGATGTTTCAAGTGCTGCCCTAGTGTTTTTGGGATGGCGCCCTTCATGCCGATTACCACTGGGACAACCTCAGTTGGTTTGTGCCATAGACGCTGAAGCTCGATTTTCAAATCGTGGTATCTAGTGACCTTCTCGTGTTCTTTTTCAATGACCCTGCTGTCACTGGGAACTGCTATGTCAATGATGGTCACTTTCTAGTCCTCAATCACAGTGATGTCTGGTGTATTGTGTTTCAACACTTTGTCCATTTGGATTAGAAAGTCCCACAGGATCTCTTGACCTTCTCATTTTTCATTACTTTCTCTGGACAATGTTCCCACCAGTTCTTAGCTGTTCTTATGTTGTAATTCTTGCATAAATTCCAGTGGATCATCTTGGCCACTGAGTTGTGTCTCTGTTTGTACTCAGTCTGGGCAATCTTTGTGCCACAGCTGAGGACATGATCTACAGTTTCATCAGCTTCTTTGGACAATCTGCATTTTGCATCGTCCGAGGATTTTTCGATTTTGGCCTTAATCGAATTTGTTGTTGTTGTTGTTGTTGTTGTTGTTACTGTTACTGTTATTCTGTAGTAAATGAGATTGTAATGAGGAGGATTCTGATCTAGCCTTCTTCCTGTTGCATGCAGATATTTCAATTGTGTGAGCTCCCCCCTGAAATCTGAAGTGCTATAGTTCAAAAACAGGCTGACTGGCTCCGCTGCTGTTTGTAGAAACAAGGCTAAATAAAAAGTTTGTCTTAGCCCTGAATCCTCAGACCTGAAACCTTTGTTTGAAAATCCAGCAACAGCAGATGACAACAAAAACTCAGGTGGCCCCTTTATTAGTGGCACCTCTCACTAAAATGGCGAGAAAACCATCGTAAGAAGAAATTATATATCTAATTTAGACTGAAGAGACTGTGATTGATGCAAACAAAAAAGAGAAGTAGTTGGGAACTCACTCCTTATATAATGTTCTTATGTAAGGCCATTTATGATTCACTTACACAAAAAAGTGTCAAAATTCAGTGCCTCTGATGGGAGAAAATAGCAGCAATAAAAAGTCATCTGGGAGGAAAGCGTGATTCATTCTGAGGGCAAGCTTAGCCAGCCTCAGAGTAGAAACATTTGCTCCAGCGATGGCCACATATGAATGTCTCTCTTTCTTTTTAATGGCTTAGCCATGAAGGGATGATTCCTGCCAATGGAATAGTTTCACAGCAAAATTCTACAACCTGGACTGATGGTAGCAGTCTTGACTCAACTGAGTAGTCCCAATTAAGTTAGTGCAATATCATAAGTACAGACTGACAGAGAAGAAGAACTTGAAGCACTGTGGGCCACTGTCAAGTCCAGAACATCCCATACTAACGTTAATAATAATCTTGCTGGCTTTTTCTATGCCTGGAACAATACCAAAACAAAAATACAAACACAACAAAGATAATCCTTCATGTAATAATACTGGCAGTGCATTTCAGACCTTCATTGCCTTCCCTTTTGCTGATAAGACCTGTTCTGTTTAGAAGTCCACTCCTTGACTATGTCATTGTCATAGTTCAAAGTGACACAGAATCTGGAGAAGTCCCAGACTGAAGGGAGGAGTTGTTGTTTTTGAATCTCTCCACAGGCTGATCAAAGTCTTGTTCTTTATAAAAGATTCTTCTACATCTCAATTTCCACTGAAACTGGGTTAGTGTTACATAAGATGTTTGTGTAGTCCCTGGTGATTTCAGAATGCAAAGTCCCTGGTTCAGATCCATAAATACATAATGTCACCTTTGGAAAGAGTGGCAATTTCAGCCCTAGGCAATTTAATATAGTAATACTGATTGATCTTACAGTGTAAGAATTACTGAAATCATCAGCACCAGGTGCCTAGATTTTTTCCAGTTTCGTGATCATATAGCAGTATTGTTCAACTGACTTTATTTATTGGTGACTGAATTCTATTTTCTAATATGTTCATGTTTTAGGAATAAGAACACATTTTTTATTCAACTATTTTAACATGTCTGTGGATTTTAGTTATTGCTGATTTTTTTATTTTATTGGTTTGAGTTGCTTTGATTCTATTGAGTAGTACTCCCACTTGAAAGAGAGTGGGATGAAATATTTAAATATATAAAGAAAATTATGTACATGCTTGGAACTTAATAGAGCTTTGGATCTCCCAAGACTGTAAGGCCAGTTCTTGCTGAATTAGTTGCCTCTTTTAAATTATGTAAGCCTTGATATAAATTTCCCTAATCAGTGATGGACATGCTCCTCTCCAAACGAAAGGATGACTCACTTCCTGCTGAACCTGTGATAATCTGGTCCACACTTATTATGTAAAGTGCTATATAGATAAGTATACTACCAAAATTCCATAATATCAATCTTCTTTCAATAAAAAAGCCAAACTCATAACACACACTATCGTGCAAAGCCAATTTAAGCTATGTTCATGGATGCTGGGCAGGGTGGATCAGAGACTCTGCTAGGCAGAATGGACAAAAATCGAGCTACAGAGGCCAGCAATCTTACTTGGTAGTATAAGGCAAATTCAAAGGTACATAAGTGTCCTTTGTCTGGTGAAAATCATGTCATCTGAGCCAACCAGTTAAGGCTGCAGTATGATTTATTTATTTATTTTTGGAGATTGCGGTTTCATTACATTTTCTGAAAGTATAACTGTGGAACAAACCATTTGTTTTCATGACTTCATCCAAAGGAATTCTGTAGAACAGAATTATATATAGAATGGATTCTCTGCTCTCCTCTATGTTATCCATAAAAACATAAGAACAAGCCAGCTGGATGAGACCAGAGTCCATCTAGTCCAGCTCTCTGCTACTCGCATTGGCCCACCAGATGCCTTTGGGATCTCACATGGAGGATGTGAAAGCAATGGCCTTCTGTGGCTGTTGCTCCTGAGCTGTTGCTCCTGGTCTGTTAAGGCATTTGCAATCTCAGATCAAGGAGGATCAAGATTGGTAGCCATAGATCGACTTCTCCTCCATAAATCTGTCCAAGCCCCTTTTAAAGCTATCCAGGTTAGTGGCCATCATCACCTCCTGTGGTAGCATATTCCAAACACCAATCACGCGTTGCATGGAGAAAGGTTTCCTTTTATTAGTCCTAATTCTCCCCGCCCCCCCACCAGCATTTTCAATGGATGCCCCCTGGTTCTAGTATTGTGAGAAAGAGAGAGAAAATTCTCTCTGTCAACATTTTCTACCCCATGCATAATTTTATAGACTTCAATCATATCCCCCCTCAGACATCTCCTCTCCAAACTAAATAGTCTTTTTTTCATTTCATAATCTTTATTGGCAAAAGAAGCAACAGAACAATAATACTGGCTGAAGAGTCCTAAACACTGCAGCCTCTCATCATAAGGAAGGTGCTCCAATCCCTCAATCATCCTCGTTGCCCTTCTCTGCACTTTTTCTATCTCTTCAATATCCTTTTTGAGATGTGGCGACCAGAACTGAACACAGTACTCCAAGTATAAAGCACCACTGCTTTATATAAGGGCATGACAATCTTTGCAGTTTTATTATCAATTCCTTTCCTAATTATCCCCAGCATAGAGTTTGCCTTTTTTCATTGAGCTGCTATGCACTGGAGTTGGGACATTCCCATGGCTGAACTATCAACTAAGACACTCCTAAATCCTTTTCTCCTGGTTCTGTGATCTGATAGCAACTGACCCCTGTGAAGGCAAGGTGGCATGTGAAGTTTTGATGTTTTGCCCCTATGTGCATCACTTTACATTTTGCTACATTGAAGTGCATTTGCCATTTCTTAGCCCACTCACCTTATTTATCAAGGTCCGGCTTGGAGCCTCTTCAGCTAATCCTTTTGCGGTTCTCACTCACCCTACATAATTTGGTATCATCCGCAAACTTGGCCACCACGCTACCCTACTTCTAGGTCAGTGGTGGTGATCCTTTGGCACTCCAGATGTTATGGACTACAATTCCCATCAGCCCCTGCCAGCATGGCCAATTGGCCACACTGGCGGGGGCTGATGGGAATTGTAGTCCATAACATCTGGAGTGCCAAAGGTTCACCACCACGAATCTAGGTCGTTTATGAATAGGTTAAAGAGCACTGGTCCCAAAACTGATCCTTGGGGGACACCACTCCCTACATCTCTCCACTGTGAGAACTTCCCATTTACACCCACCCGTTGCTTCCTGTTTCTCAACCAGTTTTTAATCCATAGAAGGACTTCCCCTCTTATTCCTTCATTGCTGAGTTTTCTCAATAAAAGTATATACATAGCATGTCTAAACCTGACCCTGGCTCTCATGACAGACCCAGAGCACAGGCCAACTTCTGATGGGTGTGTTCTTCAATAGACAAATGTGAAAAACCCAGAAAAATAGAGAGGTGTTTAAACCAACATGAAGAGAAGGCAATTGTCCGTGCAGTGATTTGTATGCTCAATTATTATAATATGTTGTAATATGTTTTGCATGGAACTGTCTTTTAATATGATCTGAAAACTTCAGTAGGTGCAGATTTCAGTGGCCTGTTTATCATCAGGGGATAGTTGCTGGAAACATATTATTCCCATCTTGTAGTCGTGATAATAGTTACCTGTATGTTTCTGGGTTGACATAATTCGGAAGTGACTTGGCAGCACTTAACACACACCATGTTTCTGAATTAAATTCAAAGGGCTGGTGCTTACCTGTAAAGCTCTCCATGACTTGGGACCGATATTGAGGCTGCCAACCTCCAGGTGGTGGCTGGAGTACTCCTGCTATTACAACTGAGCTCATAGCAGCAGAGATACATTCACCTGGAGAAAAGTAGCATTTTGGAAGATAGACTGGATGGCATTATACCTCACTGAAGTCCCTGCCCTCCTCAACCCCCACCCACAGCTATTTCCCAGCCCAGAGCAGGAAACCCTAAACCACATACTTTCATTCCCAGTATGAGTCTGATAATAACGTGAAATATGAAAAGTAAAGTGAAATGTAAAGATAGACCACATGGACACATTTCTCTGCTTCATGCGAATAAACCATCTACAGACTCCATTTCTGCTTTCCAGACCACATTAGTATTGTCAGATTCCCAATTTGAAGGATTTTCTCCTATTTTACATAGGCACCTCCATGTTATGGAACATGACTCTTAGCAAAGCATGTGCACGTGCCTAAGAAAAATGCACTGGTGTGTTGTTGCTGCTCATGCTATCCAAAAATTACATTCTCAAACCTGCATGCAACTCAAATTGTCCTTTAAAAAAGCCCAGCCATGATGACTTCTTTTAGGGCTTTTAGGCAAATTTTCCTGTGGTAACTGCTGCACCAGGAAATTTGTTAATTGGAGATGAAAGGCAACAATTTTACATTAGCAGCTCAACTACATTTTTTATTTAGCACAGTTAATTCCCATGTGTGTAACAGACTTCTCTCCAGAGGTGGGATCCAACCAGTTCTCACCACTTCTCTAGAAGTGGTTACTAATTTTTTCTGAGTGCTGAGAAGGGGTTACTAAAGCAACCTCCCTGCCCAATAGGGACTGGAGGTGCGTGTGTGCGGCGGCGCCAGTGTTTGAATCCCACCACCATCGGAACCTGTTACTAAAATTTTTGGATCCCACCACTGCTTCTCTCACACTGTTACACAGTGTGTAACAGACTTTTCTCTGTGATGCACCTCTGAAGATGCCAGCCACAGATGCAGGTAAAATGTTAGGAACAAGATCTACTAGACCACAGCCACACAGCCAGAAAACCCACAACAAGCAGTTGAATCTGGTGGTGAAAGCCTTCAACAATAAATTCCCATGTTTGTTTATATGTGTGGTGAATAGTTCACCTTTTTAAAGCCACATAATTGTGACTACACTCAATCATTGATATAGTGGCACATGAAGGTCATAACATAGAATTACTATTCATTTTTACATCACCTGCTATGTTCAATGACATCATCAGAAAGTTCCCTATAAGTGTTGACATTTAGGATGATGAGAACTTGAAATATACATATAAGAGAAGACTGCCACATGGTAATGGAGCTTCAGACATAACAACTTTTATCCAGGTGGTGCTTGATAATTGTTGGCTTCAGCTCACTGATAGAACATGTATCTGTTACCGATACAAGGAACATACATTGATATTAACTACTGTGTGCCCACAATATGCTTTGGTATTTTTTACCTCTGAAGTTTTGCTGGACAATTTCTGTCTGAAAGTCTGGAGGAAGGAATATTTTCCTGTTTGGACTACAAGTTGCTAATGACTATATGAGTCTTTATGATCACTCCATCTCAATCATACCCTGTCTCTGTGTTTTCTACTAAATATTCCCCTAAGCTTAAAAGTACAGTTCTGTGGGCTTAAATTTGTTCTCCTGCTCAGTATTCTTGTTATTATATAACCACAACCTCAATATTTGCTTCGGGAAACAATCCAACACTCATAGTAAGCTACAAGCCATTTATTGCCAATGGGCTTCCTCCTAATCTCAGGGGGGAAACAATCCATTCATTCAGATGTGGGGGAGCAAGACATTGCATATGAAGTAGAAGAACCACAAGGATAAAGTAGTCTCCAAGAAGAGGCTCAGGAAGCAAAGTAAGGAATGGACTCATGTCCAAATTTGGTTTTTGGCCATCCTTCCCAAGACATTTGTTTGAAAGGAGGTTGTGTGTAGTAGTAGTCTTTATTTGCGATCAATGACCAAATACAGGTTATATGTAAATAACCACCAATAAGGAGATAAATGTTCTAAGCCAAACTAGGAGTGATTATGGCAATTCAACATGCCCTTAGCTCATATGGGGATAGTGTCTAATTCTAATAGTAAAGGGACATGCAAAAGAGAGACACTGAATCCTTGCTAGCTGTTTGTGTCTCCACAGAACTTCTTTCCATGCATTTTTTGCTCAACCAACATTGTTTCCCATACAAAACCTTGGATAAAGAGAGAGTAATGCTTTGGGAAGACATTGCAAAAAGGAAAGTTGCAAGCAAGGAGTTTGCCCTCCTCTCTACAAAATTTAATTTGGATTTTGTCTCAAGAAAATAAAAAGGAATTGGCCAATTAAGTAAAGTGCTTAGGTGTAAGGAATTCCATAGAGCAGAAATAAAAGGCTTTTTGGGTTGAAAGACTGTTTATTCAGACATCTTAGAAAGCTCACATACACGACGTGACAGGAATGAAGTCTCCCGCCAGAACCACAGGTTATAACCTTCTCCGTCCCATCCCCCTCCCGGTTTCCCCAGTCCCATTCTCATGGGAACGGCATTCTCATCTCTCTCTGTGAGATAAGGCCTCTACCAGAGTAATTGCTGCCGATTCTGGCCCATCGCCCGAGTCCTGGAATCCAGTCAAGGCCAAGCGGCTGTGCTGAGAATCAACACCATTGAAACCTTTACATTAGGAAAATAGCGCACAGAAAGATATTTGGGTGAGACTATTCTATTGAATAACTGTATCTTTAAGGCAGTCCTCTTATTATGTTCCAACGAGCAGACTGAACAGTTAGTAGGTCCTTGAGCTGTGAGTAATAAATTAAACTGTCCTATAAATCAAGTGTTTTACAAAAGCATGAATGACTGATTCCATGATATGATTAAAATCATCCAGGGAAAAGCATTCCCCTCAACAATTCTTCAAAATTACACACACCTGTACATTAGAAGCTAATGACCACAGTACTCTTTCCACAGTTTTAAAACTCCCTAACATAATGTAAATTAATCGCTTTTCCTAACTTCAACCAACTCTACTGTCAGGGTGGTGTAAAGATTGATTTGGAGACTAAAGTATAATATACATTGTGTCTACATAAGTAATCATCTCAACCAAGTGTAACAGAATACAATAAACACCTTCAAGAACAATAAAAGAGGCTGCCAGAGGGAGGGCTGTTGTCATCACAAACAATTTTGACAACTTTATAAGAAGCTGGGAGATAGATCACTAACATGACATTTTACCATCCTCAGACATTAGTAACAAATACATGGAATAAAAAAAAAATCTAATGGCATTGGTCCATTATGCATGAAATGCTCTCTTTGGGACTTTTCTCTTCATACTGGGCTTGTAGAAGACTCACCTTGTGTTTTTGTTTATACACAAGGAGGCACTCCCTCCTTTCCCCAGAGTTTTTCTGCTCTCCAGGCCTGGTTCTCTTATTGAGGTAATTTGCAGTGTCTGAACACCTGGAAAGGAATCTCTTGAGAAATTCCACCAGGATTTCACCACCAACCTTGACCTGGTACAATGACATGCAACAAACTTATTTTCTGGACACTAATGTAGAACTACATGATACGAACATAGCATCATTCTGTTCGGAAAACAATTACTACACATGGCTGCTTGGTTTCAGCTACTACTCTATGCACACCATCCATTGTCTATAGCCAAGGTTTACACTTGCTGTAAATCCTTGGACTAGAATCTCTCACAGGGACAGAGCAAGGAAGAACTGTGCCCGGTGCACGTGCGTGCCCTGTGCCCATCCAAGCTCCCGTCCCGCCCCCATCCCACCCCAGGAAGGCCTTCACAGAGGCACGTGCCCAATGCATCATGCCTCTCCCTCGTCCCCTTGGCGCTATGCCACTGATCTCTCACTTTTAAATCCATTTTTAGGATTATAATAACCAACCAATGAAGTGAGGAAACAAATTGAAAAGGCTAGACTGGTACCCAGAAACAGTGTATTTAAAGTTTCCAAAGAGATTTGAGACTGAAATATGATGTAGCTGGTTGTAGCCATTCTGGATAATGACATAAGTCGTGAAAGTTAGGCCTTTCCTTGCCTCTCATCAACAACGATGGGCCACTTGACAGAAACAGAAACTCTGGGACGAGACCATGCAGCAAATCCAGATGTCAACTGTTCCTATAGTAATTCAGCTCCTATTACAGGACCTACTTAATAACATCAGTCATGCCATCTTGAGCAGATCTACTTGTTAATCCTTCTGTGTCACATAGGCCATCATGGGTTATCATGCTCTCCATATCAAACAAGTCAGTCGCTATGCACAAAAAAGTGGCAATATCAGAAACTTGTTGAAGAACACTTCAATCTCCCAAGACTCTACCCTAGTCATAGTTTCCCATCAAAAGGAGACTGCAACCTTATAATCAATTACTGCTATTGTGAATGGTCTTTATACTTTTCTTGATTACATATGAATTATACATAATGGTTTCTCACCCTGTACTTCTCTGATTTCAGACCCCTTTGTCCCTGGTATGTACATCATATTTCTTTTTAACCTCATATATACCAGTTGAGGACACACCTTATACACCTGTTGAGGTGGATTCTTGTTCATGAAAACATATGCGAGAACAAAAACTGGTTAGCCTTTGAAGTGCCAAAAGATTTGACATTTTTACTGTAATAACAGACTGACGCAGCTATCCCTGTGAGTTTTTTAAAGCTAGATTTTAATTATGTTCTGAAAATCCGTACCCAGATTATTATCAGAACCAAAGTTGATTCTCAACAAGGACCTCACTGAAATCCTAGCCAGCTGTTTTTACATTAAGAGTATTTTCAAAATCTGAACTTCTGTAAAATGCTCATTTATTATCTAAGGTTTTTATTTATTTTTTTAGTTTTAAAATGAAACAACAAAAAAGTAGTATTTTTGTAGAAGCATAATGAGCCAAACATATGTTAATATAGCCATTGCAATAAATTATACAATACATCAAAATGTAATCTTGCCTAGGAAAGGAAAAACAAGTTGAAATGCGATTAATTGTAAGTTATAAAGAAGAATTTGCATAGACAAGCATCACCTGCATGCAAAAGGATAGAACAAATTTGTAGAATCAATGAAGTCTGAGAACACCTGCTGTGTTTGATTGAGGGACTGCCAGCACCTTGCTCTCCTGTGCAATTTCCCTTCTTCACATTTACATATCAGGTTCATTTTATTAGGCCATTTGTTAAATGTTCAGGGTGTGAAGTGTTTACTTTTGTCTCTCTGCAAATTTTAATAATATTAATGTTTCAAGCAAATGATTGAAATCTCTTTGAGTTGAGCCTGTAACCCTCTTTCTTTGAATGTTAGAAAAAAGCAAGAGTCCAGCACCACCTTAACAAGGATTTCTATTTCTGACCCTTGCTCTTTTCTACTGCTAAGGCAGACTAAGGCTGTTTTTGCACGACAAAATTGCATTGGTGTGAGCCTGGGAAATATCCCTGTATAGTTGAGAATTTCACATGGCTTCCGGAGCTGCAGTGGGTCTGCCCCGACGTCACCCTACAATATTGCCTTTGCTCCATGACTTTCAAAAATCGCTAGCAAGGTGGTGCTTTTTAAATATTCCTGTGTGACCCCGCTGCCATGCAAACACCATGGGAGTGTAGGCACAGAAGGAAAAGAGTGAAAGTAAGAAGGAAATAGAAAGTGAGAGAAAGTGAGAGAAAGTGAGAGAAAGAGAGAGAAAGAGAAAAAGGAAATGATTTTAGATTTACCAGAAGGTTATTTCTTCCTTCTCCCCATTATTTAGGAAAATAATGGAGAGAAAAAGATTCTGGCAGAAATACAGCTTAAAGTCATTTCACAGAATCATGAAAAAGTGTCTTTGTTAAGAAAAAGCATTCAATGTTCCTGCATTCCAGAAAAAGATACCTTTTAATGCTTGTGTGCAAGTAAAGTTAGGCCTCATGAAAAATAATATCTTCAACTAAAAGCACAGACTCCAGAAAAATAGAAAATAGAAAATAAAGCATTTAAATGATTATTTCCAACTGAAGTATAACTTATATGTAACTTAAGCAAGTTTTCTTGAAGACATTTTAGTGTTAAGAATTATGGCTCAGAAATAAAGCAAAAGGTACCTCTTTGCTTTCCAAAACAGCCCCCCCTATTGTCTCTCTTCCCACATTCCAAAGAAAAAGAAAGATACTTTTACTTTACTTAGCAATGAGCTGAGAAAAGTGTGTGTGTAGTAGAAAAAATAACTGACAAAAAAGCAGAATTAAAGCAAAGAAAAGAGAGAGTCAAGCCATGTGGAGAAACTATATTCTTAAGAATGCTATTTAACAATGTATCGCCATGATGGGAATATTGAAACGTCATGAATTGACAGGGTTTGGCTTTGCAACATTTATGATGCATCAGCTGTCTTTATCCTATAAGAACTGTGACTTTTGTATACTCAGGGCGACTCCTCTGATTCTATAACAGACCCTCTGAGGGTTTGGAATAAAAATTATTTATTTAATTAGCCCTTGTCGGCTCAAGCTTATTAGCTAACTATTAGTAAACACGTTACTCTGTGGTAACAGGAGCAGAACTGGGGCATTTTTCCCGCCTTGCTGTTCTGGCCCGCCCAACACTTTCTGCGCCTACCCTCCTCCTCCGTCGCTCCCAGCCCAGTCATGCCGGGTGCCTGGTCAGCCCTGTACTTCTGCCTTCCTTTCCTGAGGCCAGAGTGGGGAAAAGACCAGCTGAGGCTGGGGACAGCCATCCCTCCTCCCCCATCACTCCCAGCCCAGCCACGCCAGGCACCCACATCTCACAAAACATGCCCTGTTTTTAAACAGGACTGTCCCATGTTTTACAAGACCATAAGTCACAGAAACTGGCTTGAAGCCAGAGGACTAAGCCCTTCCCTGGGCAGGGGACAACATGCCCCTCAGCCCATTGCAAGATCTGCATCTGTGGCTTGACTTCTCAGAAGATGGTGGTGCTGGGGCAGGAAAAGTTGTTTCCTCAGGAAGGTCAGGTTTTGCTGGCAAAGTGGAAAAAAACCAAGGACCTGCATAAGGTGGAGGGGGAATGCCAACATCCCCCCACTCCCAAGGACTGAATGCCACCCCCCCACTAGGAGGGGTATGCTATCTACACTGGGGGGAGAGCCACCTCTCCTTTACAGAGGAAATGCCATTTACTCCTCACAGGTGGAATGCCGTCTCACCCCTTGCAGGGAGTGTCTTTCCTATCTGGGGAATACCACCTCTGCTTTGGGGGATGGAGCAATGAACTTGATATTATTGTATTTGTGATCCCCTGTGTGTGTATTGTTCATTGTTTTATTATTGTTGTTTATAATATGTATGTTTTTGTTGTTGATTAAGAGTTGTGGTTCTGGTATATAAATGTTTTAATTATTTTCATTAAAAATAGAGTTTTACAGTTCGCACTAGAGCCAGACAGGTTCTTTTCCCTTCTGTAAACTAGGTACTGTCTTTGGCTCATTATATATATATATATTCTACCCAAAATAATTAAGCCATCCTGTTCTTTGGGTTCAATTAAGAATTCTAAGTCAAGAGCCTTGCGTGGTAGTGAAAATAAGGAAGGAAATGCTAAGGAAGAAAGAAGACAGCTTAACACATGCCACCTCAGAACACTACAAAAAAGTGCCTTAGTTACATATAGTTACATATAAAGGATCTCTCAGTAAAGAGCAAGTCTCACAATTATGATTGACTGATGATGTAATAGTGAAGGTGGTGACTGAAGGAGACAATAAATACAGTGGCATTTATCTTTCAGACTGCGGCCTAAAAATAAATGAGAATAAAACAAGACATTGCAGAAAAGTTTTTTAAAAAACGAGTCCTGTTGCAGTGTGTGAGTGTGTATAAATGGGAAGCAGATTGAATAACTACAAGAATTTAAATAGCCAGGAAGCAAGTTAACAGATGATGGAAGATCTAGAGCCAAACTTTAAAAGCAGAATAAATATGGCAAACAGACACTTTCATAAGAAGAAACACTTGCTGACAAGAGGAATGAGAGACATATAAAACACTCACATATGGAGAACATCTCTGAATGGATGTGGAGTATGGACAATAGTTGAAAACAGAAGACAGGAAACTGGAAATGTGGTGTGGTCTTTGAGAAAAATATGTAACTTGAGTTGAACAAAAAAAATACCCTTAAAGAAATCTTGGCCAGTGCAGGAAAAAAGCAGGGACTGAAAAAGGAGCTATTAATATGATAAAGCATCAACAAACATGGAAAGTAATCCAAGATGCAATTCAAGCACAACTAGAAGGAAGATGAAGATCTAGTTACAATTGCATAAAGCAAATTCTGGAATGGCTTAGGATGGCAACAAAGCTCCTAAACCAGTATTGACTGAAGATATGCTGATGTAACATTGAAGGTGGGACATCCTGGACTGATTTCTCTGAAAATTCGGTGTTGCCACAGCTGCACCAGTGTAGGAGCCAGAAATTAGGGGTGGAGGAAAGCCTGTGGTGTGCCAGGGGAGTAATAAGACTTGCAGTGCAATCCAGATAAGTGAGCACTCTGTAGTGGCCTCACCTACAATGAAGCGCCAGGCAACATAGCAAGCACTGGGGCAAAAAAACAGTGCTGCCGCCCAGAACACTCCATAGGAAATAATGATTTGTATTACGTGGTATTGTCACATAAGTCATCTGCCTACAATGGGGGCACTCTGAGGTCAAAAGCATGGAAGCTGACTAAGATCAGGTCTGCCCCCAGGAACACCCCCAGCCCACCTCCAGCAGTACCAGCATCCATGGTTAGGCTGGCACAGTTCTGGGGCTGGAAATCACTTCCAGGTCGGGCACCATAGAGCTGTGCTACGCCAGCCTGCCTCCCTGCTTGCCCTCTGTGCCAGTGTAAGTACAATTTATGCTGACGGGATAGGCAAATACATCAGCCTAGGCCCATGCCAATCCCACAGCCCATCCCCCCCCCCCGATCTGGATTGGGCTGGCCATATCCTAAATCAGTGGTAGGATTCAAATAATTTAACAACCAGTTCCGAAAGGACTCAGTGGTGGGATTACAACCATTCTCTGAACTAGACAAAACATTAGCTACCGGTTCTACCGAATAGATGCAAAGAGGCTGAATCCCATCACTGTTCCAAATCATCTCAGACCCAGTTCCATCCCCAATATTGGCAAAAGCGGTGGTACAAGTCAAAACACTCACATTTAATTCAATGGGAAAATGTCTCCCACCTGCCTAAAAAGCCATGGTGCAAAGACCAGCAGAAGAAAAATGGGAAGAAGTGGGGTAGATGAACTCGTGGTGTGCAGGTGCAAAATTTCACTTCTTGCAGAACCTGGAAGTGATGTCATGACATGGGGGGGGGGGCAATACTAAGATTTGCCAAAAAAAAAGCATTTGGTGTATCCTAGAACATCACCCTGAGATCATGACATTATTTACATTTTTGCTGGAACTAATGATGCATCCTGGTGTAATCCTGGCCTCACAAGTTGTCTAACAGACTGTAGTTTGACCATAACTCTGCTCCATTGAGGGTGCTGGGTTGCTTTGTTTTTGTCCAATTTTATATGTGGGGTGGAGCATTGTGATGTCACAAAGCCACACATGCTTCAGTATGCATCGATCGACTGTCTCCATATATAACTAACTTGTGGTGTGATTGGCATGTTGCTATGTAATTGGTGGTTATTGGTGTTAATATGAACTCCAGTGTTCTCATTTTCTTGGGACTAGCTATTTTTTAAATGTCTGGTATCTGCTGAAAGAGAGCACAAGATAGCATTTAGTTACACTGGTTCCATTGTGGTGTAAGTAGTGTGTCCAAAGGCAAGAAAGGGTGGAAAGATACATGGACCTGAAATGCTTGCCTAAGACAGACAAGAGTGGAAAGTTCCTTCCTTCCTTCCTTCCTTCCTTCCTTCCTTCCTTCCTTCCTTCCTTCCTTCCTTCCTTCCTTCCTTCCTTCCTTCCTTCCTTCCTTCCTTCCTTCCTTCCTTCCTTCCTTCCTTCCTTCCTTCCTTCCTTCCTTCCTTCCTTCCTTCCTTCCTTCCTTCCTTCCTTCCTTCCTTCCTTCCTTCCTTCCTTCCTTCCTTCCTTCCTTCCTTCCTTCCTTCCTTTTACTGAATTTGTATCATGCCCTTTCCCATCTAGAGTCAGGCTCAGGGCATCTTAAAATACAAAATACAATACAAAGATACATTGTTCATAAAATAAATTAAAACCTTATTAATTAAATAACTGCCTGGCACCTTAAGATTATTGTCTAATACAACCTTCCTGGTTTATCAACCCAGGAAGTGGGACCTAAAACCTAAATGTCAGTGTACAGAATCTTAAGAGAAAACAGTATTCTCTTTAAGTTACAGCACCTTGATGCTTTTATGTTGCACATTTGGGATACCAAGGACATTTCTTAATATTTTTGTTGAATGTTCAGTTCGGTTTGAGACTAATTTCTTAGAATGAACTTGGATGTAACATTCTTAATAACAGATTCTTCATCAACAGTGTGAACATTGTCACAAGTTGTTTTGCGTAGTCAAACAGATACAGTGCAGTCCTAAACAGAAGTATACCCTCTAACTCTATTGAAATCAATGAGCTTAGAAATATTTAACTTTGTTTTGAATTGAACTGTCAGTCATGGAAACTATGGTGTCATGGTTTTTCCAGTCATGCCAGAAAGTTGGAGGACATTGTTGTTTAAGCATTTGATCTAGAACTGAAGAATGTATATATATTTTCAGGGCAGTAAAGGTGCATTCAAATTATCTCTGCTATGCTTAAAATGTTACATTAATCATCACCTTTAAGGAACTTGATGACTTAGCATCATTTAAAAAAGGGATAATCTATAGATGCAGGTTTTCTCAAAATCAAAAACCTCCAACAAATGAATTGACTTTGGATGGAGCACTGTTACACAAATGTTGCTTTATGGAGTTAATTAATTCACTATATCTAGTAATGGTGAATGATGTTTATGCTGACATGGTAGAAATCTGCCTTCTTGAAGGCAGAAGACAAGGACCTTCTCTTCATGCAAATACAGAAAGGAGATTTCTCTAGGAGTGGTTTGTTATCAATAACAAGACACTGATAACTTGTTTTGTTAGAAAGTAGGGCAGAAAATCTTCATGTTCCTGTATAATTTCTCAAAACATATGGAGTGACAAGTTAAAATTTCCACCGTTTCATTTATACAAATAAGATATAAAAGCTGAAGAGTCAACAGCTAGCAGAAGCTGTGCAGTGCTTAGAGAAAGGTCCTAAGGAAAGAATACTAATAAATCAGACATGGCTGTTGTGGGTTTTTCAGGCTGAGTGGCCATGGTCTTGTGGTCTTAGTTCTTTCACCTGCTGCACCAGTAAATAAACTTTGGAAGTGCAGTCAGAGGGACAAAGTGTAGTCACAGAGTGTAAGGGAAAGCTTCCTAGGAACTGACCAGCTCTCTGATTGGGTAAGCTGACCTGTGCTCTGATTAATGGAACAAAGCAGCATGAGACCTAGTCACATAGCACCTGAGATGTGAGACCCTTCCTGCCCCCAAGATGTGCCTCTGAGGAGGAAACAAATCTGGTTCACCAGATAAAACTCCATCACTTAGGTGGAGGAGTAGGGAATCAAACTTCATTCTCCAGATCAGAGTCCACCTGCTCTTAACCTCTATGCCATGCTAGCTCTCAGGAAGGAGATATCTCTCTCAGAGGGAATAGACTGAAGGGCTTTTGGATTTGGATTCTCTCATGTTAACATCAAGCCTCTTAACTGTGTTTGTGGAAAATCTATTCTGTTGTCTGGGAGCCATACTCAAATGGATGAAGGAGAGCCACCTGAAATTGAATCCAACAAAGATGGAAGATATGTGGCTTGATCAAAGTGGTTTGAATGGGGAATGCCAGCTTTTATTGCTTTAAAATTTGCAGTATGCTGCCCTGAGCCTGAAAGGGGAGGGGCAGGATATTGAAATGAATAAATAATAATAAAGTTACCTGTAGAGTGGATGTCTAACAGTAGAAAGGCTGTGTGGTAATGTGAAAAAGGGTACCAGCCTGTCAGAACCTAGAGTCTCCTTGAATCCATAAGCCAATACCATCTAAGAGTAACTTTTTTTTCGTTTCAATTATATTTGTACCCCGACATATCCCTGAAGTGCTCAGAGTGGCTAACAACATGATAAACAATATATTTCAACAATATATTTCAACTCAAGACAAAACTATATCTTCATATGAACTATAACACCTAAGAAACTGAGACACCTAGAAACCTTGATAAAAACCTGTGCCTGTGACAGAAACCAAAGATTGTATATAGGTTTCTCCTTCCAGTTTTCCATTTATTGAAGCATCTCCTAATTCCATCTTTGTGTGCAATAAATCTTTGTTTTTATATGTTGAACTTGCCTCAGTTCACTAGTGCCTTCAAAAAGGGAGTTTGTTTTGAATAAAAAGGCTCTCTTCACCTTTCTGAAATTCCTTGTACTGAGCAGATAAGCTAAAATCCTCCAATTCTACCTGAAAGGCTGTTCAGTCTAAACAAAGGCAGGAAAAGCTGCATCCACAGACAGAGAAGGGTGTTGCAACACGACACCTGGACCTGTGGCTGGCATCTTCAGAAGTATGTCACAGTAAGATGAGTTTCTCTCTGTGGCATCAGACCACAGTTACACAGCCTGGCAAGGCCATAACAGCGAGTTGATTCCAGCCATGAAACTCTTCAACAATACTAGAAACCTTTCTGTAGATAAAAGTCTTGTGGCACCTTAAGGAATAACAAAATTTCTGGCATGGTATTTATGAGTCTTTATGAGTCTCAGCTCACTGCTTGCTCTTTGTCTACTGTTACAGACTAACATCTACTGTTACAGACTAACCCATCGTGACCTGAAATGTTTCTGATTGAACTGGCCATTTAGGACATTGACAATGAAATGTAACGATGTAAATGGCAACCATTATTGAAGGAATTTTACTTGCTGCAGGGCCCAGGATAGCTTGATCTTGTCAGAGCTTGGAAGGTAATCAGGGTCAGCCCTGATTAGTACCTAGATAGGAGTACTATCAAGGAAGTCCAGGGATGCTACACAAAGGAAGGCAAACCACCTCTGATCATCTCTTGCCTTGAAAACTCTACAGGGTCACCATTAGTTGGCTGCGATTTGATGGCACTTTCTACCATTGTTACTTGCTGTTCATGTGATGTATATAGATGAACAAGTGAGCAGTTGTGAGGCAGAGTCAGTGGGCAGGATAAGGATGTCCTCTTCAGTGTGCCAGTTCTCATAACCCTCCTGGCAAACATCTGCCAACCACAAAGATTATTTTGGCCAGGTAGGATGCTGTTCTGACCTTTAAATTGAGCACAATATCATTTTAAAATGGGTACATTTTGTGTAAATCTCCTAGTAAATACACCACCTGTGTGCATTGTTGTATTAGTGCTTGCCAACTTTATGAGCTTAGATCAGTGCAGGTAGAAGCCCTCTCCATGTTCTAAGACAGCACTTTCAGTCCCCATGTGGGCTTAAGAACATAAGAACATAAGTACAAGCCATCTGGATCAGACCAAAGTCCATCTAGTCCAGCTCTCTGCTACTCGCAGTGGCCCACCAGGTGCCTTTGGGAGCTCACATGTAGGATGTGAACGCAATGGCCTTCTGCGGCTGTTGCTCCCGATCACCTGGTCTGTTAAGGCATTTGGCAATCTTCAGATCAAAGAGGATCAAGTGCTATTGGTAGCCATAAATCGACTTCTCTCCCTCCCATAAATCTGTCCAAGCTTCCCTTTTAAAGCTATCCAGGTTAGTGGGCCATCACCACCTCCTCCTTGTGGTAGCATATTCCAAACACCAATCACACGCTATGGCGGAAGAAGTGTTTCCCTTTATTAGTCTCCTAATTCTTCCCCCCAGCATTTTTTCAATGAATGCCCCCTGGTTCTAGCTGTATTTTCAGAAAGAGCAGAGAAAAATTTCTCTACTGTCAACATTTTCTACCCCATGCATACCATTTGCGTGGTAGGACTTCGTTACAATCATATCCCCCCTCAGTCAGCCTCCTCTTCCAAAACTAAAGAGTCCCAAACGCTGCAGCTCTCCCTCATAGGGAAGGCGCTTCCAGTCCCCTCAATCAATCCTTGTTGCACTTCTCTGCACTTTTCTATCTCCCTCAATATCCTTTTTGAGATGCGGCGACTGGTGAACTGGACACAGTAACTCCAAGTGCGGCTCAGCATCCACTGCTTTATATAAGGGCATGACAATTCCTTGCAGTTCTTTATGATCAATTCCTTTCTAATGATCCCCAGCATAGAGTTTGCCTTTTTTTTCACAGCTGCCATGCATTGAGTTGAATGCATCTCATTGAACTATCAACTAAGACGCCTAAATCCCTTTCCTGGTCTGGTGCATGACTTGATAGGCATCTCGACCCCCAGAAGTAGCGTGTATGTGAAGTTTGGGATTTTTTTGCCCCTAAGGTGTGCATCACTCTTACATTTTGCTACATTGAACTGCATTTGCTTACATTTCTGAGCCCACTCCTACCCAATTCTATCAAGGTCCTCAGCTTGGAGCTCTTCTGGCAGAATCCTTTGTGGTTCTCACCCACCCTACATAATTTGGTATCATCTGCAAAACTTGGCTTCAAATTGGCCACACTGGGCTCACTCCACTCCCTACTTCCAGGTCATTTATGAATAGGTTAAAGAGCACTGGTCCCAAAACGGATCCTTGGGGGACACCACTCCCGACACATCTCTCCATTGTGAGAACTTCCCATTTACACCCACTCTTTGTTTCCTGTTTCTCAACCAGTTTTTAATCCATAGGAGGACTTCCCCTCTTATTCCTTCATTGCTGAGTTTTCTCAACAGGCTTCTTCATCATCTGATGACTGCTGCATCAAGTGGCTTGCACATATGAATTATAGATCAGACCTTATATATTGAATGTCCATATCACCTAACTTCATTGAGCAAAATACATTTCAGCTGTATGAATCAGCCCATAGTGAACACTCATCTGAAAATAAGGATACTTGAACACCTGCCAGTCTAATTCACCATCTGTTCACCAATTGCAAACAAGGGGCTGATTCTCCATTGATCAGCTTGCTGCTTGCAGAAAGTTTGAGTCTGTCAGATTACTTTTCAAGTTTTCAAACGGTATCACACAGTGCAGACAAATTAGCAGCATTTCATGCAAGCGCATTGCCCCATGGCTATCCTACTTTCCCTCTCCCCACCCTCCATCCAAGTTGTTGTGGCTATATGGCACTGGGCATCAATGAATCAACAAGTCATTTAAAGTAAAAAAAAATTAAGATCATTTGGTTTTCGCATATTTATTTATTTGTTTGTTTGTTTGTTTGTTTGTTTGTTTGTTTGTTTGTTTGTTTGTTTGTTTCCTGCCCTTCCCAACAGGGCTCAGGGCAACAACAGCACAGAAACCAAAACAACATAAAATAATCAACAGAACAATATTAAAACAGTAAAAACCAACCATAGATGGTGTGACTCCCTCCCCCCATGCACCCATGGGTGGCCAATGATAGTAATGGTCAGGCCAGCTGGCTAGGTGGGAATGCCTGGTATAAAAGCTCCATCTTGCAGGCCCTGTGGAATTCATTCAAGTCCTTCAGGGCCCTGATCTCACTAGGGAGCTTATTCCACCAGGTGGGGGCCAGGGCTGAAAAGGCCCTGGCCCTTGTGGAAGTCAGTCAAACCTCTTTCGGGCCAGAGATCTCCAGTAGATTTCCCTCTGATGAGTGGAGGGATCTAATGGGGCAATACAGGGAGAGGTGCTCCCTTAGGTATGCAGGTCCAAGACCGCTCACAGTCTTAAAGGTTATCACCAACACTTTGAATCTGATCCGGTACTCGATCAGCAGCCGGTGAAGTTGGTATAAGACTGGAGTAATCAGGTCTCTGCTTGATGTTCCAGAAAGAAGCCTGGCTGCCGCATGTTGTACAAGTTTCAATTTTCAATTATTCTTGCCCCCTCACATCAATGACCTGACCCAATCATCCATCACTTGAGTAGTATCACTCTCACCTACTGTGCAAAGAAATGAAACTCCACCACCACAGCTATTGAGCAGGTTCAACAACAACCTTTCCACACTATTTTATAGAAGTCAACATACAGGCTGACAGGTTGGACCTTTGGGTCACGAGTGGTTACAGACAGTTGTTGAACAAGGTATTGAATGTGCTTGCCATGAAACTGGCAGCATCTTTTCCTGAAAATACTTTTAGAATCCACCATGTTTGTTCTCTCTGCCCAATTATATAATGAATATTTCCCAGTACTGACACAGTACTTTATAGTGCATTTTTCCTGTGGAACAGCAGTACAATTACAGTAAAAATAAATTATAGGAGAAATCAGGGGCGGAGCGAGGGGGAACTCTGCCCGGGACATGCATGCTCCCTGCGCCTCTGCCACAACACCGTCCGCCTCCACCCTAGAACGCCTCCGGAATGGCATGCCCCCGGAACACCCCTACCATGCTGCGCACCCGGGGCGTCACGCCCCACCTGGTTCCGTTGGTGCTATGCCTCTGTAAAAAATACATACAGTTATCCCTTCCATATCGCTGGGGTTAGGGGTGCAGTGCCCCCTGCAATCTGGAAATCCAAATACATTTTTGGCCCTCCCTTTATACCAGTGAGTAAGTCTGAATTTTTCTTTTTTTAACATTAAAAAATAAATTGTGTATATTTACTGTATTAAAAGATAAAATATGTTGATAATATACAATACTATATATATATATATATTGTGTGAATTTCTGTGTTTCTAAACTTTTTTGTGTCATCTGCTGCCCTTCACATGTCATCTGCAGCTTCCGCTAAAGTCCCCCAAAATCCCATTTAATTTCCTATGCCAACCCGTGATAAAGCAAAACTGTGATGGGGAAAGTCCCAATGTGGAAGGGATAACTGTAATCATGCTGTACAATATAGACATTTTTATCTTTCCAAAGGTACTTCAAGATAGCTTGCATAGTGCCTGGGAAACTACAGAATGATAGGAAGCAATGGGATATCTGGAAATCCATGCTGAAGTTGGCCCTTCAGCCTTCATGTTCCATTAATTCAAAATTCGTTACAGCCTTCTGAGCCCATTTTGATGGCAGGCGTCTTCTTCACATGTTATGGAATGTGTGGAGGGGAGGAACAGGATTGTGACAGAGGCTCTGTATATTCAGCAGTCCTTGTATCCAGAACATACTTGGATGGTGGGATTCAAACATTTTAACAACAGGTTCCGATGGTGGTGGGATTCAAATAATGACTGTTAAAAAGTATTTAAAAATATTTTAATATCACTTTTTATTTTAAGTATTAAAATATTAATACTTAATAAAATATTTTAAGCATTAAAAAGTGATATTTAAAATTTTAACAACAGGTTCTACAGAACATTCGGAACCCTTCTCTCTTCTGTGCATTCAACATATTCATATGGGTTGTGTTAGCAGGTATATTGTTAAAGCTTTTCCAGTTGTATATTGCCTCCAAGAGCATCACCATATATCTAACAGATGCGCCATTATTTTCTTAAGCACATGGGCATATTGTTTTGGATCTAAAGGTGCAATTTGTATGGGCAGAAAGCACTTCTTATGCAAAGAGGGCTATATGATTTTGTCACATTTCCTGCCTTCTGTATAGCATCCTCCATTAACTGTGGGAGAAGCTTTTTTCAGATGGCATGGGGAGCTTCAGAAGATCTGTCCTTTGAGCCACTCATGTTCCTTGGACTTATTAAGTTTCATGGATGAGGCTGAAGAAAGACACCTTTGTTTATCCATTTGTTAATAATTGCTGATGACCAGTGCTGGATTCCAGCCCTTCAATTACTCTTTACTAGGTATAATCTGAACCAGAGCTCAGCCTTAGAACCTTTGAACTCAGGACCAGGGCCTGTATTTCGTCTCAGGAACTCACCCTGCCCTGGTACATGAGAAATAATAAAACACAGAGTATATTTCCATATGGTGCATTTCCACAGCCTATCCCTAAACATCTGGGATTAGGAGTCAGGGTTTGCAGGTCAAATGATAACCTCCAGGCAGACATAAGGCCTGAAATTGTTCTTTTTAGAAACTGAATATTGATTATCCATTTGAAATTGGGTAGAAAGGAATTTTATTTGTCAATGTTCAACTGCAGAGTAAATAGTATGGACTAATTCTCATAACCGGAGCCCCTCGGGGATAGGGCGGTATAAAAATCTAATAAATAAATAGACAGACAGACGATAGACGATAGACGATAGATAGATAGATAGATAGATAGATAGATAGATAGATAGATAGATAGATAGATAGATAGATAGATAGATAGATAGATAGATAGATAGATAGATAGATAGATAGATAGATAGATAGATAGATAGATAGATAGATAGATAGATAGATAGATAGATAGATAGATAGATAGATAGATAGATAACGATTGCTGAGATTCTATTTGATATTGGGGCCCTCAAAGGTCTTTCATATTAGGATGCATGCAAGCTGGAATTTTTTTAAAACACATGACTTGTTGTTTAAATGCCAATCCCAATGTTTGGGAGCATTTCCTACTAGCAAAGAGAGAAGATTCTGGGCTAGGTGATAGCACTCTTTCAGAAAGGCTCTTCCCATTACTAATATTTAGTTTGCCAATTGTAGTAAGCAGGACTCCATTCAGGTATGCTACATAGCAGGTGGAAAAGCAGGATAGAGTTACCCAGATTGAGAAATTCCTGGAAATTTGGGAGTGGAACCTTGGGAAGGTGGGGTTTGGGAAGGGAAAGGAAAGGAAAGGAAAGGAAAGGAAAGGAAAGGAAAGGAAAGGAAAGGAAAGGAAAGGAAAGGAAAGGAAAGGACCTCAGTCATGGAGCCTTCCCTCCAAAGCACGCATTTTCTACAGTGGAACTGACATCTGGAGTTCAGTTCTAATGCTGGGAAATCTCCAGCCCCCATCTGGAGGTTAGCAACTGCAGAAAGGAAGAAGAAGAAGAAGAAGAAGAAGAAGAAGAAGAAGAAGAAGAAGAAGAAGAAGAAGAAGAAGAAGAGGAGGAGGAGGAGGAGGAGGAGGAGGAGGAGGAGGAGGAGTTTGGATTTATATCCCCCCTTTCTCTCCTGTAAGGAGACTCAAAGGGGCTTACAATCTCCTTTCCCTCCCCCCGCCCCACAACAAACACCTTGTGAGGTGAGTGGGGCTGAGAGAGCTCCGAAGAACTGTGACTAGCCCAAGGTCACCCAGCTAGTGTGTGTTGGGGTGCACAAGCTAATCTGGTTCACCAGATAAGCTTCCACAGCTCAAGTGGCGGAGCGGGGAATCAAGCCTGGTTCTCCAGATTAGAGTGCACCTGCTCTTAACCACTACACCACACTAGCTTTCATTAACAAAAGTGGGGCGGGGGGGGGGGGCACAGCTTCTGATTAACAATTTTGAGGGAGAAAAAGTAATCTTTGGCTGCAAAATGGAAACTCTACTTGCTAGGACTGAGTGGACACAATGAATATGGCTGAACCCTCCTCCAGAAAAACTCTGTTCAGATATGCCTCCTGGAGATGCAAAATGTTTATTCTTCAGTTACCATTCTAACTTTCCCATCAAGGAATCAGTGCTGCAAAGAATTATTGTTTTGTTTGCTTTTCTTTTTACCTCAAAACAATCCCAAGAAGTTGATACGAGTGACAGAATTACTTGCTCTAGGCCACCCAGTCAGCTTTATGGCTTGGCAGGAATGGACTTTTGTCCCTCCAGATGAATTTTTGGGTCTCTATAAATAGACCATGCAGGCATACACAAACCCCAAAGAGCAGTTTTTAATATCTTGTCTGTAATCTAGTGGGCTCTGTGAGCAAGCTTAAAGTTTTCCTCTGCTTGATTGCCTAACAGATAGCTTCTTCCTTCTGGTATTACAACGGCTAGCAAAACCTTGGTTTTTTTACCTTCTTTGGTCATAATCACTCATTGGCGTTGCAGTTGCTTAGGGCAGTGTTATTGTTTGTATATGATGATCTATACCCAGAGTTTCCCAAGCAGGAAGAGTAGATTGTTTCTAGAAAGACATGAACTCCACAGCAGCCCTCTCCCCACTCCAGGCTTCATGTTGTATACACCTTGGTTAACCCAGCAGCAGCAGGCAGTGATATGAACTGCTTCCGCTGACCTGGTGGCCCCCATGTTGCTGCCAGGGCTCACTGGAGCACCCTCTCCTTGTTTTGCAGATTTTAAAACAACTTGCTTCATAGTTAAGAACATAAGTATATAAGAAAGAACCTGCTGGATCTAGTCCAGCACTCTGCTACTTGCAGTGGCCCACCAGATGCCTTTGGGAGCTCACATGCAGGATGTGAAAACTAGGGCCTTCTGCTGTTGCTGCTCCCAAGCACCTGGTCTGCTAAAACATATGCAATCTCAAATCAAGGAGGATCAAGATTGGTAGCCATAGATCGACTTCTCCTCAATAAATCTGTCCAAGCCCCTTTTAAAGCTATCCAGGTTAGTGGCCATCATCACCTCCTGTGGTAGCACATTCCAAACACCAATCACGCGTTACATGAAGAAATGTTTCCTTTTATTAGTCCTAATTCTTCCCCCCAGCATTTTCAATGGATGCCCCCTGGTTTTAGTATTGTGAGAAAGAGAAAAATTTCTCTCTGTTAACATTTTCTATCCCATGCATAATTTTATAGACTTCAATCATATCTCCCTTCAGACGTCTCCTCTCCAAATTAAAGAGTCCCAAATGCTGCAGCTTCTCCTCATAAGGAAGGTGCTCCAATCGCTCAATCAGCCTCGTTGCCCTTCTCTGCACTCTTTCTATCTCTTCAATATCTTTTTTGAGATGTGGCGACCAGAACTGAACACAGTACTCCAAGTGCGGTCGCACCACTGCTTTATATAAGGGCATGACAATCTTTGCAGTTTTATTATTACCTTTCCTAATTATCCCCAGCATAGAGTTTGCCTTTTTCACAGCTGCCATGCATTGAGTTGACATTCCCATGGAACTATCAACTAAGACACTCAAATCCCTTTCCTGGTCTGTGACTGATAGCACTGACCCCTGTAGTGTGCAGTTGTTTCCATATATCTGAGGATCCTAAATCAAAATTTGGACTCCCATGGTCCTACATATCTCCCTGTCTTGTCATTCTGACCGGTTGGACAGATTATTTGCCTTCAAAAAACATTTTAAAAATCAAATAATACCAAAGGAGCCAGATGTTGCCATCAGTCAGTTAATCCAATTCCCTTCCAGTGCAAAAAAAAAAATGCTCACTTTTCTCCAGAACTCAAAAGAGATGGAACCAACCTCAATTCACATGGGAGGGAATTCCACAGTGTGGCAGTGGAAGAAATCCAAGTCCCCATCAATCTTACATCAGACTGGGCAAGTTCTTCATCTCAGAGTTTCGGCAGATAGAATAATAAAATCATAGAATCATAACGTTGGAAGAGACCCCAAGGGCCATCAAGTCCAACCTCCTGTAATGCAAGAACACATAACCAAAGCACTCCTGACAGATGGCCATGCAGCCTCTTTTTAAAAACTTCCAAAGAAGGAGACTCCACCACACTCCAAGGTAGCGCATTCCACTGTCAGGAAGTTTTTCCTGATGTTTAGGTGGAATCTTTTTTCCTTCACCTTTAACACATTACTCCTGATCTCTGGAGCAGCAGAAAACAAGCTTGCTTCCTCACCAACATGACATCCCTTCAAATATCTAAACATGACTATCATGTCACCTCTTAACCTTCTCTTCACAAAACTAAACATACCCAGCTTCTAAGTCTCTCCTCATAGGGCATGGATTCCAGACCTTCTACCATTTTGGTTGTCCTCCTCTGGACCGTTCAGCTTATCAATATCCTTCTTGAATTGCGGTGCTCAGAACTGTACACAATATTCCAGGTGAGATCTAACCACTGCAGAACAGAGAGGTACAATTACATCCCTTCATCTAGACACTATACTTCTATTGATACAGAATCACATTAGCTTTCTTGGCCGCCGCATCATGCTGGTGACTCATGTTCAGTTTGTGGTCTACTAAGACTCCCAGGTCCTTTTCACATGTAGCGTTGTCAAGCCAGGTATCACCCATTCTATATCTGTGCATTTCATTTTTTCTGCTTAAGTGTAGTATCTTATAATTATCTCTGTTGAAATTAATTTTGTTTGTTTTGGCCCAACTCTCTAATCTGTCCAGGTCATTTTGAATTCTGACTCTGTCCTCTGGGGTATTAAGTACCTCTTCGATTTTGTACTATTTAGGAACTGTCCCAGATACATTCTAATCTTTAGGTACTGTGGACCCAAACTGCCTATGACTTTAAAGGTCAACCCCAGCTCCTTAAAGTGGGCCCAGAAGCAGAGCCGAAGCTAATGTATCTCTAACCAAACTCATTTCATCTTTTCAAAAGGGTAGAATCGCCTTTTTTCAGCAAAATAAAACAAGACTCCCTCAAGTTTATTCTTTCATGAGTCATATCTCCCCTTTTCTGATGTTCATTATAATATATTCCAGTACATAGTCTAGCACCTGTGTGCTGAACTTAAAGTTTTACATCTATCTTCAAGGGCAGTCCCATTTACAGCACAGTGTACTAGTCTATTCTGAATGTTTTAAAGGCATATTTGATTATTATCAAAATTTATTTCTGAGTTAACTGATGACCTTTCCTATAGATTTAATGTATCCTAGATAGTTTCCTTTTTTTAAAGATAAGAAAATGTGTTTTCTTACACTGACTTCAAATTATTTTAGTGACATTGTAATGCAATTACACTTTTTAATGTCCTTTCATTGATTCCTCATTTATCTTATCTGATTTTGTACAAGCAGACTGATTATGAAGTTTAGCAGAGAAATGAATGTAAGGGACACGTTCAGCTGTGAAATGTTAAATGTACTGGAATGTAATTACATTTCTGAGCTGCACTTGAGCTGTTTTTTTTATATAAAATGTGATCAGCAAACTCACAGTGTTAAAAATAAATAATGTCCGGTACTATCAACATAAACCTAAAGGTAGAACTTTATACATGCCCAATACTGTCAACATAAAATTAAAGGTGGAACTGAAATATAACACAGAGGTAGGGTGTATGAGACATGATCAAAATTAACATTTGGTATTTCATCTGAGAAAACTAGCTAATTATCATACCATCAGTTATCCAAAGAAAATCCAAGAATCACGAACTTGGAAACTGTGGATGTTATACATACAGCTTTGATTGAAATCTTGGAACTTTCATCATTCTATTACTGGTTTTGTAATTTTAAATTCCTCCTTGAAGTAAGGTACAAAATGAAACATTTCAAAGTTTTGATGAATTTTGATGCTATTTTTACAACAATTTTACAACAATTTTGATGAACTTTGATGCTATTTTTACAACAATTTATTTTGAAAAAGAAAAGCTAAATGAAAAAGTAGATTTCTCAGTATCAGACAAATCTTTCTGCTGAGTGAACATATTTACTTGTTTCAGTGAAGTGTATTTCTAAGGCCCAATTTAAACTTATTTATGTTGTATATTTTTATCCCACCCTTCCTCAGAATGTCAGAATATCTGTGTCCCCTTTTCCACTGCATTCTCAGCACCCCAATTAGGTAGGTTATGCTGAGAAAGATAACCTATGAAGCTTTATGAAAGAGAGAGATCTGAACATGAATCTCCCATATCCTTATTTGGGTTTTCTATGCGGCTGTCAGCAAGTGAGTGACTGTGGTAAAAGAAAAGACCTTACTCATGGAAATTTATACATGCCCAGTGTCTCATTTAAAACTGAACTACTACCTTACAAAGTTATCCAATCCAGCCCGTGAATCTATTTAACTACAATTGAATTGAAATAGCAATCCATATTGCAGAGGGCTTGCTAATTGAAGGGGGTGATACATTTTTCTAGTAAGAGCATGTCTCAAGCGGATTTCACACAGGCCCAAGGAGCAGCGGGACACCGGTGTACATGATACCGGTATTGCCCTCGGGCTGTTCGCACACTTGTGTGTTGGCAGCCTGGGAGCTGCCGCGGCCGCACATCTGCATGGAGGCACGCTGCTTTTAAAACTTCACTTATTCTGTCCCTACAGAAGCTCTAGAGCAATGGGACATGTTCTGTGGCCCTGGCAATGCCAGGCGAGTCCCCTCAGCCAGATGGAGCTACACATGGAAGAGGAGATAAGTTTTTTTAAAAAAAAGCGGCGCAATGAAAAGCAGTGATGTGCACCCAGTGCCATTCACTCAGCACCAGGTACACATCACCACTTTTCAAAAGACTCGCTTATTTAGTGAGTCACAAAAATGCTGTTGTGGGAGGCCATTTAGGTTTTGATCCAGCTGTGGCAGCTGTGCAAAGTCCTCCCCCACAATGGCGTTTTTACTGGCCACACACCTCTCTTTATGGCCCATGTGGAATCTGCCTCAGTTTGCGTGATGGGAATATGCAGTGTTCCCTACAACAGAAGTGCCACGTCCAAGAAAAATGTCAGAATTTCTTGGAACAAACAGCTGTTGCTTTTGCTATATTATAACCTGATCTTCTGGAAAGGTCTTTTATTTCCAATTATTTGAGTCCTGAAGTTTCAGGATATCTCATGTGTTTGCTGCCTTTGATCAACTACTGGAGCTTCCTTGTGAAGTCTGGACATATATATAGTCTATCAATACTAGTATATTTTTGTCCCTCCATTCTTCCAAGGAGCTGGATGCAGTGCACATTGGCTTCCTCTACTCTATAGAAACCAAATATTCCTCAGCTGTCTGGATTTGGTTTATGGTTTCATCCATCTCTTGTTGCTTAATGTCAACCTTTTCATTAACAATCCCAATGGATTCAGTGATGCGCAATGTTTTCTTTCTATACTTAAATGACATGGCACTGATAAATTTTCATCTTATTTAAAGCTGTTTATCATCCATATCTATTATGGAAAGTCATCAATTATGTAAAATGACTGAATATTTAAAGAGTCTCTGAAGTGTCTCTTTTTATGGATCTCATGCTGCCTTCTTCACGCTTTATTGACATGTGAGTTGTTGAAAACATTTTATTAAATGTCCTGTACAAACTGCATGAACACAGAAATGGACAGTGTAGGGAGGTAACAGCAATACAGTCGACTCATCTAAGATTTCTTGACTTAGTTATTAAAAATGTATGGGTGCGTATTTATGTGGGTATACAGCTTTCATCAATAAGATCTGAGGTTTTAAGAAATGTTCAAGGAAAGGAAATTAGTTCATAAATGTGATAGTGGATCTATTCAATGGCAACTTTGAGAAGGCCAATGTACGTGGCATTTTGAACTATCTGTTGTCTTTCATTGACCTCACATTTATGTATTTATTTTCTTTATTTATACCTCACCTTTCTCCTCCAAGGGAATTAGGGCCCTCACACACGCACACCATGGCTAGGTGATTCCCTGCCATGACCACAATCAGCTGGCCCATGTGGGGACTTATCAGCAGCCAGGGGAGTCCTAAGCCAGTGCTGCCTAGGGGGTTTTGCCCAAATTCTGGAGCATCTCTGGCAATCCAGTGATGTCACTTCTAGTCCATGCTGGAAGTAATGTCACCAGCATAGGCCTTCCCCCCTGCTTCTAGTGTCCACATCTACCCCCTGCCAGTTGCCAGGAGAGACCTGGTAACTCTGTTGGGAATCCAAGGCAGCTTACATTGTTCTCCTCTTCATTTGATCCTCACAACAACTCTATGAGGTAGCTTAAGCTGAGTGTGTGGCCCCTTCCGCACACGCAAAATAATGCGTTTTCAAACCACTTTCACAACTGTTTGCAAGTGGATTTTGCTATTCCGCACAGCTTCAAAGAGCACTGAAAGCAGTTTGAAAGTGCATTATTCTGCATGTGCGGAATGAGCCTGTGTGACTTATCTAATTCCATTGGCAGTGTGGAGAAATGGCTCCTCCCCCCCCCTTTTCCTTTTTTTTCTCTCCTCCCCTTCTCCAATCAGGTATCATAGATTTGGAGGACTTAGACATTCCAGAGAAACATCAGGAAGAGCTACTTGACATAGGGGGAAAAGATATCTTGACCCAGCCTGACTAGGTCAAAAGAGGGTGGGGCCAAGGAACTGATAAAACTCTGGGAAGAGAGGGGTGAGGTGTCAAAGTAGGGATTTGAACCTGTGTTTCCCAGATCCTAGTCTGACACTCTAAACAGTACATCACACTGCATGACAGGAGCTAAACAAATTGTGTGACTGCTTACTCTAATCTGGAGACAAGGTTTAATTTCCCACTTGTGCACATGAGTGGCAGACTCTAATCTGGTGAACTGGGGTTATTTTCCATGCTCTTCCATAAGAAGCCTTCTGGGTGACCTTGAGCCTGCCACAGTTCTCTCTGAACTCTCTTAGCTCCACCTTTCTCACAAAGTTTCTATTGTGGGGAGGGGAAGGGGAGGTGATTGCAAACCATTTTCAGACTCCTTAAAGGTAAGAGAAAAGTGGGGTATAAAAACCTTTTTGAATTATGCTAAAGATGAAGCTGAACATGAAAACAGTTTTTGCAGAGTTCAGTGTGTATTGTCAGCATCCAGTTACAGCTGTGCAGTTAAGAATCAACCTAAATTGATGAGGAAACAAATTCCAGCTGTGTGTCCAACAGCATCACATTCATCCTAAGGCTCTTCCATGTGCCCACTCTCCAGCACACAACTTATTCCTAAAACAACAATCCCAAGAAGAACATTGCAATCAGCAGTTATTCCAGTTATTCCCTATCAAAAATACCTAATCACAGCTGTCTACTGTACCACAAAAAAAATCTGTACTAGTACTGAATAAAGTGTCCCATTTTCTGGCAGCATCATTCAGTTTTCTTATTTGAAGTGAGGAGATATGGATGAGGTAGAAAGATAAGAGCATTATATAACAATCGTAATTACAGTGAGTGATCAAAAAGGTCATAAAGCAGTGGAACAAAAGAACTGACATGGCATTATAGGAGATATGATCTAACATAAATGTCTAGTGGGACTTCATGAATAAAAATGGCTATTAGGTATAAGGTAAAATGCAGCGTTGCTACCAGTCTGAGGTATATAACAGTGCAGTCCTCTGCCTATTCCGTGAGTGACTTCCATGTAAAACTGAACATAGAAGAATGGAAATCTACATCAGGGAGTCACTATTACAGTTCATCTGTAATTGTTGCATCTGCTGTATGAAATGATAACTTTATTTCTAATGAAGTCATCCTGATTATTTTATCTACTCAGTGAAGAGACTGTACCAATAATCTCAACATTTCTCTAGAGGATAAACAAGGGGCCTGTTGCCCAAAGTTATGTGGGAAATTTTCTGGTGCAAAGTGCTGCCAATGTGCCCCTGACTGATGACAAACCCTCATGGCGCTTTCAAGGGCAATAAATGTTCAGAGGAGGTTTGTCATTGCCCTCAACTCCTTGGAAGTCTCCCATTCAATACTCACCAGGGCAGACCTTGCTTAGCTTCCAAGATCTGACAAGATCAGGCTAGCCTGCGCCATCCAGCTCAATAAACTTCATGCTACTTCAATATAATCATCATTACCATGGGTTTTGGAAAAATGTTCCTTTGTCTTCATTATTTGAACTCCACCCATTTTCAGAATGCTGCCTGCTTATTTTATTTATTTGCATTATGTATTCCCCACTTTTCACCAAGTAGGGACCCAAAATATCTGAAATTGTTCTCTTTTCCTCCATTTTATCCTCACAGCAGCCCTGTGAAAGTGGTTGTTGAAGGTGTGTGACTAGTCCAAGATCACCCAGTAAGTTTCCAGGACAGAGTGAGAATTAGAACCTGGATCTCCCTGACCCTCATCTGTCATATTAACTACTACCGCAAACACTTTTTTTCTGCTTGATGCAGTTACTGTCCCCATCCTTTCAATAGTTGACAGAAAGTTGAGCTGCTTTGGACACAAACTAGGCACTTCATTCCAGGCCATCTCCTGTTTTTGTAAACCACATCCCTCCCCTCCCCCCTCCCATATATCTCTGCATGATTCTGCATGATAAATTGCTTATGCTATTGTACACTGGCTCATCTGTTCAATAATGCAAGGGTATATTTAACCATGAAGAATCAAAGTTCTCTATTAATAAAATTTTGCAACCAGTCGATATAAATCACGTATATTAAAGAAATATGTCCATAGTTGCTTTATTTGCAAAATTTGTTGGGGCAAAATGTTGCTCTCTGCCTATTTTTAACTAATCATTTTATAATGTTTTAGTATGTATATTTACAGTATTTTACACTATTTTAATCTATTTTGTTCAGTAGGGCTCACTTTGTAAGCTGCCTTTGATGTTGGAAAAGGGTTTGGTTAAAAAAAAATACCGGTAGTAATATAAATAAGGAGCAAACTAGATCCTATACACAATGATATGCCATAAAGCCCAGTGGAAGGTTCTTGCTATCAAAAGCAGTTTTGAGCTTTTTCAAGGAAAGGGGATGTTTAACGATTCTTCTGTCAGCTCCCCCCACCCCACCCCATTTCAAACCCCTTCCAGCTCTCCTTGCCATGGGATTCTCAGGCATGTTTGCAAATCAGGAATACTGCAGGGTGGGAAAAGAAGCGCTGGGGGCAATTTGAATGGGAAAAGCATCCAGCAGAGGAAGCATCACCTGCTTTCGCTTCATGAAGTGGGCTCCCACTCACAAAAGCCTATGATACGATAGCGGCTAGCGGCGTATTGGTCGATTGTTGTTTTAGCAGGGGGAGTGTCCAGCATCCCCCTCCACTGCCAATTCTCCACTTAAAATGGGAGCTGCCCAACGTACCTTTCTTACCAAAGAAATGCCTCTGTCAGAGCATAAATAATCTAAAATATAAAAATAATTAACATCATTGCTGCAAGGTTTGTAAAGAACAGCAGGATGGAAAAGCAGCCCCAAAGTGAATCAGTCTTTTTTTTAAGGCAGCTGAAATTATGTTTCAACTCTCTCTTTCTCTCTCTACCTGCCCTCCCAGCCTCACAGTTTCTTAGGTTTCGCTAGGCATTGCCAACACACTTCTAAATTTCTCTTTCTAGCCTTGAGGGATCATTATAAAAACTCAGTATGCCAAATTCTGTGCCCAGTATCAAATTCCATTCTTGTGGGGTGTGATTTGAAATACTTAACACCCTGCCCTGAGGAAACTGATTTCATGTTAATGCTTACCACCTTGTTTTCTTACAGTTATTTAGCTGCAATTAATTATTTAGTGACCTTAATTCTTTGAAAAGGGCCTTTAATTATTAACCAGCAAATGCTGTGCAGTGTTGCTGCAGGACAGCAGATTCACTCTTGTACCCCATCAGTCTCAGCCATTTTGAAACAAATAAGTTTGGGTGCTCTCGTTTAACTAGCCATTAACTATTCATAAAATTCCAGACTGCTGCACACACAAAAAACAGAAACCTCTGGATGATGCTAGACAATCCTACTTCAAGTATGTAATGAAACAGGTATTTTGACATGCTACCAACATTTCACATGGCGCTCTGAAAGCAGAGTCCTTGCTGCCTGGTAAAAACGGAGCTTCTTGCTACATAAAACCCTTCCTAGCAACTCAGATTTGTCACCACAAGTCATGGAGGAAAAGTAACTGTGGAAAAATTCAAAGACTCAGCACAGACCATGCAGCTGTTTGTCCAAAGGATAACAAACGTAGAACAGCTCTCCGCTTTCAGAATGAAGACAAACCGAGAGGAAAGACATGCATGCAGTATTTCTGTAATGTTTTGCACATGTGTGTACAGCCAGCTCTAGAAACAGATGCTGATGTGCTGAAAGAAATATGGCTGGAGCAGCACACATTACAGGAAGGAGGTTTTACAAATCCTTGACCAGCTGGGTATTTCCAGTGCATAATATACCCCCCTCTCCTGGCCTCTCCCTCTGTCTCTTATAGCGCTACAATAAAAGGAAGTAACCATCACTGCTGAAATTATATGCCAAGGGAAACAAACATGGAATAGCAAAACAGTAGATTTGGCTGTTGCCAATAAAAAAACTGATACAGGTTATAGATGTATAAATACATATGTATGAATATTTCAGTATGCATATCTTGTATTCTTTTTATATCTATAGACAGAAGTGAATGTTTTTTTTTCTAGAAATGGGAGGAATGAATATTTATTGCCAGAAGAAAGAACCCTGGCAGTCAGGGAAAAGCCTTGGGGGTTTTTTTCCTCCTCCCACAGAGACCCATCATGCCCTGCAAGGAGTGAAATTCTCCTAAATAAAACTGTTTGATCAATATGCTGCTTAAGGTCTGGAGGACTTTATACATTTTTGTCTGTGGAGCCAGTTCTGTTCTAAGTTGATCTTCCAGGCATTGCCATCTGTTCATCAGCAGAAGCACATCCCCCCTCCCCTCAATTACAGTCCTTCAAAAATATCTCCCTCGAAGGCAGACAATCATTAAATTGCTTTTTCAAAATTAAAAAAACCTCTTTTTGTAAGTCCTAATTTTACCAGCATTGTCCCCTAATATTTAGAATGCTGATGGAGTATCCTATTGTGAGTGTGATTCACAAAAACTCCCTCAGTCTGTTCCTGCATTCTGCAGCTGATTTCCCATTGTTACAGAGCTAATGACATCAAAATCCAAATCTAGCCAAGGAATTTAAATATGGGGCAAATCAGAATTGATTACATGCAGATAAGTAAGGATTACATCTGAGGCAAAATCAGGGCATCTTGAGTCACAACATCAGTGTGCAGATTTGAAAGAAATGACTGTCCTGTTTTCTCTTTCAAATTTGTAAAGCTAATGTGAAGTGCAGAAATCAAAAGAAAATATACAGGGCAAATGAACTTTTATAGGCATATTATCAAGCCCCAACTGGAAGGAAACAAACAAAAAATAATTTGCTTGGGATTGCGAAAGGGTGTTTTCCTTCCTTCAGGCAATTATCAGAGAATGCCAAAGAAGGATCAATTTAACTACCTATGTACAGATTGTCACACAGGGTAGAAATGAAAGTCTGGGAGAAGGAAAAGGAATTGTCCTTTTGACATCTGAGCATTAATTGCAACTTGTGCACAGGGTCTTTTGTGCATGTACCCACATTTGCAGAGATTCTTCATATATTAATTGTAAGCTCCATTTTGGCACAATAAAGATTGCACATCAAGATCCTATGCATGCAAACCATATGCAAAAGGTCCAATCAGTGCTTGGAGAGCTGGAAAGCAAATTCTACTCTTTACTTCCACACTTTAATTTTTATTGTGCTTAACCATGTGCATACCATCTTTGTTGGCAAGCAAAGGTGAAATAATATGGAAAATGGGGACAGACATTTCTTCTGTGCATGAACCTTTGGGTACTGAATGGCTATGGGAAAACCCTGTGTATAGTACCTTCTAGACTTTGGCAAGTTCCACATATACCTCAATGAGCAATCTCAACATGCATTGGAAAATGCTGCCCTGCTCCCATCTGTGTGAAAAGGTCCCTTGGTGACTGGAGACTAATCTACAATATTTATTAATACCATAGTTCTGAGCCACAGATAGGAGGGTCATTCCCACTATGGGCTCTCCCTTTCTAGGCAAGATCATTGTTACATTCCTGTAGGCATTCCTACAGCTTTTGAAATTGTCTGCAGGCAGAAAAATTGGAAAGAGCTTATTTATACTCAAAATTAGATCAATACTATGCTTTCCCTCTCCTCACTGGCTCCCAAGTGATTCATGAATCTCAGAACTACTTCATGAATCTGAAAGTGGGGGGAAGAGGAGGTGGAGGACAGAGATGGGAGAATATCTGCAGTCAGCAAATCTCAGTCCTCTCTCATAAATCCAGGCATTTGTTACATAACAGTTGTTCCTGATACTTATAATATTAGAAGCCAGAGTTTCAGAGGTTGCCCTTTCAAATCTTTACTTGTTTTAGGGTTTTTAAAAAAATTTCTTATAACTCCTTTATCCTTGGGTAGGTTATGTCTTTCTTCTCATGCACACCCCTCACAGCAGTGCAAGAAGCCAAATATATATCATGTAATAGCCACAAGTGAGAATATGCTAAACATAGAGAACAGACACATCAGGGCTTTGGGTATGCACAGATTTTCGCAGAGGGCAGAAAGGCAGTTAGAACATCAGTGAGAACTCATGTGGATCTCGTAAATTAGCTTTGTTACTGGTATGCAGACATAGGGGGAGATGATTCTATGGATGAGTGTGACAGCTGTTTCATGTAAGCAATGTAAGGAGTGTGCTCACAAAAGAGATAAATCAAGGTATGCTTTGCAGCACCCTGCGTTTGCATAGGATGTGGAGAAGCCGCTTGTTCTGGGCTCTTTAAATCTGCATCACTGTGCCAAAGCCAAGAGCATTGCTCTGTGGAGTTTCATAAGGAAGCACATGATGAGGGCAGTTGGAAGCCACAGCTCTGCTGGTGCTGATTACAGCCTGCTGAGCAAAATGAGTTCCCAATCTTGTGTGCGAACACACACACACATACACAACTTGTTCCTCACTTTATTTGGCCATGCTTATTGTACCACAGCATTTTCAGATTTACGAAGAATCTGAGGGAAACCATTTAAAGTACTGAAAAGGCCAGGGGAGGAGGATGTTCAGGAGAGCAAGGAGGGGGGAAAGTCACCCTGCTGGCAGATGAATGCAGCAAGGATGATGTCATTGGAACAGTTGGTGGAGAAAAGAGAAAAACAAGTCTGTGTGTGCTAATCCTGTTTGCTGCCCTAAAGGGAATGGAAAGCAGCCAAGGCAAGGAGTTCTGGGAAACCATATAAGGGTGCCAAACAAGCTTTGCCGCCAACATTAGGAACTGACATCTTTGTTCTTTGTAACTTGGATGACTGCCAAAGGCCTCATTTCAGCTCTGCAGCATGATTACACTGGACGCCTGCCAGCTGAGCTCTCTGAGCTTCTTTTCTTCTCGGGAAGCTTTCTGCCAAACATGCTGCAGTTACCATGGCAGTGGAAAGGAAAGGGGTGGGGTTTTTTTGAGGGAAAGTGTGCGTGCGTGCGTGTGTGTGTGTGTGTGTGTGTGTGTGTGTGTGTGTGTGTGTGTGTGTGTGTGTGTGAAGACAACAACAACAACAAATTTGGGGCATGCCTTCATCCAGATGTGCTACATCACTTCAAATATAGCCTATTTAATGGAGAATAGCTTAGGAAATGCATTAGAAGTATGAAGGGGGAAAAAGTGATTGGAAGGTATGTGCACATACCATGCGACTGCAGCCTCAGCTTTGCAAGAAACATTTTCCCCTTGAGCTATTTCTGTTTGAAATAATTAGATCTCTGATTCCAAAGAGAAAGTCAGATCTCGCACTGCAGCTAAAATGAGTTTGTTCTTTAAAACTTAGTATTAGCAAAGATAAGCTCATCAATGGCAATACAACTGGAACGGGGCCAGTGAAACTGCACAGGGAAACTATACTTTTTCAGAGGATATCAGAATCCCCACATTTATAATAAATATCTTGTTTAAGTTGGAAAATGCTGTTAAGAACGTAACAAGCAAATTACATTAAGTATAAATGTAAAAGGGAGAAGTGTATTCCACTTTTGCTTCCTTCTTCCATTCAAAGAGTCATCCAGTAGTTTCAGTTTACAAATAGGAAAAGTTCTTCGTTCAGGGATTTCAAGTTCATCTTGCTGCTATTTTTAACTAGCTTCATTTTTCACCTGGTTAGAAAGTGGATCATCTCCTGGGAGGTGGCAAGAATCTATCAAAACCATCTCTCTCAAAGCACATAGAGCCGGCATGTCTCTGAAGTCAAGGTTACAGAGAAGCAGGGCTCAGATTGCAGGAATCCTCCTCCTATGTTGCAAAGCCTGTCATTTGGTCTCATGGTGATATCCTCAGCATATCTTGAAATTCAGTCCTACTGCAATGGGATCCCCCTCCTGCCTTGCCTTGGCATTGCTAGTGTTATTTATACAGCTTCAGAATAATTTTTTTAAAAACTCACTCCAAAATGTGCAAAGGCAATGCTGCTGAGGAAGAGATGAATAAATATATCAGTAATTGGGCATGATCCAGCCTGCCAAAATGAAGCATTCTTAAGTCCTGTTGACTTCAATGGAAGATTTAAGTATGCACTGATCCATTAAGTCAATGAAATTTAAGTAACCTGATTCCATACTTCAGTACCACTGAGTTCAAACTTACTCCTGTGCATACTACCTTAGAGCTTTGCTCCAAATTGTTCTGCTGGGTTATTTAAGTGGGAACCAAGTTTCTTAAGAATGTGGGAATACTTGCTTGAGAAAACATGCTCCACCTTCTCCCTGCTGGTTTGACAGTGTTTTGATTAGGTTAAAAGGCTAATCTTTTATTTTTTGTAATTATTTTTATTCATTTTTAATCAGCTGCAACACAACTAAGATAATACAATACAGAACAAAATAGTTAATGAGTCACTCTAAATTCTAAACTACATAAACAAAGGATACACACTACATATAACTACTTGACTTCCTGCTCAAAACCCATTGCTGTATTTATCCTTGATTTTATATTATTTCCATTAATGTCTAGACCATCAATTTTTCTTTAAAAAACTATTTTAATTAGTATTTGATTTCATATAAAATACAAACATACTGTTGCCTTATCTCTCCAACTTAGTTGTCAGATTTGAAAGCAATTATATAAAATTCCCCAATCCTTCCTTTATCGTCTACCTCACAAACTGAATATTTAAGACTTATCTTCATCCCCCTTATGAATATCTAGAATTCTGGTTAGTTTTAATGACCATCTACAGTTCAATTATTCCAACAGCTAGATGTTATTAGGTAAATTCCTTAAATTTCTTGTAAAATTCTTTGGCAGAAGTGATTCTCTGTTGCTGTCCTTTATAAGTGAAGAGGAGTCCTTCCAGTTTAAGCCATGTAAATATTATTTGTTTCCTCCTTGATGCATCCACTAGGAAAGCATAGTCCTTGCATTTCTACAGGACTCTTATGGGAATCTCTTTCATAATAATATCTTTATCTTCCATCATAAATGTTGATTTTCGATGAGCCTCCATAGTTTGATCTGCAGAGGCTTCTACATAGAAGAAGATAGCAATGCCTCTACACAGTCCCTGTGATTTGGATTTTTTTGAGTTTACTCTATATACTTTTTCTATTTTCAAAGTCATCTGTTCTTTCATCTTCATAAATTTGGTCAAAGCTGAGGAGATTTTCTCTTTTGAAGGGCTTTGTTCCTCTGCTACTCTTTTCAGTCCTAAGGCCTTCTCTCTAATCTGATATTCAAGTTGGAGAATAGCTTGATCATGTGTTTTAATTTCCATTCGTACTGAGTTAATTTCTTTTTTCAAATCTTTAACTTCTTCCTTTGTTACTTTCAGGCCTTCTTCTATTTGACCAATTTTCTTTAGATCACTCTTTATTTCCTTGAATACTTTTAGTAATTCAGCCATCGTTGCTGGTATATTCTTTTCAACACTATTTTTTTATCAAGACCGTTTCCAACTGTAACGTTTGTATATTTGTAGCCATCACTTTTACATTGTTAGTTCCACTATCTCCAGGGACGATCACCCTTTTCTCATTATCACCTTAGTATCAAACACATCTTGAACAACCACTAGATGTCACCACTCTGCAGCAGGCACCCAAGTCAACAATAAAATATCACAGGAAACTTTTCTTGCCATTCTTGCTTCACTCTCTGATTTAGTAAAACTTCCTTTATGGTGATTCTTTTCTGGTCTTAATCTGGCATTCCACCAGCCCCAATGAACAATCTGCTCAGTCTTATTTTAGCCGTAAAGCAGCTAACTCTTTAACACCTTCCAAGAGTCAACCTTAGTCCAGTTTCATGTTTACTTTTTGTAAACCTCTATTTTTCACTGTACAGCCATACCTTTTGGAGAGATTTTCTACTTTTTGCTGGGCTCATCTGCAACATGGACTTCTCTTTCTATTCTCTTTTTTTGTCTTCACTCCTTCAATTAGAGGTGCATGGTTTGAATGTAGTCTTCCCTAAGGAAGGTGAAGACTCAGGCAGGGAAATGATGGTGGTACCAAAGACTCTAACTTCTCTACCCCACCGAATCACTGTGATAAGCATTTCCATGTGATCCCAACCAGGGGAGACTGTCTTGGAAGTCTAGGTGGCTTGGAAGTCTGGCTCTCCCCTTAATCTGGGAAGGCATGTGGCTCTCTCAGAAGCACTAACTGAAGCTACAGATCCTGGAGAAAGTCTGTGAATGATCACCTTATGCCATGGCTAGACTGGAAGTCGAAAGGCCAATCTTTTATTTTAACTCCTTTCAAAAAGTGTGGTGCAGGTAGATCTGGGGGTCTGTCTTAAGAAACTCACAATCAATTCTTAAGATCACTCTAGGATGAGAGAAAAATTAGCAGGGGTGACTTTCAAAGTCATATTTGCATGGTAGAATGGTTCTGTGAAAATGCTAAGGTTGTGAGTTACCACAATTTTGACTTCAGTCAAAAAGAAACCATTTCTGTTATTCAGGTACTTTTCCAAGTCTATCTTATGAAATGTTTCTTGAAAGAGGAAACACTATTGGTTGACTGTTTGTTTTCTCTTTAAAATAGCCATATAAATCAGCACCTTCCTGAGTCCATCCATCTTTCTTTTATGAGTCCTCAGGGGCTAATAAACAGGAGGATTTTTTTCAAACACTTCTTAGGGGCCCCAGAGTTTATAGAAATCAAGATAGAATTGTGGATCCTCCCTCCACTCCTCATGCAAGGAGCAGAGATTAAAGACATTCTGCTTTAAGCACTGTTCATTTAACCCCAGTTTATTCTGATTCAGGCTTTTCCTACGAATTGGAGTTGGGTTGCTTCTTGCACAAAAAACCAGGTTTCTAAATTACACTTCAATCTTGGATGGAAATCCCAATGTGTGTGCAATTTGTTTAAATGCCAGGATTCAGACATCACAACAAATTGTGATTAGATCAAATAATTCTAAACCTGGAAGCTTTTGATCCCAGCTCCCCACAGGTGGGGAATGGGAACATATAGAACAAGCATGCTTGAGTTTCTTATAAACAAGAGGTGGTTCATGGTGTCAAGTCACAAAATTGCAATAGGAAGAGCAAAGAGTAAGAGCCAAAGTAGATGTTATGTGTGACATAAAATTTTAGAAAGGGGAAACCTTGGCTTAAGTGCTGGTCCAAGCTATTTCCACTGGCAGAAATGGTGTTGGAAGAAAGTGGAAGTCCCTCTTGTCTACTCCCAGAACTTTGGAACTGAACAGAGCAATGGAGTATTTTCAAGGTAAGTTCCCCAGTTCCTACAATGACAGTGAGTTAGGTTAGACTTGACTTGTCCAGTCGTGTAGCTACTGTGGGGCAGGCAGCTCACCAACCCGGGCACGCCCCCACCCTTGGCCCCTTGTCACACACCCCCAGGCCCAGCAGAAGGCCAGAGCAGCCTGGCAGGCCCAGCCAGGCTGCTTTTTCAGCTGGCTGCTCTTTGCAGCTGGCTAAACAAAGGTAAGTGTGGGGGAGCAGGGTGGGGGAGCATGGGGGTAGGGGCCTGTGGGGGAGGGCATAGGGCCCGGGTACCATTTTGCCCCAGGTGCCATTCCCCCCCCCCCGACTCGTCAAATGTAAAATCTAGCTTGGCTTTATTAAAACCTACATCTTCCAAAGTTTCTTCTTCTATCCATGATAGAAGAAGACTTCCATACATGATGCAGTAGCATCTTTTCACAATGTTTCACATATTCTAGAGTACATCACTAAGACTTTCAATTTATAATACTTCAGATTCTCAAATGAGCGTCATTGCCAGTTTGTTTTACTGACTTCTCTCCTGTGTTGTTAACAGCAGCTTGATGTGCAGATGGTAGCAGGAATTTTTTGACCTGCTGATACCTGCATAGCAAGCTGGTGTTTATGGAGCAGGAGATGGTCAGACCAGTGTGTTTCTGGCCAGTTTGCAACTTTAGAAGAATACCTCCACCTACCTCACAGGGTGTTTGTTGTGAGGGGGGAAGGGCAAGGAGATTGTAAGCCCCTTTGAGTCTCCTGCAGGAGAGAAAAGGGGATATAAATCCAAACTACTACTACTACTACTACTACTACTACTACTACTACTACTACTACTACTACTACTACTACTACTACTACTACTACTACTACTACTACTCCTGCTCCTGCTCCTGCTCCTGCTCCTGCTCCTGCTCCTCCTCCTCCTCCTCCTCTTCTTCTTCTTCTTCCAGCTGAAGCAAATATAGTTCAAAATTTGCTAAATTGTTATTCAGTGCCTAGCACATAACTATCCAGGCCCATTGCAATAAAATGTCTCTGGAAGTAAAGGCTGAATATATCTTCATGTATCCACAGGGATTGTTCCACTGTACAAAGTAAAAATTTCCCAGTCCTAATGATCTTGCAGACTTCTTGTGAAGTATTTTCTCCACCTATTGCTGTGCCTTTGTTATTCGACTTTCTTCATCCTTACATGCTGCATTTATATAACCGATATCCTGCTAATTTCTTCTGCAGAAACTAAACTGTTTGCAAAAGCTAAACCTGGACACATCACAATCCCAACCCCAGGCTCCCCTCTTTTTTTGGCACACTCCAGGCCATCTATGTATGCGCTACTATGGCTGTTAGCTTCACAGTGGGGTTTTCGTGTGGGGTTTTTTTTTGCAGGGATTCTCCTCCTGCAAAGTGTCCCTAGCCAATCCAATCCACCATTTTGCCCAATCATCGCTTCTTTGTTGTTTCTATGCAACCTCCATTTAGGGAGGTTACCTGCTGCCTTTTCTCCCCTGCTGTCTTTGGTCTAGAGTTAGTTTGCTAGACCATAACAATTTCTTGTCTATCACTCCACAACGGACTATTAGCATGAAATTTTCAAAAAGAACAGAAAACCTTTCTGATCCTTCTGAAATGAGGGCCTGAAAAGTGGGAGGAACTACTGTGGTGTGGGTGGGGGAGGGCAGGGAGAAGCAAGAAAACACAAAGAAAGCTAAACGTATGCTGATCTCCTTCGCTTCACCTGTGATGGGAGAGGAAAAGTCCTTTGGGAAACTTTGGGAAACTGCAGGAATTCAGATCTTTGGGAAACTGCAGGAATTCTCTGATCCATAGGCGTAGTGGTGTGGTGTGAGAAATGCAATTGTACCAACAACAGGTTGTTTCATTGGCCTCAGTATTGGTAGTCTCTAAATGAGACAATTTACCATGTTCCTGGTTGTGAGGTGATATCTGATATGATTACTTGTCAGGAGTGCGGATTATTATGGTTGTTATGCATGGGGATAAGGGTCGAAATGTTATCTTTTAAACTTTCTCTGGAACTCTGGAGGACATTTTCCATAATCACTGCGAGTTTAAAGGAAGTTGTAGTTATTCATTCATTCATTCATTCATTCATTCATTCATTCATTCATTCATTCATTCATTCATTCATTCATTCATTCATTCATTTAGGCTTTTATCCTGCCCTGTTCCTGCAGGGCTCTTTACATAGAGAACCAGAGACACAAAGGGCTACCCAGTCCTAATTCTTTTAGACAGTTTGTAATCAGAACTCCACGGCCAGCCAAATTTTCCTCCTCCTGGACTGTAATGTAAATGTTCTAATTGTCATGGGCAAAGAAAAGAAAAGAAAGATTATAGGAAGCCATCATGGATTTGTTAAAGGGGATTCCTCAGGTGAAAATTTCATGTGGTAAGCCTTTTAAATAAACTAATATATGATATGAAAAGAAACATGTTCCAATGAAGTATGTGTTCACATTTGCCAGATACCACAAGGTGATTGCTACACACTTGTCCACTGCAATTGGCCCTATGCAATGGTTGTTTTCTACCACTGCTTCCACAATTTTGGTGAAAATTTGGCATGTGAAAAGTTATACGGCCATTGGTCATCACTCCCATCATGGAAGAATGTAATTCTTTCACCAGTTCTTGTTTCAGGGGTAAATTCAATAATGATGTGGAACAGGCACGCAAGCACCAGCATAACACTGCCCCCCTATTGCCTGTGAGTGGCAATCTATGGTGTCTGGCAGTGCAGCCTGTCTTGTTCTTGTCTTTGTATGAATGGTTGCAGCATACAAAGTGCTGTGCTTGATGTGCCTCCAGAACATCAGAAGAATCCTCAGAAGAATCTGAAGGTTTACCTGAAGCATCACATGCATCAGAAGCATTGCTGCTATGGATAAAAAATACTGTGGCTCCACTGAGAAGTATAATGAGTGTACTCCAAACCAGAGGCATTCTGGCATAAAACGGGGCCCAGGAACAAGGCCTTGTTTTTGTACCCACCCCCACGCCCCTGGCCTCTGATAGAGGTGGGGAGGGTGAAGAAATAAGGCCATGCCCCGTGCCACAGGCTCCCACCTCACCACTGGCTCTTGCCTGCCCCCCCCTCTATCGGAGGTCGCACCTACTTGCGGCCTGTGATAGAGGTGGGATGGCAGTAGCCGACCTGGGTCGGGAGCCTACCAAGCACTGCCGGCCCAGAGCTGGCTGCTCCCAGTCCACCCCCTCCATCGGAGGCCACAAGCAGGCATGGGCTCTGGTAGAGGCAGCTCCCACCAGGCTCACCGTGCTTGGCAGGGGCTGCCTCCACCCTGCCCCCTTCAAGCTCCCTGGGCTGCAGAAGGCCCAGAGAAAGTGTCCCCCATCCGAACTCAAGACAGACCATGGAGAGCTTGGTAAGAGCTTTCCCACCCCCACCTCCTTCAAGCTCCTTGGGCCGCGGGGCAGGGAAGCTCTCACCAGGCTCTCGGCAGCCCAGCGAGCTTGAAGGGGGCAGGGCAGGGAAGCTCTCGCCAGGCTCTCTGCGGCCCAACTTGAGTTGGGATGGGGGGCACTTTCTCTGGGCCTTCTGTGGCTCAGAGAGCTTGGGGTGGGAGAGGGCAGGGCTGGGGTGGGGTGGCTGTTTCCGGGCCCTCTGTGGCCTGGCTTGAGTTGGGGGTGGTTGGAAGGGTGTATGAATGGGGGGAAGGAGGAGGGGTGTGGGGGAATTTTGCACCTCCCCCATGTGACACAATTGCTAATGCCCAGGGTCATCTGACCCCCCATGTCCCCATGGGCGGTACATCCCTGCTCCAAACACAAAGCTGGAAGTTCAGATCTTAGAATCTCAAGAAACAATGGAAGCAGCTTTTCAAAATAGTATCACAGCTTCAGTAACCAATCAGGGAAGACAGAATGGATCCTATATAAGTGCAATGAGTTTCCACAGGCCCAATTTTGTGTTTCCTCATTTGCTGATTGAGAGCATCATTGCTGGAACACAAGTGCACCCCCCTCCCCAATTGGCGAAGTTGGGAGGAGTGTCCAGTGTGATCATCCACAATGTCACAAACAATGTGACCCCCCCACACACACACACACCTGAACAAATTGCTTCCAGTGCAAAAAAGATGAAAGTAATTAACCAAAGGAACACAGGAAACAATGTTGCAAAAGGTGGCATGCAGACGAAAATTGTGGAATTGATTCCCCGCCTCTGAGTCTGACAACATGTAAAATCTGGGGTAAGAGATATGCGTGGAAAAGGCCTTGCTTGGGAGTAAACGCAGGGATTTATTTTGGAATAAAGAAGAAGAAGAGTTTGGATTTATATCCCCCCTTTCTCTCCTGTAGGAGACCCAAAGGGGCTTACAATCCCCCTCCCCTTCCCCCCTCACAACAAACACCCTGTGAGGTGGGTGGGGCTGGGAGAGCTCCGAGAAGCTGTGACTAGCCCAAGGTCACCCAGCTGGCGTGTGTGGGAGTGCACAGGCTAATCTGAATTCCCCAGATAAGCCTCCACAGCTCAAGCAGCAGAGCGGGGAATCAAACCTGGTTCTCCCAGATTAGAATGCACCTGCTCTTAACCACTATGCCACTGCTGCTCCTTGCATGGGGATGTATAGCTCACTTACCAGATGGAAATTTGCCCTCCTATTTTTTCTATACCTCCAAAAAAGAAGTTCATGACACTTGTTATCCTTAAGATTGCCAGCTAGCTAGAGGCAAACACCAGCTGGTTTATTGCTACTATTTTAACTGAGGCTTGGTTTGGAGGTATCAGCAGGTGAAGATTCTCTGGCATAGGCCTTATCACTGGCTCATACCTACACATCCATCTGCTGTTAAAGGCATGGGACAGAGGCCAACAGACCAAGTTGGCAGTCCTTGTTTTCCTTCTTTTGTGTGTGTACTCTGAGCAGAAATATTTCTACAGAGCTCCAAATGTGGAAAGTACTGTGCATTATAATATTATTAGATGTCATTTGGTACCCCAGCCTGTCTTTTATGAGGCTCAGGAAAATGAAAAACATTTGGGTTAAGAAATGTACTTCAGTCTTTTGCTGTTAATAAAAAATGTGGTGTGTTTGATAAGCATAGTACATAGTCATTTATTTAAAAGATCTAAGACACTTTAATACCAGTAAAAGGAGTATCACATCATATTAACAACACTTGTTTTAACAATGTTTTCTAACTTCAGACAAGGTAGCTGAGTTATCCCCATTACCACTTGAATGCTACATTAAAATTATCTTTCATTATAAATCTTGCTATATTCCCAAATGGATACAGGTAGACCTTGGTGCAGCATTGGCAGGCCTCCGATTTCTTTTGGTTTCTATTAAATGAGCCACTAAATTACAGTGTCCTTCTTTATAATCACCTTCTTGGAAGCCACGCATTCCATGTGTTACGGAGGGCTGTTGGAGCACGGGAAATGAGCATGGGTGGTTTCTTCTAGAGTAAGTACTTAGCTGCACATGAGTGTTACTGGGGAGTGTGTTGTAACAGAGGAAGAGTGGGCAATTTCATTATCCTTTCAACAATCTGTCATGGAAACCTGGAAGCTCAGCCAGGATTTGATATTCTGCTGATCCAAGGCTATGCAGAAAGAAATACAATAGTCTTTGGGGATTTAGACTCACAGCACTGCCAATCCCCAGATGGTTAAAAAAATCATTAATCAGACATCAGAAAAACTATAAGTGACTTTTATTATGATTTAGCATTTCAATAGCGCTGTTCAGTATTACAAAGTGCTTTACAATGCTTACCTCATCCTCTCTACACATCAGTATAAGCTGAACTGTAGTGACTTGAGGGTACAACCCAGTGGAATTTTTTTCTGCATGAATTCAACTTCATCTGAGCAAACTGTTCTCCATGGTAAGAGCCATGTGGACATGTCTCCACTAAAAACTTCAACCAGCTTTTAACTTATGGTTTATCCACAAATTCTCCCTAAAACTGTAGATTTACAGGGTGAGGATAATTGCCTGCTTGATTCCTATTAGATCTTTAGGAAAAAACAATACCCACGATATCCTTAGGATAAACAGAAAGCCTGCTCAGAAGCTACAAAAATTAATGTAAGCCTTTCTCATTATATCTGTGCCACTTATTATTTTGTTGTTATTCCAAGACAAAATGTAACAGATAGATAAATTATGTATATTATAGGCAATTTATTTATTTAGATTTCATAGCACAACCTATCCCAAAGATTCAGTATGAGTAAATGAAATATTTACATTTACCTTGGTAATATGAACTGATTTAAGCAGAAATCAGTTTAAAACCCACATAGGAAAATGTGCCAAGCTTGTCATGCATATGTAACTGCTGTCCTTTTATTATATAGTAATTCACTAACGGAGAGTTATTGTATATCTGAGATACTTGAGCAGGGTCTCCATCCAAATACAACACTTAGCCTATTACAAGATTGTCTTTAAAAAACAAATTCAGTGGTTGGATTCCATTTTCTTCTTACTGCAGATCATTTCCCCCCAAATATCTGATTAAGTTTTAGGGAGCGAAAATGATGGGTTATTTATTCTTTTACTTAAAGCAAAGTTACCACTTAGCAAAAGTATATCTATATAAGAATGGGGAAAATGCATTGGATCGTGCCTAGAATTTCCACAGATGCTTGGAGTGTGAACAGTTTTGATCAATTCCCTCTCCCACTCAATGTAAAGTGCCCCCTGAAATGCTGTTCCTGAGAAATAGGGGATCCTTAGAAATAACATGAGATGAATGAGTGAAAAATCCCCCCCCCCCCTTCATTGCACTCACAGAAATTCTATGTGGGATCCAAGTTATAGTGGATTGGCTATGCAGCATATCCAATCACTTGATGGTGCACCATCTTGCCATTCTATTTTAAGAAGAATTTGGAAGTTCTGATGTGTATGCATGTTTCTTGGGTAATTTGCAGTAAATGAATAAAACATTTCTTTAAGTAGTAGTAGTAGAGGAGGAGGAGGAGAAGGAGGAGGAGGAGGAGAGTTTGGATTTATACCCCCCTTTCTCTCCTGTAAGGAGACTCAAAGGGGCTTACAATTTCCTTTTTCTTCCCTCCCCCCCAACAAACACCTTGTGAGGTGGGTGGGACTGAGGGAGCTCCAATGAGCTGTGACTCACCCAAGGTCAACCAGCTGGCGTGTGTTGGAGTGCACAGGCTAATCTAGTTCCCCCGATAAGCCTCCACAGCTCAAGTGGCAGAGCGGGGAATCAAACCTGGTTCTCCAGATTAGAGTGCACCTGCACTATGCCACTATGTCCAAGGTCCCAAGATGGTTTTCCAAAACTACGTGAAATCAACACATGGAGGGGGATCAGGATTGTATCCACATCTGTGAGTTGTCTACATGAACTTTGGTACCCCTAGATACCAGACTACACATATGGAGCATATCCTTGTACAACATGTACACATGTTGGTCCTGTGCACTCAGAACCAATCAACCCATGGAGACTGAGTGGGCCAGGCCACCAGGTGTAATCCTCATCCCTATTTTATATATTGGTCCCTCTCAATTTTAGCACATCCAAATAGTGCTTATGCATTAAGGTGGATATTTGCCCATTCTGCATGGCTCCAGAGGGTCTATGGTCTTAGTACATATCCACTCAGCAAGATCAATGGGCAATGTGCATAAACGTACCTTCTCCATGGCTGCTGCTGGCCATTTACAGCCCCTGCCTCACTGTCAGCACCACAAAGGCTTCTGTGTTCCAGGCTGCCATGGTCTTTTACGTCTGGTGGAATTCTGGGAGGTTCCATGGTCAGTTAAAGGGCCAGTCTGTTCTGATGATAACCCCATCCTAAGACTCATGGCTTGAAACAAGTAGCTGGAGAAAGAGAGGCAGCAATTTAAGGGTATTTTGCTGTTAATGATCTACAGTATAATGTTAACAAAGTAAGAAAATTATTATTACTACAGAGTCCATGAGTGTCTCTTTAAACATTTTGGCAGGCTATTTTTGTGTGGTCTCTAAGAATTCCTATCATAATGAACTGCCATGAATAATCAATGAAAACTAAAGGCTTTTATTACCTACAGTGCTTTGAAGCAGCGAAAGATGATGTAAAACTACAAGCCAAGCAGTCTCAAGTAAATGGAATAAAACTCCTACTGTCCAATGCTTGGCATCATCCTCTAAGCCTAGTAAAACCTCTAAACAAATTAGCGATATGCAAGCTGTGAAATACCTAGACTTACCAGCAAAGTGAGGTAGCTGCTGGGGCTATATACTGTAACTGCCAAATGCATACAGCTCATCTTGGCAGTCAGACAGAGGCAAGTTATCAGTTTCCAGAGCTTTAATGTACAGAAACTGCTAGTAAGTAAATGCAGCCATTAAAAAAAACCAAAATGTGAATGTTGCAGAACCCGAGTTGGCTAAAAGTAATTGCCTGAGCTACTGGAGCAGATTCCACATTGGCCAGAAACAGCGCTGTGAAAGCGGTGTGAAAACAATGCAAACCCTTTTACACTGTTTTCACACCACTGTTTTTGGCCCATGTGGTGTCTGCTAGCTGTATCTCTGCTTGGGTGTCTGCTAGCTGTATCTCTGTGGCCTAAGACCCTTTATGCATGCAGAGCTTGCCCTGAGGCTGTTTCCAAGCAGTGGGCGTTTCCCGTGCTGTTTACACATTATTCCTGCCAAGGTGAGCCACCATTTTGTCCACCCCCTTCCTGTGCTTTCTTGTTGTTTTTGCAACCTCCAGTGGGAGAGGTTACCTGCTGCAGGGGAGGAGGGGGGCTCTATTCCAATGTTCTATTGCTCCTGTGATAGACCTATATCATTTACATGAAGAAATAAAGAAGCTCCACTGTTCCTCCTGAAACACTAGCCCGGTGGAGACCAGTGGGAAAACCCAAAGGAAACAGCACACATGTTGATTTCCTTTGCTCTTTCTGCAAAAAATTACATTTTTATCTTACCCTTCCTCCAAAGAACTCAATGCGGTCTCCTCTCCTTTATATTGTCCTTACTGTAATCCAGCAAGGTGCAGTACATTGAAAGAAGGTGACTGAACCAAGGTCACCTAGTGACTTTCATGGCTAACTGGAGATTTAAGTCCAAGCAGGCTTCACTACAGCACTCTTTAAAGATTTCCTTCAGAATTTGTAGGTAGAAGGGAGGGGAAAGCCTTTTTCAATCGCCTTCTTGAAATTCCAATAGACTAAAAAGCTTACAGCTCCCCTGTAGCACTCCTATCCTGCTAAAAACAAAAAGGTCAACTTTTTAAAAGTAATTTAAAAGTTCTTATTGGCAGCATCCTCATTTTGACCATTGCATATTCTGAAAATTCATCAGGAGAATCTATAAATATTTATAAATAAATGAATGAATATATACATCTTGTCAAGGAAATTAAATATTGAAACAAGATACTCCATCACTGTCACAGTGAACACTTCGGTAGACTTTGTCTGAGTAGGAGCTGTAATCCCTGCCAGAGTATCCCAAGAATATTCACAGTCAGCAGTAGCTATGCAGCACTCATGGGAAAGCACCATTTGTGTGAAGCAGCATCTCCACATAGATGCTGTATACATGTGCCAATTATACCAGCTGAGCAATTGAGACCAGCAAATTGTAGCAGTAATAAAGAGTCCTTAAGTGGAAGTCTTGTTAATCACAAATGATATCTTTACATGTGTTCCACCAAGCCACAATGCCTGAGCAAAAACATGTGCCAAGCAGCTTGAAGGAACAACTCTTAGGGGAATCTGAAATTCTTCATTCATCTTGGGAACAGTGTGTAACTAGACCCATTTAGCTGTCAGCACTAAGGAGTTCCCCTCTGGTATTAAGGGAGTCCAGATACCATGTAGCTTCCAATACAAGAAAGACATGGAATGTATAAATTCTGGCACTTCTACAACAATATGGAGTTTAATAATTTTTGCAAGATTTTGGAGCTTCTATAGCTTCTTTTTCTGTCATACATGAGCAAACATATACAGTAAACAAAACAGCGTTCATATTTAGAGTTGGCTATATAGTAACAGAGTATTCAGTCTTTTTAATCTAAATTTATATATCTGAGGATTCTATTTATTTTCATTTATTTATTTGCACTGATCGTATAGGTCCATTGAAAAATCTATTTGTAGTCCAAAAATCTTGCAAGAAAAATGTAAACAACTAGAGTTGGTCTAATAACATCCATCTACCCTGTTCAAACTTATTGTTGTGATGGAAGGTAGCAGCTCCATGGTTGAGTACACGCTTCACATTTCTGAAATCCCAGATGGACAGCCCCATCCAAGCAGTGAGGCGGGTGGCTGCAAGGTTTCCCAGCAGTGTGGGGAGGCCTGCAAAACAAAACAGCCGCCAAGAAGTCTCTATGGGGCTGAATAGTAAGTTCGAATTTCCCGCTGGCATAATCAGACGAATGGCCAAAAAGCCAACTAATGTCGGCTCCTTCCCTAGGCATGCCCCTGGACTGCCTCTGCTACTGCAGCAGGGGTGCTGGGATGCTGGCACAGCGTTCCACCCAGCATCCCAGAGCCAGGAGAGGCCAGTGGCAGTCACAGGCCGGCAGTTTCACCTCTCCGCCAGTGTAAGTGCCCCAGGGAAGGCAAACATGCTGGCATGAGGGCATGCCATTCCCAAAAGCCCTTTTGCTCCCCCACCTTTGGATGAGGCTCTTAGTCTTCAAAGTTTCCACTCAAAGGATCTCAGGAAGCAGGGCAGGAAAAGACTTCTGTGTAAAGACCACACACAGTGAGTCTTGCTTATCCCTGCTTCCCTTCCAATATGTGTGAACATGAGCTTCAGTTTGTAGGCACCAGGATTCTACTAGTTTATTATTTTGAAATTTAATTCCTCAAAGTTGTTACATGATAATTTGATTAGAACATGGCTAACTTTCCAATTCCTGCTCCCAGATGGAGGTTCCCCCCCCCCCAGATGTCTTTGACTAACAGTTATCACGGAAAGGGTTTAGTTGTTGCATAGTAAAGCAAACAACTTAAACAAAATACCTGCAAGCTGGTGCTGATGTTACACTCACCCCTTAGAATTCTGCTGAAATCAGCCTTTCCATCATCAGTGTTCCCTACATAAGTCATAACAGCTGCAACCATGTCCCATTCAAGTCATGACGGATATGTTGAACAACTCTGTATTCTTCTCTGTTGCCTCCATGAAAGTTGTGAGACAGTCATGTGACTTCCTTTGGGTTGGATCCCCCCCCCCCCGCAAGTGAGGAATCCTCCTCCAGCTTTAAGGGGCCTTCTCCCATTACTTCTTATGTCACAGCAAGACTCCTCATTTAGTTTAAAACACCTGTTGGATCCTATCCAGCATAATGGCAATCTGCTGGTGAGCAGTTCCAAGCATTATGGCTAGGCACCTCAGAGAGATTTTATGATGACATTGCCAAGGCAAGTATAATATATGTGCTGGCTCTGAGTCTCAATTTTCAACAAGAATGTTGTTAAAAACTTAAGTCTTCAATCTTTAATTGAATGTTTCCTAAAGTATAACCAAAGAATGCAGAGTTCTTCCCCATCTGTGTCTAGGGCCTATATTTACAAACATTGTTTGGACTTTGGGGACCAGTTTTGGTGAGAAGATTCTTGGTCATGGAAATACTTCTGGTCCCATTTCTACCTTTGAGTCCTCTTTAAACAGCAACACTCTTGTGCGCCCTCCACTGTTCCATAGTAGCCCTAGGATAGCTGACCATTTCTGCAACTAGACACACTTGACTTGGTGGCACAGGTGTTCAAACAAGGTAAGGAAAAGAGTGTTATAATTTCAGCTGTTTTGAAAAGCTCAGGTGGATGGAGAAAATCAGTGAGAAGGCACAAATCAGTAGGAAAATAAATGCTATTTTCCGCTTTTTGAAAGTGTATTGCTAACACAAAGAAAGCCTGGCTATAGAATTGTTCTAGATGGGAGCCCCTTTGAGATGTGATAAGATGTTTTTCTCTCACTCTCTGTTGTGTGCATTTTCATTCAGTCTTTGTCCAGCTGGGTTTAGAGATTGAGGTGTGGGTGGGCAACTGTGTATTTGTTCCACCTGAGATTGAAGTATGTTTGCTTTGAACAATGTGACTTCACTGCTTTTTTTTTTAAGTATGGTGATAGCCTAGCTAGCATTTGTTGGAATAGGATCTAGCACATGCTGAAGTTAATCAATGTGAAAATCATCTTTAATTCAAGGAGGATATACTGCAAAGAGCACAACAACTTCGCAGTTTTCCTAACCTTATCTGCTAGCAAGAGTTAAATATGAGGCCGATCTACGAATACACCACAAGCCTGCACAGTTGAGTAGGATCATACATGTGCCTTCAGCATGCTGGATCTCAATAAGTGCAAACCATTATTCTCATCTCATGCTGGTTCCTCCTCATCTACCACTCAACCCAGCTCCTCAGTCCATTGGCAGTGCTGATACAGGAGGCAGCAAAAGCATCACCAGTACATCCAACGACATGCTACTTGGGTATGAATTCTGACCTGCCTAGTGCTGCCACCTTTTCTTCTTAGGAGCAGTTCTGTGCTTTTCAGAGCTGCAATGCAGTGAGAAATTCAACAGAAATAGTCTTTCTCACCAGTGACTTGGGAAGCTGAACCTGTTGAACTTTCCCTGTCATTAGTTGTTAAAGATATAAAGCATCTGTCAACAAAATGCATACCTTATCCATTTGCCAATCTGGCAATTCTCTTGGCACTCTTGCTTAGAGATTTTTTTACTCCACTTGTGAATGTAGTTTTAGAAGCAGAATTAGTCCTCTTGATATTATTATCAGTTCCATATTGCATTTCATAAATATATGCCCCCCCCCCTTCTTGGCAAGGACTGCTTCATTCATTTCTATGCTGAATGTACAGAAATCTTTTTGTGTGTGCAGAAGTTTTCTATTTATTGGAAAAAAAGAGAGGGGACAGCTCGTCTGCACTCCATGTGCCCATTGATACTGAGCCTGGGAGCAGAACCCATTTAGAATAGAAGTGTGGTATGATATTGAAGAAGCTGACACTGAACTTCAGAAGGGGAAAAAACTACCATAATTATTCATAGAGAAATCAGTAATGAGTTCAAGAAGAGGAAAATATGTGCGGACCAAAATACTTGAAGGCAGATGAAGGGAAAGTTCTTTATAACTTTCTTTCAAAGGACACTGGACAGCATCATTTCTACTAGTTCATGATGTCCATTCAGTGCTTGTTAAGCTCCATTTTTATCACATCTTGCCTCTGCTTTTCTGAGGACTTCAGGAGGTATTATCTCCGCTCTTTGGGAACCATCTTGCCCTTCATGTATATGGGAATCAGGAGGAGCTTCCTATAATTATTCAAGGACAGAACTTGGCCTGGTGCCTAGGCCCTCAGGCATTTTGTAGCGTCTCAGAAAGATACCATTCTGGCAAGATACAAAAATACATTTCAAGGTAACATTGACAATCCTTATTCTCAAGGCTTTGCTGGCCCAAAATAATAACTACCTAAAACATTGGCAAGAGTTTTCTGTGTTTTGCTGATCAGGGCTTAGATTTATCAGAGATACCCCTAACAAAAATGTTTAGATGTTGAGGCAAGTCCCCAAGCACACTGAAACAAGATGGGAACACTGATGTTATGACAGACAATAAAGGAAAAAGGTACTATCCAAGTCAGACTGGAAGCCTTGAAATGTTGATGGTGTAGGACGTTGACCTTGTCCCTCATATGCTAGTATCAATTTGGAATACAATTACAAACCCATGGAAGCCTTATAATAAAGCCTGGGGTGGTATGTTGATGACAACAAACTGGATTCTACAGAATGGTCTGTATATATTTGGGAGTAGTGTAAAATTCCATCAAGTCACAGGAAACTTATTACCACCCCTCATGGTGGTTTTCAAGGCAAGATATGTTCAGAGGTGCTTTGTCTTTGCCTGCCTGTATATATTTAGGAGCATATAATTCTGCAGCGGCGTACCACCCATGGGAACAGGAGGAGTCAAATGACCCTGGGCACAATGGCGGGGATGCAAAATCACCCTGACCCCCTTCTCCGTCATGCCAACCCGACTCGGAAGAGCTGGGTCAGTGTGGGGGAGGCACCTAAAGACAGAGCTGGCCTGCTGCCACGGGCCCTTCGGAGCTGCCTCCTTCCCTCTCTAGGCCCTCAGGAGTGAGGCTCAGGGGCGGGGACAGCTCAGATAGGCACCACAGTGGCAGGCCAGCTCCTGGGCCACCTGCTACAGCACCCTGCCCCCCGCCTTCCTGCAGGCCAGCTTCTGCCCTCCCCAGGGCTGGGGGAGGGCAGGAGGTGGCCTGCAGGGAGGCAGGGGGCAGCTCAGAGGGGTGTTGTGACAGCAGGCTGGCCCAGGAGCCAGCCTGCCACTGCAGTGCCCATCTGAGCTGCTCCCACCCCTGAGCCCCACCCCCTGAGTTTCCCCAAGTTCCATTTTCCCCCAATATGCCTCTGTAATTCTGTGTAATATGACAAGCTTATAAGGGTCACATAAGGTCATATTTGGGTAAAAACAGGCTGAAAATTAAAAATAAGTAATAAATGGAAAATAAATATTTGTCATCAATCCTGACCACATTTATTTGGGAAGAAATCCAGTTGATTTTTGTTGCGTTTCTAGAATGATGTCTATGTTGTTGTTGAGGTTTTGTCACTGTCAAGTCATGGCTGATTTATTGTGACCACTTCTGGGGTTGTCAAGGCAAGAGACATTCAGAGGTGGTTCACCATTGCTGCCACTATTACATCCAAATTCCTACCAGGATTGTGACTGAGAATGTCTGACTTGCCCAAGGTCACCCAGCAACCTTCTATGGCAGAATGAGAATTCAAACCTTGGTTCCTCATGTTTAGGACTACAGAATTTGCTACTTTGCTACTTTTAAAATAGAAACAAAATGGCACAGACATCAGAAGGCAAACTTGTGATGATTTTACCATGCTATTCTGATTAGACAGATTTTTCACAGATCTTAATTTTGTATGATGCTGAACAAGATTAAAACATCATATTCTTCCTGAAGTTTAAACAAAGGCTACAATTATTCCTATATACAAGAAAGGAGACCAAAATGACCCGTCCAACTATAGACCCATAAGCCTGCTATCTGTTCCAGGGAAACTGTATGCAAGCCACTTACATGAGATACTTTTTAAATGGGCAACTCCCTTACTCGGTCCAGAGCAAATTGGGTTCACCAAAGGACAGTCAACTTATGATCATTGTCTGGTACTGAGACATCTAGCCGAGAAGTATTGCATGGCCCAGAACACCGGATTGCACGTCGCCTTCTTGGATCTAAGGAGTGCATTCGATTTTATCCCAAGACAGCTCCTATGGAATAAATTGATGGCCTCGGGTATTGAGAAACAATTACTCTTCCTCATACAAAAATTGTATTCTTCAACAACATGCAATGTACGTTGCAGCCAATCTGGCCTTTGCACAGCAGATATCATCTCAAACAAAGGTGTTAAACAAGGCTGCATTCTTGATCCCCTTCTTTTTAACTTATTTTTGGCAGATCTTCCAAACTGCCTTCCTATAAAAGAAACTCATCCTCCCTATTTAGGGAATGTGCCACTGAACACTTTACTATACGCCGATGACACAGCCCTTCTTTCCCACTCTAAAGTTGGGCTAAAACACCTGTTGCGTGCTTCCATCTCTTATTGTCACTCAAACCAATTATGAAAAGACCAAAATAATGGTCTTCACTAAGACATGGAAACCAACTCCTTGGCTCATTAACAAACGGAAAATCGAACAAGTTAAAAGCTACAACTATTTAGGCATCCGCCTCCAACACAACATGAAATGGAACACACACTATGCTTACATTTTCTATATTGTCGAAGGCTTTCACGGCTGGAATCACTTGGGTGCTGTGTGGTTTCCGGGCTGTATGGCCGTGTTCTAGCAGCATTCTCTCCTGATGTTTCGCCTGCATCTGTGGCTGGCATCTTCAGAGGATCCTCTGAAGATGCCAGCCACAGATGCAGGCGAAACGTCAGGAGAGAATGCTGCTAGAACACGGCCATACAGCCCGGAAACCACACAGCACCCAACTTACATTTTCTCTTCGGCCAATCAGTGTGCAACAGCAATAAGACCATTTTTTCATGTGAAGGGTAGGCAATGTGTACCGGCAGCTATGAGAGTTTATCAAGCAAAACTAGTGTCCAAGGCCTTATATGGTGCTCCCGTATGGATAAAACCCTCATTAAAACCTCTTGAGAAGATACAATCAAGCTACATTCGCAAACTTCTTGGAGTTTCAAACTGCGTACCATATTATTCCTTGTGTACAGAAACCTCTATAAATCTGCTTGAGACCAGAATCTGGATACTCATGTTAAAATATTGGTTACGCCTACATTTCTGTACTAAACCTGGTTGGTTAAAACGAAGGATGTTGTCTGACTCATTTTCCTCATCTTGGAGTCACCCTGATAACTACAAAAATAAAATCATTAGGTTTCTCGTTGGCTTCCTTTGATAATATGGAGGAATACCAAATAGCCAACTCTCTCACTCAAAGAATAACAGATATTGAAACCCAAATTCTCTTCCCATACTATTTGAAGGATATTCAACCTCCAGGCTTTCCTTCACTGCCTTGGAATAAGGGTCCTCCATTATACATTACAAATTTATCTTCACCTAACCTTAGGTGAATCTTGAACGCACTCCCCTCGGCATATTTAAGCGGCAGATATCTACAGATCCCTTCTCACCGGAGAATTTGCCCTTGTTCGCAAAAGGCTATCGAGACGGTGGAACATATCCTCCTGAACTGTGCTTTTTTACTCCACACTTAGAAACCTTTACATTGATCCTCATATCCAGAAATGTCCTTTTCTTTCTGATAAGACCTACTTTTTGCTCTGCAATCTCTGTATGTCAAGGTCTCTAGATGTAGTGAAATTTTCAGTTTCAGTCCAGCAAGCCCGTTTTAAAGACAGCTAAATTAGCCAAATATTGTATTTAGCTTGCATCTTGATTTTAAGCCATAACATATATTTTATTTTTTTAATAACTGTGAATTCGTATGTACATTTTCTATGCCCATAAAAGGTATTGATGATGATGATGATGAATAAAACATCATAGACACTGTTAACTTTTCACCTGCCCCACAGAATCACTATCATCAGGTGGGACTTAACAGGGGTTAACAGAGTTCATCTCTTGTTCCTCTTTGTCCTAAGAGGTGGGGCTTTTGTCCTGAGAGGTGGGGCTTTAGTTCAATCTCTGGAACCAGCGGCGCGCGCCTAGCGGCGCACACAATTTTAATTTAATTTTTTTGTTTTTTAAATTAATAAGGACATATTTGACAGATAGTATGTGCAGATAGCTCCAGGGGGGCACTGACTAAAAGCTTAATATTTAAATATCTAAACAAATCAGATATGAAGGCAGAAAGCCAGCAGGGGGAGGGGGGCTTTCCAGTGTTTTGCACTGAGTGTCATATGTATGACTATCTGCCACTAGGACAGAAGTCGTGGGTATGCCCTCGCTGCAATGAGCTCCTGGCACTCAAGAGGCATTAATGGATTCTCTTGAAGCGACAAGGTGGCGAACCTGGAGAAGCTGAAAGAGGCAGAGAGGGTGACAGACGAGGCTGCAGGGGACTTAACAGCCGGTCCCACTCCCAAGGTGACATCTCTTCAGATGTCATGGAGAATGAAGGTCTTGGGGACGAGGAGGGGTTCCAGTCTGAGGTGGGGAAGATGCTCCCTTAGATGGGATCCCCTTCCTTAACTGGTGATCAGCTATCCTCAAGACTGAGGATACCCCTCGGGAGGTGGGGGGGAGCTCCTTGTAGTGGGTGATTCGATCATTAGAAATGTAGAGAGTTGGGTTTGTGACAGGCTGATGACCGCGATGGTGACTTGCCTGCCTGGTGCGAAGGTTTAAGGATGTCACGCCCGCCTAGATAGGCTTTTAGACAGTGCTGGGGTGGAGTCAGCAGTTGTGGTCCATATTGCTGCTTGACATTGGGAAATGTAGCGAGAGGAGGGTTCTGGAAGCTAAATTTAGGCTGCTAGGAAACAGGTTGAAGTCCAGGACCTCAAGGGTGGCATTCTCAGAAATGCTACCCGCTCCACGCCAGAGCTGAGCCAGGCAAGCCCGGAGATACAGGGTCTCAATGTGGATGAGAAGATGGTGTACGGCTGAGGGTTTCAGATTTGTCAGAACTGGGGAACCTTTGGGGTCAAGACAGGTCTGTACAAACGTGGGACCCAGGCTTCATCTTAGCAAAGAGGAACCAGGCTGCTGGCTCAACATTAAAAAAAGGTGGCAGAACAGCTTTTAAACTGATCACTGGGGAAAGCCGACAGGAGCTGAGGTGACTTGGTTCGAATACAGTGGGCCCTTCCCAACTTTAAAAAAGATGGAGATACCCACCGGGTTTGTTTGCTCTTGAGGACATTTTGGGCGCGGGGTCATGCCCCCCACTGCAGCTTCTGCCCCTCAAACGTTGCTCAGGCAGCAGCCACCAGGAATCCCCACTTTGAAGCTGTGGTACGCGCGTTGAGCTCAGGGGCTATCCTGATTGGCTGCTGCTGCTGGGCAGATGGGCGGGACTATGGGGGAAGGGGGAGCGCTTCATCACTGCGAGCAAGAAAATACTCTTTTGGCTAGCCGCTAGCGTGTTGCAGTGCCACTATGCCCCAGTGGGAAGGAGGAGGGGGGGGAGCCGCCGTTGCCCGCCGCGAGACTTACTTGCGAGTAAAGGGGGCTCGAGGAGCAGGGCTCAGCTCTTCAGCCTGGAGTCGGTCTGCGACTCTGCTGGGCGCATGCACAGACTGACTGGGGGGGCTCCACAGGTTAATAGGGTTCAATGTATCTGCTGCCCACTCCCGAAAGGGCTCAGGGGGGCGAAAGGCTCTGCAGGAGTTCCCTGGGCAAACCCCCTGATCTTCCCCGGCTGGGGTGCGAACTCCTTCCATGCAGCCTGGCTCCTTTGGACAGGCGCTGGAGAAGACGGTGGTACATCTTTGATCCCCCCGCTTGTTTTGCAGCCTTCTGGCTGGCACACACACAGCCTCCTCAAATCCCGATACGCTCTGCTTTCCCACGGCTGCTCGTTGTGGCTAATTTGGGCGCTTGAGCCTCCACGGAGTGATTGAAAGAGGACGGGTTTAGCCCGACCTCTTCGCCACTGAGTCTCCTTCGGAAGCAAGACTGGGGGGGGGGAGAGGGCAGATGCCCAAGAAGCCTCCTCACACGTACATGAACAAAAGGGAGCCAAAGAGATTTTTTAAAAACGGCGAAAGCGAGATCTCTGTCGCTTCCAGCCCCAGCACGTCGTGTCCCCTAATTGGACCGGCAGGATCCACGGACTCTCTGCTGCGCGAAAATCAAGCCCGGAGTCACCACCGGGCTTCCTCACTGCCCGCGCTCCCAGCGGATTTTTCCAAAAGCTTCTGTTCCAAACAGGAACAGAAATGACCCGCGCTGAGGGGGTAGCAGAGCGGCAGAATCGAAGCAGCTGCGTTCTCGCTGCTGCTGTAGTGGGGATTGTGGCTGGACCCCGCGCTACTTGCCGTGAGTAGCGCGCAACAAAAGGTGAGTGGGGAAAGGCCCAGTATCTATGGGGATGCAGACAGAGAGGGAGGTTTTTCTAAATCAACCACATACAAGCGAGGAACATAGCAATGTGCATGTGACAAGGGATAGTGTCTGCAAAAGACTTGAGGGTAAAGCACATAAATCCCAGGTTAAGGACAGAGACAGGGTATACAGGTGTCTCTATGCTAATAGTAGAAGCATTTGACCTAAAATGGGGGAGCTAGAGTACAGAGTTTTGAAGGAGGACTTTGATATAGTGGGCATTACAGAGACATGGTGGAATGAGGAGAACCAGTGGGATGCTGTTATACCAGGCTACAGGCTCTATAGGAGGATAGGACAGGGCGCATTGGGGGTGGAGTTGCCCTTTACATCAAAGAGAGCATAGTATCACATAAAATAGACAATGCAAGGAGCTGGTTCCCTACAGAATCACTGTGGATATCAATACCAGGTGTGAAGGACAGTTTAATATTAGGAATATATTATCGTCCCCCAGACCAAAGTGCACAAGAGGATCCTGAGATGGAAAAAGAAATTAGAGAGGCCAACAAAAACAAAAATGTAGTGGTAATGGGTGATTTTAACTATCCCCATATAAACTGGAAAAATGAATGTTCAGGTCATAGTAAGGAGAGAGCATTCCTGGATATGCTAAATGACTGTGGTTTAGAGCAGATGGTTGTGGAACCAACCAGTGGAGAGGTGATCCTAGATCTAATTCTATGTGGGACCCAGGACCTGGTGCAGGAAGTCAGTGTTGTTGAGCCGATAGGGAACAGCGACCACAATGCTGTCAGATTCAATATCTCAGCATACGAACAAGTGGCAACTACTAATGTAGTTACATTCGCCTTCAGAAGGGGAAATTTCTCAAAAATTAGGGGATAGTGAACAGGAAGCTGAAAGGGAAAATCAAGAGAGTCAAAACTGTCCAGGATGCTTGGAGGTTATTTAAAAACACAGTAATAAAAGCTCAGCTGGAATGTGTTCCACAAGTTAGAAAAGGCAGCACCCAGTCCAAAAGAAAGCCACCATGATTAACAAGAGAGGTTGAGGAAATTATCAGAAAAAGAAAAATGTCTTTTAGAAAATGGAAGTCCAGTTTGACTGATGAAGAATATGAGAGGGAACACAAATGGTGGCAAAAGAGAAGCAAGTTAGCTGTAAGGGGAGGCAAAAAAGGTTATGAGGAACGCATGGCTACCCGAACATCAAGACCAGCAACAAACAGTTCTTCAAGTACATCAAAAAGCAGGAAGCCAGCAAGGGAAGCGGTAAGGCCCGTTAGATGACAAAAGGAACAAAGGGTGCGAAAAGATGGCAGGTAGAGTGCAGAGGAGCTGAATGAATCTGTTGCATCTGTCTTCACCCAAGAGGAAGTTATGAACATTACTGCACCTGAACCAAGCTGCGTAGGAGGAGAGAATCCGAGGAACTAGCTAAGATAGTGGTAGACAAAGGAAGAAGTTCTGGCAGCCATTGATAAACTAAATGTTACCAAATCCCTGGCCCAGATTGCATTCACCCGAGTTCTTAAAGAGCTCAAGCATGAAATTGCTGATCTTCTCACTTTAATATGCAACTTATCCCTGAAAATCAGGCTCCATCCCTGAAGACTGGAAGATGGGCCAATGTCACACTAATCTTTAAGAAAGGATCTAGGGGACCCGAAAATTACAGGCCAGTCAGTTTGACATCTGTTCCTGGTAAATTAGCAGGAGAATGTATCATTAAAGATAAAATTATAAAACATGTAGAAAAGCAAGACCTGCTGAGAAAGAGTCAGCATGGCTTTGCAGAGGCAAATCCTGTCTTACAAACTTACTAGAGTTCTTTGAGGGTGTAACCAGCCATGTGGACAGGGTGAACCGTGGACATTGTCTACTTGGATTTCCAAAGGCTTTGACAAAGTTCCTCACCAGGAGACTGTTGAGAAAACTCAGCAATGAGAGGAATAAGAGTCCTCCTATGGATTAAAAACTGGCTGAGAAACAGGAAACAAAGAGTGGGTGTAAATGGGAAGTTCTCACAATGGAGAGATGTCGGGAGTGGTGTCCCCCAAGGATCCGTTTGGGACCAGTGCTCTTTAACCTATTCATAAATGACCTGGAAGTAGGGGTGGGTAGTGTGGTGGCCAAGTTTGCAGATGATACCAAATTATGTAGGGTGGTGAGAACCACAAAGGATTCTGAAAGAGCCGGACCTTGATAAATTAGGTGAGTGGGCTAAGAAATGGCAAATGCAGTTCAATGTAGCAAAATGTAAAGTGATGCACATAGCAAAAAATCCAAACTTCACATACCGCTACAGGGGTCAGTGCTATCAGTCACAGACCAGGAAAGGGATTTAGGCTTTAGTTGATAGTTCCATGGAATGTCAACTCAATGCATGGCAGCTGTAAAAAAAGGCAAACTCTATGCTAGGGATAATTAGGAAGGAATTGAGAATAAAACTGCAAAGATTGTCATGCCCTTTATATAAAGCAGTGGTGCTGACAGCACTTGGAGTACTGTGTCCAGTTCTGGTCACGCATCTCAAAAAAAGGATGTTGGAGGAGATAGAAAAAAGTGCAGAGAAGGGCAACAAGGATGATTGAGGGACTGGAGCACCTCTTCCTATGAGGAGAGGCTGCAGCGCTTTGGGACTCTTTAGTTTGGAGAGGAGGCGCTGAGGGGATATATGATTGAAGTCTACAAAATTATGCATGGGGTAGAAAATGTTGACAGAGAGACATTTTTCTCTCTTTCTCACAATACTAGAACCAGGGGGCATTCATTGAAAATGCTGGGGGGAAGAATTAGGACTAATAAAAGGAAACACTTCTTCACGCAACGTGTGATTGGTGTTTGGAATATGCTGCCACAGGAGGTGGTGATGGCCACTAACCTGGATAGCTTTAAAAGGGGCTTGGACAGATTTATGGAGGAGAAGTCGATTTATGGCTACCAATCTTGATCCTCCTTGATCTGAGATTGCAAATGCCTTAACAGACCAGGTGATCGGGAGCAACAGCCGCAGAAGGCCATTGCGTTCACATCCTACATGTGAGCTCCCAAAGGCACCTGGTGGGCCACTGCGAGTAGCAGAGAGCTGGACTAGATGGACTTTGGTCTGATCCAGCTGGCTTGTTCTTATGTTCTTATGTTCTTATGTTCTTATCATCTATTCAGATAGGTACATATGCATATAAGTGCATGTAAGTATTTTTGCTATCATATTTCACAGTTGGGAGGGGCCATAGCTTAGTAATAGGTCACCAATTCTGAGTTGGAAAATACCTGGAGTCTTTGGGGGTTGAGCCTGGGGAAGATGGGGTTTAGGGAAAGGAGGGACCTCAGCAAAATATAATGCCATAGAATCCATCTTCCAAAACAGCCATTTTCTCCAAGGGAATTGATCTTGGTTGTCTGGAGATAAGCTGTTATAGAAGGAGATCTCCAGGTGCTAGCTGAAGGTTAGCAATCCTAAGTAGAAGACATAATTTGCCTGGAGGTTCCAGGTTCAATCCTTGCCACATTCAGTTAGAAGTATCACATTCCCAATCATGGGGATGGATCCAATACAGTTATAGGTAGGTTGGCAGGCAATGAGCCCATGTCTTGATGAGCACATAAAGGAACAGGCAGGCCCAGCACAATCATTCCCAGTCCCCTTCTATTGGCCCTATGCATATATATGGGATGAATCTAGGGCTACTGTAAGGCAGTTTCATATGATATGTAGATGGAGTGAGAATAGTTCATGAAAGATAGAGCTCCCAGGATTCCAGCAAGATTCATCCATACAAAAGTGCCTTGTTTTGTCTTACATGTTATAGTTTTTTTCCCCAATTGAAAAAATAATTGGATGGAAAATATACCTCCTTCCTAGTTACTCCTTGTCACATATTCTAAAATCTATTGAAGTACACTTGACTTACAAAGGAGATGGGACAAAACCTTTCTGGGTCTACTGGCTGTTTGGGGTTTTCCAAGCTGTATGGCCATGGTCTGGTAGTTTTAGCTGCTTATGTTTTGCCCATGTCTATGGCTGGCATTTTCATGTCACAGTAAAGTCTGTTTCTGTCCATGGCACAGTGTGGAATATTTTTAATTGGATTTTTGTAAAAGGTAGCAGGGGGGTGGGGTGCATCAGCATGTGTCCAAGTGGACAGTGTGTCACTGAGAGAAACACACCTTACTGTGAAATGCCTTTGAAGATGCCAGCCATAGACATGGCCAAAACATTAGGAGCTAAAACTAATAGATCACTCAGCCACACAGCCTGGAAAACTCATATCAGCCAGTTAATTCCAACTGTGAAAGCCTTCAACAATACTTTCTGGGTCTGTTTGAATAGACAGTCATTTAGAAACTTTAGAAAATAAATTTTGGCACTTTATTCAATCTTTGTCCTTCAAAACATTTTTTAAAATGTACTTTGTCCAACACTTCCTTTGCTAGTTTCACATGAGATGTTTTGGACACATTTCAGTTCAGACTGAGAGAGCAGAGCGACTGGTTAAACCTTTCAGCTTGGTTGGTTCTGAATTTGAACGCAAAACAGAAGTCATGGAAATGAGTCAAGTTCTGTGCCCCCACAGATGGCGAAAAACCAATAGTAGTGACAGAGGGGCAGCTATCCTCATCTGCCCTTTGAGTGTGTCTCAATTGTTTTAATATGTAAGACCTGGAATCATGATGTCTTCCATATTATCTTATAGCAGCAGTAACTGGAGGTGGCAAGCAGAGAAAAAAACAATTGGATGCAATGTACAGGGTTTATTATGATCATCAATGTGTTTAATTGATAACATGGCCCGGGCACTAAGAGTTTGTGGTACCAAAAAAAAAATCTCATTTGTATTTACCAATTCAGAGAAAGCACAGCAATAAAACGCAAATCTAAACATGCTGGAGCTTTATCAAAAGGTGAGGAATGATTCTGGGACACCATCATTAATTTGGCAGTCCCTTTTCAATTTGCTCCTGAAAAACAAATTCCCTCAACAATTGTACTTACTCCTAACTGCAGACAGAATGTATTTCACCTTAATATGACATTGTTCATTCAAATTTGACAAAGCTGATAACAATTGACCTGACTCGTGTCATTGCCCTTACATTCCTTTCAGAAATAGAAGATGAGGGGGAGGAGGAAGTGGCTGAAGGGAAGATTGTATGACTACACAGGGGCATGGATAAAGGCCAGGTATTAGATGGAGCAGAGAAATAAAGATTGTTTCAACATGAATCCATGGTCAAGGAAAGCTGGCTCAGAAACAGATTTTTTGAAAATTGTGGTAAAAGTGCTCAGGGCAACAACAGAGCAAAAATGAAGGGAAAATATTTCCAGAACCAAATTGGGGGGGCGGGGGGGGGCATGTGGAATTAAAAGAAAAAAAACCATAGCATTTGGTGGCAAGATACATTGTAAACTAGTTGTGCGGAAATGGCCTATTTAGAGGAATACATGATGAATGACATTGGGAATAACCTTTTACTCTCCAGCAAAAGCTTCTAGTACACTGGCCGAGATATCTAAGGCTAAATTTACAAATAAAGAGCTTTTCTGGCTCTCTTCTGCATTCTCCCCATGTGTACAACTAAAAAATACACAGGTGTGATGAATGCACAATTGCTTTACAATCAGTGGCATATCTACCTACCCCTTGTCCCCGGGTGCCACTCTTCTGGTCACGTGGGGGTGCAAAATTGCCCCCCCACGTGACCAGGAAGTCCTGCTGCCTCATTGTGAGGCACACAAAAATGATGAGGCAGCAGGACTTCCTGCCCTCAACCCCACCCTGGACTCCCCCCTCCCTCCCTTCCCCCCCTGCCAGCTGGGCTCTCAGTTGGCAGCCTGTAGTCTCTTCTGACCTCCCCTCCGAGCAGGCCAGAAGAGACTGCAGTCCCAGCCTCGAAGACCCTACTTTTATAAGCACTGAGGCCGGGGTCCCACCCCTTCCTGCTCCCCAAGCCCCATCCCCCAGCCTCAGTGATTATAAAAGCAGGTTTCCGAGGCTGGGACTGCAGTCTCTTCTGGCCTGCCCAGAGGGGAGGTCAGAAGAGACTTCAGGCTGCCGGCTGGGAGCCCAGCCGGCAGGGGAAGTCTGGGGGGGAGGTGGGCACCCTAGACCTTGCCCATGTCCAAGGTGACATGGGCAGGGTCGAGGGCAGTGGGGGTAGAGTCTGGGGGCATCAGGGGGCAGAGCCTGGGCATCCTGGAGACAATTTGTCTTCGGGTGCCATTTACCCCTGGTACGCCTCTGTTTACAATGTACATGTGATTTCAGTCTAACATAGCAGTGATGCTGTTCAGACAGTCATGACCACTTTATAATTTGATATTTGCTGTGTTTCTTTGTGGTTCATCCTCATTCCACTAAGCTAGAGAAAAGAATGTGTATAATCATAATAATGTCTTATTTTACATTTGTTTTAAGTGGCATGAATGCTAGTCTCCCTTAGGACACATGTGCACAGTTCCCATCACTTATTCAGTTCTTCTAATTCAAGAGGACTGCATTGCTATGTTAATCATGGAGCACAATTTCCCTTACATTTTTTTCTCTTTAACCCCTTTTCTGTTTAACTCCATTTTACTTCCTGAGCTACATAATACACACACTTTTCTCTCTGCACCCATTTCCTGCTCTCTTTTCCCCTCTGCCCTGCTTACAATATTGGAGCCTTCTTTTTTACCCATAGGACGTATCTACATACTGTTTTTATATCTGTTTAACAGTCACAGATTCTCTCAAGAAATCTTAGGAACTGTAGTCAGTTGTAGGCCTTAGTAGCTCAGCTCTCATGAAGGTCTAAGGCTGCCACCCTGCAGGCGAATCCTGGAGTTTTCCAGAATTACAGTTGATATCCAGACTACAAAGGTCAGTTCCTCTGGAGCAAATGGAAGCTTTAGACTGTAGACTCTATGAAATCACATTCCTACCGAGCTCTCTCCCCTTCCCAAACTCCACCTTCCCCAGATGCTGTCCCAAATCTCCAAGAATTTTCTATGATGCAGTTGGCAATTCCAATGACATGTCATGTTTTCATGGGGCCATCACTGGGTCTGAACAGTTAACATCTCAATGCAAATTCTGTTCTGGAAATTTAATCCCAGGCACACACAAGCACTGTTGGAACCGGTCTGTGGCACATGGGAAGAGGGGATTTATGCCACATCCCTTGTGCCATTTTCCTGATCTGAAAAAACCCAAGGGGACTATTTGCCCCAGTGGGGGCATCACACTAATGGATGGGGTATCCCTAGGCTTCTCCAATCAAGCAAATAGTGCCTCCAGCGTTATTTCAGGTTAAGAAAGTATCTGATGGCGGGGAGGGGGGGGGAGGACTTAAGTTCCCTCTCCTCATGCACTCTGATTCTGATCACAAATGGGCAAAGCCTAGGTTGGGAAATCCCTGGCAATTCAGGGGTGGAGCCTGGGGAGGGTAGGATTGAGGAGGGGAGGGAACTCAGTGGAGTATAATGCCATGCAGTCCACCCTCCAAAACAGCTATTTTCTCCAGGGCAACTGATTTCTGTCATTTGGAGGTAGTTGTAATTCTGGGAGATTTCCAACCCATGCACATGCCCAGGACTCTGTCTCCAGAACAAAAACTCCCAATACATGTTTGATCATGTGGGCCAAAGGAGAACCCAGGGGAAACTTAGCATGTACCAGTAGTTAAGTGTCAGAATTTACTAAGGAGAGGTAATGACTCTCTGTAATATAGTCTTTAGTCACCTCTAGAAACCGAACTACTGTTCATCTGAGGTCAATTGCTCATCTAAATCTTAGACAAATATCTGAGTTGTTCCTGCATGAAATGTTGTTGCAGGCAATGAAAAAAGACTTAGCTAGCCAATGCTTTGGCATGAATTGTTGGAATACAGCCTAAGGATATTAAGCATGTTGGCAGCTTCCAGTCTTACTTGGGAGATGTTTACTTTCTAAACACTTTCTGTGTCAGGCCGCACGTAGAAAAGATTCTGTTCAACAGAATATGTGGAAGTAGATTTTTTTAATCTTCTGAAATGTTCTTATCTTGATTATTTTGAAAAGGTCAGTCAGGTTGCTATTGATGCATTGTTTCCATAGGGGTGCCAGTCTCCAGCTGGGACCTGGGGGTCCCCTGGAATTACAGCTCATTGTCAGACTAAAAAGATCAGTTCCTCTGGAGCAAATGGATGGTGAACTCTATGGTATTATTTCTTACTGAAGGCCCTGTCCTCCCCAGGCTCCAATTCCAAATCAGAGTTTCCCAGCTTGGATCTGGCAACCTTACCTGCCATCCTGCACTGATGGTCAGGGGAGGGGGACCTGGCAATGTATGCTTCCACCAAACAAAATGCAGATGCTGGAACTATATACAGATTTTTCATCAATTCAAAACACCGACAAGAATTAGACTGTTTGTTTTGTCTCTTATCAGACTTAGTGACTTGTCCCTCCTACCTGGTTTCACAGAAGTCTAAAAAAAGAAAGAAAAAGAAATATGATCTCTGAGGCATCTAACTGCTGATCAAAAATCTGAAATTAGCCACAGTTGCATCCTCATGACAGTGTTAAAATTATTGCATTGGCTGCTTTTATGACTTACAAAGCTCTTCTATGAATCTTTAGGACCACCCGCCCAATATAATCCTGGACAACAACTTCACTCACCAAAACAAGGCCTAAAGAGAGCCACCATGCAGACAGATATGATCAGCAACTGACGGTGCAGAAGTTTCTGAGCAGTGGCTCTTGTGTAGTGGAATAGCCATCCCATGAAGGTCAGGAAGGCCTCTATATTACCAGCAGCAGTAGACAGAACTATTTAGACCAAACTTCCAGTAAATAAAGACTTTCTGATCATCTGAAGTTTTGTTAATTCTTTATTTTATTCTGGTTATTTTAAAAACCATTGGTTAGCAGCCTTAGCTGGCATCCCAGCAAAAATATGTGGTGGGGATAGGGACACACATTTATGTGTTGTGCTGACCCATGATATAACTTTCAGGTTTTCACCGGAAGTAATGCCACACATTGATGTGACTTCAAATTGCCCCTGTATATCTCTCCTACTTCCCTAATTGTAGCCCATCATTTATTTATTTATTTTATTTATAATTAATTTTATATACCGCCCCTCCCCCGAAGGGCTCTGGGCAGTGAACAACATAATCATAACAGTAATAGCATTAAAATCCCAGTTCATGTCTTTTTCAGAAGAAAGGGGGACTAAAAAAAATCATTAATAAATTATAACTCTATATCCGACATGTCCCAAGAAAGATGATTCCACAGATCTACAGGGCAATTTGTTCCTGCGTTGACTGCTGTTATAGCGAGAAAGCTCTCCTGTTGGTTAACCCAAATATATCTCCATGATATATATCACCATCACTTCTAGTTCTCTTTTTAATGAAATATTTCCTATTCTATCTTTCTATGACAGTCTGAATGGGAGACATTGTTAAGTGTCAACCACTGAAGTCCATAACAATTGGTGTGGACAAGAACCTGGAAGATGTGGATCTAGCTTTTTAAGAGGGAAATCTGGAATTCAGTACTATATTTGCAGTGATATTTAATCTTTAAAAGCAACATTGTGTGTGAACTCAGACTACCTTAGTTTGACAATAAGGGCTCATCTAAATGCTTAGCTATAGGCATTTCCTGGAGAAGATACTATATACACCCATCAGTTTCATGTGATTTCTGGAATGCAGGACCATGAAAACATCATTTGACTGACGATCTGCTGGTCCAATAGATGATAGACTAATCAAGGCATCTAGCTTGCTATAATGAAATTATTTTATGACCCCTTCTTCTCCAAAGGGCTTAGGGCTCTAATCATTGGGTTATCCCATTTCATCTTCACAACTGTCCTATTCAAGCATTTAGGCAGAAAGATTTGTGATTTCCTAAGGCTACTCAAAGAGAGAGGAAAAATGTGACCTCAGGTCTTCATAGTCTAAGTCCAAATGATAGCTGCTATGCTACACTAGCTTTTCCATGGGAAAGTGGTGTTGTGATAAGTATGTGATTCTGCCTCGGATGACATCACAATGAGTTCCTGCAGAAGGAGCTGTCTGGGCTGAAAGATGTAGTTAGTTATCAGTACAATCAGGACTACAGGGAGAGTACTGAAGACATCAAGAGCCTCTACTAACTCACTCTTTGTTTGAAGTAATTCAGTCCTTGTGAACAAATGGTTCAGATGCATTTTCATCATTTTTTAAAAGCAACAAAATAGCATTGTTTTCTGCTGCTTTTGAATTCTGTGGCATGGCTGGTTCTCAGTTTGCATTAATAACCCACAAGGATAAGCCTAAAAATAGACTAGTGAATCAAGTGTTTGTGAATAGGGTTGGAGATTCGGACAGTCCAAATCCGAATTTTTACCGAATCTGCACGGATTCGGACGGATTCGGACGAGCAGGAGCCGAATCTGAGCTGTCCGAATCCTAACAGATCCGAATCCATGGGATTCGGATTACCAGCCGAATTGCGTTTTTATTTTTTTGGTGTTTTTTTCACATTTCGGCCTGCAGGGGAGACATTTTTAAACATATCAGCACCAAATTTTCAGGGTATCATCAGGAGACTGTCCTGATGATACCCTCCAAGTTTGGTGCATTTTGGTTTAGGGGGGCCAAAGTTATGGACCCCCAAAAGTGGTGTCCCTATCCCCCATTCTTTCCAATGGGAACTAAGGAGATGAGGGCTACCCTTTTCAGGGTCCATAACTTTGGCCCCCCCTGAACCAAACTGCACCAAACTTGGAGGGTATCATCAGGACAGTCTCCTGATGATACACTGAAATATTGGTACCGATACATCTACAAATGCACCCCCTGCAGGCACCCCCAGAAATTTGCACAAGATTCTTTGTTCTGCAGTGACTTAGCTGCATTGCTGTCAATAGGGAATTTCTGAGGGGGCTGTGGAGTGCACATTTTTTCATGGTAAACCCACAAAACTTTCAGGGTATCTTCAGGAGAGTCTCTGGATGACACCATCCAGGTTTGGGGAACTTTACTTCAGGTGGAAGTGGGAGATGGGCCCTACCCTTTTTGGGTCCCATAGAATTAAACCCCCTGAAGCAAAATTCCCCAAACCTGGATGGTGTCATCCAGAGACTCTCCTGAAGATACCCTGAAAGTTTTGTGACCATACCTTCAGAAATGTGCACCTCACAGCCCTCTACCAGAAATTCCCCATTGACAGCAATACAGCTAAGTCACTGCAGAACAAAGAATCTTGGGCAAATTTCTGGGGGTGCCTGCAGGGGACGCATTTTGAGATGTATCGGCACCAAATTATCAGAGTATCATCAGGTGACTGTCCTGATGTTGCCCACCAAGTTTGGTGCAGTTTGGTTCAGGTATGGACCCTCAAAAGGGCGCCCCTATCTCCCATTGTTTCCAATGGGAGCTGATAGGGGATGGGGGCTACACTTTTGAGAGTCCATAACTTTGGCTCCCCTGAACCAAACTGCACCAAACCTTGGGGGTATCATCAGGACAGTCTCCCGATGATACCCTGAAAGTTTGGTGACACTAGCTTTAAAAATGCTGGTTTGCGTGTTTCACCGCTCACTTACTCCAGCAGGCTTCATGTGCAGGAGCGGTGAAACATGAAAACCGGAATTTTTAAAGCTAGTGGCACCAAATTTCAGGGTATCATCAGGAGACTGTCCTGATGACACCCCCCCAAGTTTGGTGCAGTTTGGTTCAGGGGGGCCAAAGTTATGGACCCTCAAAGGGGGCCTCTATCCCCCATTGTTTCCAATGACAGCTAAGGAGATGGTGGCTACCATTTTGAGGGTCCATAACTTTGGCCCCCCTAAACCAAACTGCACTGCGTGGGGTGTCATCAGGACAGTCTCCTGATGATACCCTGATATTTTGGTGCTGATATGTCTAAAAATGCGCCCCTGCAGGCACCCCCAAAAATTTGCCCAAGGTTCTTTTTTCTGCAGTGACTTCTGCATTGCTGTCAATAGGGAATTTTTGGTGGAGGGAGCTGTGTGGTGCACATTTATCAAGGTACAGTCACAAAATGTTCAGGGTATCTTCAGGAGAGTCTTCTGAATGACACCATCCAGGTTTGAGGAACTTTGCTTATGGGGCAGTGGGAGATGGACCCTACCCATAACATTGAACCCCTTGAAGCAACGGTCACCAAACCTGGATGGTGTCATGAAGAGACTCTCCTGAAGACACCCTGAAAGTTTTGTGGGTTTACCATGAGAATGTGCACTCCACAGCCCTCCCACAGAAATTTCCTATTGGCTGCAATGGAGCCAGCCAGCCACTACAGAGCACAGAATCTGGGGAAATTTCTTTGGTGACTGTGAGGGGTGCAGTTTTAGAGCTACTGTCACCAAATTTCGGGGTATCATAAATGTACTGTCTCCTATGATACTCCCCAAGTTTGGTGAAGTTTGGTTCAGGGTCCAACGTTATGGACCTTCAAAAGTGTAGCCCCATCTCCTGTTAGCTTCCATTGGAAACAATGGGGGATGGGGCACCCCATTGAGGGTCAATAACTTTGCCCCCCCTGAACCAAACTGCACCAAACTTGGGGAGAATCATCAGGACAGTCTCCAGATGATATCCTGAAATTTTGGTGCCGCTAGCTTTAAAATTGCGTCCCCTGCAGGCCAAAACGTGTAAAACACCCAAAATTCAAAAAAATAATAAAACGGACCCGAATTTTTCGGATTTACCCGAATTTTCGGGTATATCCGAATTGGCTATGATTCGGATTCGGGCATACAAATCATTTTATGCCCCAAAATACCCAAATCCGAATTTTACCGAATTTTTTTAGTATTGACCAACCCTATTTGTGAATGGTGGGAGTGAAAAGCTTGATTAAGAAAGAAGTTCTGCAGCTCTACAAGGAGGTCTAGCCCAGGCAAAACAAACAAACAAACCCCAACCAAAAATCTGTGTGAGTTTTTATGAAGTTTCCTGCCAATGTGCCTCCAGAGTAACCCAGAGGGACCGGCTCAGAGTGAGTTCATCACCTACACTGACTCAAACAGTTGGCAGCTTTGCTGAGGCTGCCAAGAGAGGAGCTAAGCAAGTGGCAGGCTGTGTGTGTGTGTGAGTGCATGTGGAGTTTTTTTTTTCAGCATACAATGTGGAAGCAGTTGCATAACTGAGGAACTCAGTGACGGATGTAACTGAACAGCAGACAAAGTTTTGAGAAGGGGGTGAGCCGGACATGAATCATCATCTTCTGAGAAGTATTTAATGGCTGGTTGCTGCAAGCTGCTATGTGTGCACATGGGCAGGACTTCGTATTTTTCATCACTGCAAGCGCAAGTTCCTATTTACCCAAGGCTCTTCTTAGTCATGAGACAACAGGTCACTAGAACTGCATGTAGCCTGTAGGGCAGTTCCAAACTTTACTTTTATATTTAAAAATGTTTACTTATTTCACTTGCTCATAACTATGTAAACTGGTAGAACATTCAGTCTTCTGCTCACAGTCATTTTTTTTTGGTAGAGCTTGGGGGTGGAGCCAAGAGTATAAATCTAGAGCCGACAGCTTCCCTGTGCTGAGTCTGGCTGAGACTAGGCTTGCATTGAGCTCTAAGCTGCAGACTGGAAGCCTGAAGCTTAAAGCTAGACCCAAATGTAGCCTCAGCCAGGCCCAAACGGCCCCCTGACATCCATGTGGAGATTTGGGCGGAGCCACCTAGCTGGCCCCACTCCATAACTCCACATGAGTTGGGAGGTGGGGCAAGCCTGGTTGGCAGTATCTGATCTCCACATGGGGGCAGCGAGCCGCCAGCACTCAACTATGCCTGTGCTCTGATCTCCACGTGGACTTCAGTACAGGGCCACAGTTGTGATGGGGGGCACAGGCCTGCAGTATAATTCTAGGAAGTGGTGGCTAGGGCTCAAATGCCCCCACATTCCCTAGCTATGCCATTGTCAGTATGAATGCCATAGTGACACTTTGATCCTAAATATTTGTGCTGGTATAACTGACACATTCTGTTACGTTCCACTCAACCTAAAAATAAGATCCTCTTCAAGTTTTTCTCATTATTAAGGAGAAAAATTCCCACTGTAGACCCTTAGGATTTGTCCCATTCTTCTGTCAATTCCCACCAGCCTCTGGCCTTTCGTAATTTTACAGGCAACAATTAATCAATTTTATCCAGTCTCTATGGTATAACATAGGTGTCATAGGCCAGCCTGTGGGCAGTTACCTGGACTCAGAGGACTCAGATACAGAACCTGCCAATGCCGGGCACTCTGAAGTGGCTCCTCACAAGGAAGCAGAAGATGAACACACTGTTCAGCCAGAGCAGGCTGCTCGTGAGGAAGTTCAGCCAGCAGAGTCAGCTACCAGCCCTTCCTCACCTGATATACCACGCAGCTGAGAGAGCCTGCACAGTCCTCTGTGGAGCCCTGTGAAGAGCCAGCTATGCAAAGGAGGCGGAGACAGTGGCAGCAGCTACAGAATAAAAGGAAGAGTGCTCGTTTCTATGCCAGGTATGGCACAATAGCAGAGCCTGCAGCAGAAAAAGACTAACCCTTGCAGGATCTCTGCTGCAGCAATCAAGCCTCTCCTACTTCCCTAATTGTAGCCCATCAAGCCCTGCCTTGAGCTTGGGTCTGCCTGGGTGCAATGAGTGCACTTCCTGCTGGATCTTCCCATGCTTGCTGTAGCTCCCAGTCTGCCTGTCTGCTTGGATTCCTGTGCTCTAGACCTGGAGCTGTCTGCTCACACCTGCATACCAGACACCTGCCTGCAGCACTATAGGAGAAGCAAAAGTCTTAAAGCATCCACCTGTTGTAGCTACTCTAGAAATTCCATTTCTCGCAGATGATAATATATACCATACAATCTGGAAAGATCCCAACTTAATAGTACAGTACAGTAAACCTTTATTAGGCATAAAAACTTAATAGATTGCTAAAGGAGCAGTATATTGGGGCAAGTGGGTTTGAAGTCCCTGTCTACCATAGGCAAGGTGTGTCTTCCCATATAAGTCTGGAATCTATGAGACTCCGTTAAATTATTCATTCTGTGATGAGAGACTGCTTTGGAGAAAATAATTTTCTGCTAGTTCAGGCTACTAATCTGACTAAAACACTTCCTCCTTTTTCACACCCTTTCCTAAGTTCTCTTGGGATATTCCTTAGTATGTAGAACTTTGTGTCACCAACCTTCTGCAACTAGAAGTGTCATTTAATTTATACAGAGATTGGCATCCTGTGCAGTGTCAGATGCAGACGTTTCCAGGGAAAGGACATTTCTGAATCACCCAGTTCCCAGAGGCTGTTTACACAAGTTTCTTGCAAGCCACATACAGAGGAGGAAGAGTTACTAAGGAAGCCAGCTGTTTCATATACAGTGGTTCCCATTCCTCAAAGGCCAATTTCCTTTTTTTAAAAAAAAAAAGTTTCATGCTATTAAAGAACCACCTTAACTTGTATACTGGAGTTCTGCTACTTCTGTACATGAGTTGGGACTCTAGACCTACGGTTCATCATCATAGGATGGATATCTAGAATGTAGATCTGGAATATTCCGTTTCAGACCGCAATTAAGGGAACTGTATAATTGAATATTGCTTCTCTTTTTTTAAAAAAGAAAAGCACTTTCTCAGACAGCATTTAGAAAACAAGATATTCAGAATAAGGGTTCTAGCCTCCTTTTTTAGCCTGCAAGATTTCTATGTATAGCAACATATTTTTGTGGGTAACATTCAATCAAGCATTTCCCTCTACCTTCAGATTGCATTGTATTGTCCAGCAATAATTTTACCACCTGATGAGCATGCTTGTATAGAAAGCTTGAGGCAAAGAGTAGTGGGGAAAACTGCTTAGTAATACAATATTTGCAGAAATTCTAAAGCAAGGCAGCAGGCAGCCACCAGGTAGCAGTAATTCAGGGTCCACAGAGCATATGATAAAATCTGGGCCACCCAGTTGCAGGGGACAAAATTCCAAGGAACCATGTGTACCATGTTCTCTGAATTCTCAACATTCTTTTATTTTTCCCTTATATAACTACAACACAAGGGGCTTGGCACTTGAAATGTAAAGCAAAGCAAGTTAGGCATTTGGAGTACTTGGCACATATATTTGTAATAACATTATATCAGTATGATAATGTTCTAGTGCCATTTTAAAACATTTAAAATCTCTTGCGGTAGGGGAAGGAAATGGCCACTATGGAGACAATCTCAGACAAAATTTGAAGAACATGGATAATCTGCCTCCTCTCCATTAAGGTTCCAACTAACTTTTCTCATCTCCCAAGATTGTCTTCCCCATTAACCATCTTTTCATTGTTGTGAGCCTGCTTTTTGTTTCAAGTAAATAGAAATATTTTTGAAGTATTTTTTTCAGTTGAGTACTTTCTGATAGAGACTGATATCTCACTTTATTCAGTGTGGATCATTCCCAAGTAATTATAGTGGACTTCAGTATTCTGGCTATGTCCCCTGGCTGGAGAGTTTTTCTGATACTGCTTGCTCATGTAATTTTTCTCACCATATCCTATTGCAATCTGCATACTGTTAATTATAAGTAAAAGATATTCTTTAATAATCCGTTGTTTCTGACCTAATCAACAATTATTATTGTTGTTGAAGGCTTTCACGGCTGGATTCAACTGGTTGTGGTGAGTTTTCCGGGCTTTGTGGCCGTGATCTACCAGACCACGGCCACACAGCCCGGGAAACCCACCACAAACAATTATTATAATGGCATCATGAAGCCAAGTGATTTGTGTTGTTATTATATTTGTTTGAATCAGGATCATATGGGGGGCCCAGATGGAGTCCTTGTCCAGTGGCCCATGTTGGTTCTCAGCAGCCCTGGGTAAATGGTGTTTTGAAAAATATGACAACTCATGGTTTAGAAAGAGCTACAGAAAAAGCGGAACATTTGTGGTCCCCTACTAAATACTTGTGCCTCCATAGGGAAGAGAGCCTCATGCTTTAGCAACAGTTTCACTTCCAATATGGTTGACAAATACTCCATAAACAACAATTCAAGTGAAACGGGTATCCATTTCATCTAAATTGTTTATGAAATATTTGCCAACCATACTGTTAGTGAAATTGTTCATAAAATGTGAACCGGACCAGCCTAGGGAGGCACAACCATTTAGTGGGAAGGTATAAATTTATGTGAGTAATAAACAAGACTAGAAAAGCCCAAGAATGCATGAAATAAACAGGGAAAACAGAAACAAAAAGGAACAAGAACAGTTGAAGAAACAGGAACAGACTTTTCAGCAGAGCCCTTGAGGATTGGGTACAGTTCAATAAAACCCTGAGAAAATGATTTGTGAAAGATATACTTGCACATGAAACCTTATTTGGGGTTTTTAATTAAGATACTATTTTTGCAGACAAAGGGACTATTTTGTTTCCTTAAGCTCTTTTTTGTCTTATTTATCATCATGAAAATTATCTAGTGAAATGGGGAAAGTATAATCCATGAAATAAAAACTGCAGACCAGAAGGGGATTGCATAGACTGGGAAAGGAACAGGCTACCATTCCTGAGAGAGACTCCTGTGGAATCCTAGCCTTTCAGAACATTTTGCTAACTGTTCATACAGTGATTTTCCCCAGGTGCTATTGTATCCTGGACTACTGAGTATCTTTGGGGACAATAATGAGTATACTCATCCTTTCCACGTGGCTATGTAGAGTGATAGCAGAATTACATTACCCTTTTGGAAACCACTGAAAACTACCTCTCCATACCAGTGGAACTACCAATAAGAGACCTTCAGTGCACTAACAGAACCACTTGGTAAGAACATCCAGACATTGTGGCTATTTATTTGGAAAGCTGCCATGCATCATATAATATGTAACATGGGCAAGTATCCTGGATTCTTTTAAAATCATTTCAAGTTGTAGATTAAAATCTGCAGCCCCCTTTTTGCCATCAAGTCACATCTGATTTATGACAACCCCAGGAGGGGTTTTCAAGGCAAGAGATGTTCAGAGGGGGTTTGCCATTGCCCGCCTCAACATCACAACCCATTCAAATACTTACCAGGGCTGGCCTGGACTATCCAGGTCAGGGCATCTACAGCTTAAAATTACCAGTAAATGAAGGGAAAATTCATATGGCTTGATTTCTAGACACAAAATTATCCTTCCAAGTATTTCCCATGACTGGACTCTGACAGAAAGCTGTTGTGTGAGAGATTCATTTGCTTCTCTTACAATTACATAAATGACAGTCCTCTGGAATTGGAGCTGCCATTCATTCCAAGGGTGGTGGTCAGAGAGTACATCAAGTGCTGACATTTTTTGGCCTACAAAACGCCACAGTGGGCAGAACAAAGGCAGCTTTTGGCTCTGTACTTCCATAGCCATTAAATCAAAGTAGCTATAAACACTCCTGTTCTTTGTCTCCTTTTGATTATTTTGAGTACACAAGGATGTAACCAATCTCACTAATCCCCCAAGCAGGTGACAGAACATTGTGTAATCATCCTTGCTTCTAAATGAAAATAAAGAAGTGACCTTTGTCCTGTGCTCCGCTGAAGCATGTTTGCTTTCCTGTGATTTAAGTCAGTTTGGGGCTGGGAGCGTTAACATTTCAAAGGCAAATTGTTGGCCTTCTCAAGTGTAATGAATTGTGCAGAAGCAGACTCCTTTCTTTCTTGATGTGAAATATTCCCAGTTATCCCCATCTTGTATGCTGTACATACTCTGTGACACCACAGAGCAGGAACAGGCCTTCAGTGCCTGATGTAGAGAGAAAGGGAGACGGGTTATTAACATTTTGCAGGTCTGGCTCCCTGTGACAAATGCCAAATGTCTTCTGACTCATAAATTATAAAAATGAGCTGCTGAAAATCATGAATATTTCTTGCCAGCCTAAACTTACTTTGGTAAAAATTTAATATTAAAAATCTGTACTGGTGTCTTACCTTTTGAGGTGACACTAGTGTTTAGCTCTCTGGCAGTCTCTGTTTCCTTCTTGACTACTCCTGGGGAAAGTATTTTCAATCCATGAGCCCCCTACAATTCTACTTTTAAATCCATAGTTCTACTTTAACTTTACATCGTAACAATGGGAATAAGTTACTCATGAGTGGTGGCTTTCAATTTTTTTTTTAAAAAGGTTCAAGTCTTTGGAAAGCAGAACACATTATGACTCTTTTGTACTTACCCATGGATTCCTGTCAGAAATGAATCCTGGAAGTGTAATATTTCCTATCTTTAAAAGCTCATTGCCATTGCCATGGCAGAAATTAGTTTCAAAATGTGATAAAGTACAAAGTGATTGGGGAAATCAAGGAACGACATTTCATTTGAATATAACAAGTTCTAAACAAGTATGACAGAAAAGATAACTCACCTATGGTTCCACTATTTATGCAGCTATTATACCATCGCTAACACTATCATACTATAACCACAATCCTACACTGTTTCTGAGGTACGGTTAAAATGCATACTGATTAAAGTTAAAACAAAAACTGACACAAAAGCATTAACAGGCGCTCCCACAGTGCCAATGCCATTGCCACAAAGCAATCATAATGTTTCTCAATGAGGATGATCCCATATTAGCCATGCAAGGAAGGCATCAGAAGCAGGATAGCAAAGATGGCATCATGGAACCACTTCCACACCCTCCCTCACATACATTGCACAAGTGGGCTGTTAGGAGAGCCCATAATACCTCCCTCCAGCATAAGACTTCACAGCTCAGCAGTTAAAATACTTGTAAACAGTATAGGTTCATCTAGGGAAAGGATTTGCATCCCACTGGTAGAACAATGCTTTCATATAAACGACCTCCATCAATGTATTGTCGAAGGCTTTCACGGCCAGAATCACTAGTGCAGGGGTCTGCAACCTGAGGCTCTCCAGATGTTCATGGACTACAATTCCCATCAGCCCCTGCCAGCATGGCCAATTGGCCATGGGATTTGTAGTCCATGAACATCTGGAGAGCTGCAGGTTGCAGACCCCTGCACTAGAGTGTTGTGGGTTTTCTGAGTTGTATGGCTGTGTTCCAGTAACATTTTCTTCTGACGTTTTCTTCTCCAGTAGCACCTGCATAACCAATTAGTGAGGGCACTGGGCAAGTGGTTTTTTTTTTTGGCTACCAGAACTTAAAAACACTAGAATCAAGACAATTGTTAGTGAACACCACCCAGACCAGCGGTGTAGGGGGGCAAAATGGCATCTGACCCCAGCCCTGGCACTGGGCCCCCTCGTGGCACCCCCCAAGCCCCATGGCCCTCACTCCACCCCTCCACGTCCCCCACATCCCCCCTACTTTAATTCCACTCTCCTGCAGCCTGGTGGAAACTACACTTCTCAGGAGCAAGGTCTCCTGGGAAGTGTAGTTCCCACCAGAATGCAGGAGATAGGAACTGAGGGGGAAGAGAATGGAACTAAGGGGCAGGAGGGAGGAACTAAGATAAGTGGGGGGTGGGGGAAGGAGGAAGGGGCGATTTTCCGCCCCCACCAACATGCGCCTGGTGCACGGTGCACACCCTGCCCCCTCATAGGTCCGCCACTGACCCTCACTAATTGATTATGCAACTTCAGTGTTACATACATATGCTAAAATGGGTGGATTCCACTTAATACAAATTACAGTTGCAAATTGCACCCTTAACACTTTTAACCAATGCAAATCGTTCTTTCTCCCACCCTGGATATTCCACAGGTATATATACCCCACTTGCTTTACTATCATCAGGTCCTCTGAAGAGGCCAGCCACAGATGCAGGCGAAACATCAGGAGAAAATGCTACTGGAACATGGCCATACAACCCAGAAAACCCACATCACTCTAATCTCCATCAGACTTCACACTTCTTCCGTATGTAATGGGAAGAAGCATTTTGCAAGGGAGAAAGGTCCAGGATAGATGCTACAGAGTCAAGAAAAGAGTACATAATTCAATAGTTGCACAGGAAGCAACTTGTGAGTTGCATTATAACTCACTGGGGAAGAGCAATGTACTAAGAAGAAGGATATCTGGGGCTGTTACTCATTTCTGGTATTCCAAAAGTCAAAGCCTACCTTTTAGGCAGTTTGCCAACTTGAGCTCTACTCTCCTCCAGGCCTTCATGCCGGACTTTCTCCCCTATTGACCAGCAGTGAAGGTCCTGATATACTGCCACAGCTCAATGGTACAGCACAGGTGGTATCAGGTGGTATTAGGTTTGATACTCACAAGCTCTCCACAACGAAGACTGAGGGGAACCATCCCGCAGGGCTGGATCTAAAGGGGTGAGAGGTGGCAGCTGCCCTGGGCAGCAGGCAGAGGGGAGTGCTGCCATGACAGCCAGGTCAGAGAATGCAGGCACAGCTGCTTGGCCCCTGTTGCACGCACCATCTGCACCCTGGGCTGAGCATGTGATGCCCAGTTACTCGTGACTCATCAGCTTACATGACTTCTGCAGCAGCGGCATAATGAAGCTGGACCACATGTGGCTCTGAGGCTTGGTAAGGCAGCAAGAAGTCAAGGTCTGGGGATGGTCTTGTGGTGCCGACACAGTCACTAGATCCCTGTGCATTAAGGGAAGGAGCAACTGACCATGTGGCTGTCCTCTGGGGCCTCTCAAAGTACAATAGCCTCTGCTTGATATTCTTCAAGATATGAAGTAATGTTTTTTTTTCTTCCTAGCAGGATGGCAAATGGTCCTCCATCTATAGGGTCTTCGGGAATTTACAAATAACAAGATGCAATTAACAGTTAAAACAGTAAAAGAAAATTAAAATCCCTATTAAACAATCAGGAAGAATTCCTAAAACTAAGCTCTTCAGTCTTGCCCTGCCATGACATTGTCCTGTGTCTGATTATTGTTATTATAACTATTTTGCTAAGTACCAAAAAGAAATTAAGTAAATATAAAACACAGGTTTAAATATAGCCCTTTTCTATATACCAAATAATCTAATTTGGACAATACATAACAAGAAATAATGCTAAATACTAGAGGAGAAACCCCAAGCATTCCTAATGGTCTAAAGTTTCACCCAAGTCAGGTGATAAATGCAAGAGCAATCCAAGGCAGTCCATTTGAGCAGAGGTGAGGAGTTGATGAGCAGCCCTGTTTTCCTGTCACCCATGAGTTATAAGACTTGCTATGTATAATTACTCCTGTTTTGCCTGTCTTGCCAGTTTCAGTTGGTGACAGGTGAAAAAATAAGGGGAATGGGGAAGCAAGGTAAAGGAAGTTTTTTATGCAGCGGTTTTGGCTTCATGCATGGGTACCTAGAGTCATATCTGAATGTATACTAAAAGAATTTATACTATTTTTTCTATAACTGGATTCCATCCCCACCCCCACCCCAATCCATTCATGGGATTAATGAATAGCCAATCGAAATATCCTCACAGTATTTACACTATCCAGGGACTGTATTATTACAAAGAGAACTGATCCCGTGTTCAGAGTCTTGAAATGGATTTATGGAATATAAAATACTAGTGAACATTATCAGCAAAGAAAAATATTTTAAATACAACACAAACACTGTAGCTATTAACCTATGGGTATGATTATTGCAAAAGGAAAAAAACGCATTGATATCACAGGAATATATAACCTGCTGAACAAAATAATTACATGTTTTAAAGAAAATAATAATAAAAAAGAAAAGCAACAATGCAGAAGCAATTTTTTACAACTGCAACAGAGAACAGAGTAACAATGAAAGGAAAGTTAAGGCTGGGTAAGTATAAATAATCACTTCCAAGCTAGCAGCACCTTCATTCTGCTTGTTTGGACTGGCCTCAGGTTTGATTAAGACCTAGCTTCAGTGAACCAAATTTGCTTGAGAAAAGTGAACCACAATGTATTGCAAAACAATAATCATAGGGTCTTTTTAAAGAACAGTGATTCTTTTAAAGTGGGTGGGGAATACCCACCCCTGTCTTACAGGAACCACAGCGTGGGTGGGCTGCTGATACTCTAGCCAAGCTGCTTTAAGCTTTGTCATTTTTGTTGGTATTTGTTATTTTTTAATGATATTTTGAAAAAGAATATCAAGTAGGTAAAATACAGCAACTAGCAATAAGATCCCATTTGACTTCAAAAGATGAAACTTCTCTAACACAAACTCAAAAAGCTTGGGGGTTCCACCAAACCTCAGTATTAGATCCGCCTAAATCTTTGTCTGAAACTATAATCACTATGCCAAATTGGCTTTTGTAGGGTGGCTGCTTTTGAACAGCAGCAAGCTTCCAGTTCTGAGTGATTCGATGCAAGTTGTGTGGTATTGAGTTACCCAGCAGTTGCTGTCAGACCTGGCCCCAAGGTGTCCTCTCTCAAAGACTAGAAGAGCCCTGGAAAGAGCCCTTCCACTTCCCTCTGTCTTTTACTGCCAAAAACCCAACAACTAACCTTGAAGGCTGGCAGTACAATTGTGGTTGCCCAGCAGCAGGAACTGAGGGGATTTGTTTCTTAAGGATACAGGTGCTGTTTCCATTATTTGTTTGTGTGTGTGTGTGTTATATTACAATGTATTTTTTTTTAAATCAGAGTCTTCTGCAAACCTGGGGCATTTTTCCACTTTATAGAAAGATCTCTTTTGTGGCTCTAGTCTCTGGAGTTCAGTATCTATAGGTTGTGCTGTGTTGAAAATTAGATTTATCAATAATATATCCATTCCTAACCAACTTCACAAAGGTATTGCTACTGCAACTTTTTTCTGTTGGGGGCTTTGCACTGTTAGAGATACTGTCATTGTGTACATGGCGAGGAAGACACATGCACCGTACAGAAGTGCCCATATGAATGGGCCAGAATTCCCGCTTGGTCTCAGGTTCACACTGGGATAGCTGACTGTGAGGAAAGAAACATTCTACAGCCTCTCAGTCGTAGAAGCTGCTGACATGGGTCATAAAAGTCATAGAAACGTAGAGTTGGAAGAGACCTCCGGAGTCGTCTAATTCAACCCCTCTACCAATGCAGGAAATTCACAACTACCTCCCCCACACCCCCAGTGACCCCTACTACATGCTGAGAAGATGGAATTCCAGTTTATCAATGTGAATGGAAAACATTTTGGCAAACAATTCTAATGCTATAGTAGGTTTTTATAGGGAGGAATGACAATGAATTATAATCCTTTGTATTTATAAATAACCATTGATGCATTGTTTGCAGAATGTCCCAACCACAATTGTATTGACTCATTCTGTAGTGAGCCTGCCTTAAAGTGGGAAAGGCAGACTATAAAGAATGTAAATTAATAAATTTAATGAAATAATTACTGAGAGTTCCTGTAGCTAGGCAAGAGAGTAGTTGGTTTCTTCGTGATGCTATCTTTGTGTATAGTGAGCATGAAGAAATCAAGGAAGAGATGTGCCTGATCATGTCCCTTCCCTGCTGGCCTTCAGACTTTTCCTTGGACATAGTCCAAGCTTCATTTTGTAGGCCTCATGACTGGCAGAGAAGAGCTGGTCTTCAGTGCCAAAATGGAGGGGGAGAGAGGAAGGACAACAAAAAAAGAGGCTTAATAGCAACATGAATTAAAACAAATTTGATTTTCCAGAGGATAAGAATCTTCTGATGAAGTAAACTTTGACCTGTACCATAGATGTGCATAGCTACGCACCTGGAACTATCAACACAAAATAAAGTGTTTTGCCACAGCAGGAAAACAGACTGCCTGCATAAATCTCATAATACTAAGAGAAAACTCTGTTCTTTTACCTCTCTAGATATTAACTGACCTCTTCCTCCTGACAGAGATGTGTTTCTTCTCACAGTAGAATCACCGTTTATTCTAGACGTGAACTGCTTCTTCCAGAGTGTATTGCAAACAAAATCCCAGAATGCTTTTTCTGTGTATTGTTAATTTACATCTGATCTCAAACAAAGTGAAAGTTTGAATAACAAATGTGTCCACTGGGTCTTTTTGATGCAGCATTTTATTAAGTGCATTAGGACCTTTAAAATTATTTTTGAACGATAGCACTTATGATAGCAGACATATGAGGAAGGTCTGAATTTAATTTTGCTTTGCTGCCAGGGCGGGGAGATTTTTCAGTAACCACAGCTTTGCCCCGGATTTCTTCCCTCCGCCCACAGTCAGCCTGTTTGCCTAGCTCCTCCCTCCCCACTGCTTGCATGCCATCCATGCCTTTCCCCGTACCCCATTCCATGTTGCTGGCTCCTTCCTGCTTCTCTAATGCTCATTTTGATATATCAATATAACAAAGGCTTTTGCAAGGAACAGCACAAGCAGGGTCTGTTTCTGGCTCTAACCCACCTTCCCCAGTCTGCTTCTGGGAGGGCTTTTAAAAACATTTTTTCCTCACAAGCCTCTTTCTAAAAACAAGCCTCTCTTCCACAGCAGCAGCAGCAGCAGCAGAGAGAGAGAGAATGAGGGGGGAAGGAGATGCAGGGGAAGAATATCAGCTCTATAGTACTAGGAGTGTTATGAGATCAGCGCCTTTAAGAGATCAGCGCCATTTATACACTGTATAAATGTAACAAATATATGTTTTTAAACATGACTGTCATACAGGTACATTTATCAGAGAGCCACAAATGGCTGCAGCTCCCCATTGAGTGTTTACTTGGTGGCAAACCCAGCTTTGACTTTGTGTCACATCACATGAAAAAGAATTGCTTTGATGAGCAGAAGCTCTTCTAGGTCTCATATAGCAATCCCTCTCCACACTATTCAATATTCCTTTAGTGTACAATGCCTTGACTGTCATAATCTAGACCCTTGTAAAACAGCGGCCCTTTCTGCACAGCACAAATATAATATCTTGAAGACATTAAAAGAAACATTTTGGGGAAGAACTCTGCACAGCTTTTCCCCCACGATATCTTCAGAGCGTTTTATTTCCGCTCAACCCGGGTTTTTAAGGAAACGCCAAATTTCTTAAATCTTTTTTCCCCAAGATGCGGTCAAGAGATTTCCTGCTTTCTGTGCGGAGAGCAGGAAACGTCCTATTTTTCCAGCCCAATTTCAAAGCTCTTCTTCTACATTTTCACCACAGCTCGCATCCACCATTTTCTCTTGCATGTGCTTCTCTGCAGCCTGCCATTTGCTGAAGGTTTGTGATGGAGGTTTTCTCTGCTTACAGCTCATCTGCATGAGCTTTCACTGTATACAGCACACAAATAAAGTTAGCTTGGACTGGTGATCCCACGCATGTGTCTTTTTTCCTTTTTTTGAGCTGCAAGCAGAGGAAACCTCCTTTGTAAACCTTCAGCAAATGGCAGGCAGGACAGAGAATCACAAACAGGAGAGAACGGTGGCCACAAGTGAGAGCTAGTGTGGGGGTGAAACAGGAAAAATAATTGCTTTCCCTGGCAATGCTTTTTTGATGGCACTATGCGACAAAAAAAAAAAGAAGTCGAAACGGTTCTTTGTAAAACACCTGCAAGATGTTCTATTTGTGCTGTGCAAAAAGGACTATGATTATTAGTTCAGAAGATTTGTATTACCTCAATTTCTGCCAAGTATAATGAGCAGTCTGTTTTCACTACTCGAGAAACGTATTTGTTGTCTCCATTTCATTTTCTTTTTACTAGCTTCTATTACCCCCATTCAGAACTTTGAATATAAGAAACTGGTTTGTTTCCTTTTTGGCGACAAAGCTCAGCCTTGTTCTCTCTATTCAAAACTATAGTTTTGCTTCCGATCTCCATTACAGGCTTTTATATAAGGAAGGTAATGCATTTTCAAAAGAAAGGCTTGGCTGCCACGTTTTGACAATGTGGCCTCAGTTGACGTATAATTAAACTTTAAAAAAACCCACAAAGGTTTGAAAATTCAATTGTGCTGTTTTCACTACAGAAGAAAAATAATTCTGTTTTTACCTGTATAAGGGAAAATAATTTGTCCTTCACATCCCATTGTAAAAAAAACAATTGGATTAAGAATTCTACTATTATAATTAGTGCATAGCTAACAGTGTGGGGAAAATAACTTTGGAAACAGGATAAGCTTTGAGGTTAATTCTGAGTGATAGAAAAGATTTTTTTTTTTGAGTGAGTCACTTGAATTCTGTGCATACCCCCTTCATAAGAGCTGGAAATATGGGCATTCGTTGTGCATATCAACCCTTCAGGGAGCAAGTTTTATATTTAAATATAAAAAGGTGGGTTGAAGGAGGTGGTGGTCCACTCACTCTTAAAAAGACCACCTTTGGATTCTAGTGATCTGGCCAATTACCGCCCCATTTCGAATCTTTCATTTCTGGGGAAGGTAATTGAGAGAGTGGTGTTGGAGCAGCTTCAGGACTTTCTGGAGGACACATCAGTGCTCAATCCCTTCCAGTCTGGCTTCTGTGCTGGGCATGGGACGGAGACTGTCCTGATCACCATCACAGATATACTCCCCGAATGCAGCTTGACTGAGGTGGATCGGCACTGCTGGTATTATTAGATCTCACCACAGCGTTTTATGTAGTTCATCACAACCTTTTGACCCACTGCCTGGCTGTCTCCAGGGCAGGACTCTATCTTTCAGTGGATTGCCTCATTCCTTCAGGGCCGGAGTCAGCAAGTGTGGCATGGGGATCAGGCCTCACAGAGGTGCCCGCTTCATTGTGGTGTGCCTCAGGGGGCTCTACTGTCCCCACTGTGTTTAACATTTATATGTGACCCCTTGCTCAGTTGGTGTGGAGTTTTGAGCTGATTTGTCATCAGTATGCGGATGACACTCAGCTCATTCTGTTGATGGGGGGGGCGACCTCTGCTTCTGTGGCTCTACAGCATTGTTTGGAGGCAGTTACTGGTTGGTTGAAGCAGAGCAGGTTAAAACTTAATCAGTTGAAGACGGAGATCCTCTAGCTGGGCTGTGGGGAGGGGATTGGGGAGTTTCAGCTGCCGGTGTTGGAGGGAGTCCCTTTGGTACCGACCTCCTCAACATGTAACCTGGGGGTCCTCCTGGAGTCATCTCTTTCTGTGGAGGCCCAGGTGGCCCATGTTACCCAGGTTGCAGCTGGCCCCCTACCTTTTCCAGGCTGACCTGGCCACAGTGATCCATGCAATGATCACCTCCAGGTTAGACTATTGTAACTCACTGTATGCAGGCCTTCCCTTGAGGCTGCTCCAGAAACTGAAGCTGGTCCAGCATGCAGCGGGGAGCCTTCTTGAGGGTGGTTTTAGTAGGGACCACATCTCTCCTGTGTTGCACTGCCTGCACTGGAATTCCGGATCATCTTCAAGGTGTTGGTGTTGACCTTAAGGCCCTTTGTGGCCTGCGGCCCTCATACCTTTGAGACCGCTTTACCTCATATGTCCAGACTCGGACTCTGCGATCTGCAGAGGCAAACTTACTGGTGGTCCCTGGCCCTGCAATGATGCAGCTAGCCTCTACATGGGCCAGGGCCTTTTCTGTCCTGGCCCCTGGCTGGTGGAACGCTCTTCCTCCATCTGTTAGGGCCCTGCAGGACCTTGATGAGTTCTGCAGGGCCTGTAAAACTGAGCTGGGGAGGCTGGCTGTGGATAGTCTGCCCCCTCCTGATGCCTTGTTTACTATCTATGTACCATCTTAGTGATTGGCTAGTCCCCTCCCAGGAGCCTGAGAATAGGGGAGTTGGGGACCAGATGCTACTATACTTTTGGTTTATAGGTTATGCTACTGCTATTGTTTTTAAAGGGATTGTAACTGTGACTTACTGTATTTTAATCTGTATTGTTGGATTTGATGTATTTTATTTTGTTGTTGTTTTATTGGACACTGCCCAGAGCCCTTTGGGGATTGGGAGGTATACCAAATCCAATTAATAATAATAATAATAATAATAATAATAATAATAATAATAATAATAATAATAATAAGAAGAAGAAGAAGAAGAAGAAGAAGAAGAAGAAGAAGAAGAAGAAGAAGAAGAAGAAGAAGAAGAAGAAGAAGAAGAAGAAGAAGAAGAAGAAGAAGAAGAAGAAGAAGAAGAAGAAGAAGAAGAAGAAGAAGAAGAAGAAGAAGAAGAAGAGTGTGCATCATCGACATAGCAGTCCCCGGTGACAGCAGGGTCATTGAAAAAGAACACGAGAAAGTCACTAGATACCGCGATTTGAAAATCGAGCTTCAGCGTCTATGGCACAAACCAGCTGAGGTCGTCCCAGTGGTAATCGGCACACTGGGCGCCATCCCAATAACACTAGGGCAGCACTTGAAACATCTTCGAATTGACAAAATTAAGATTGGTCAAATTCAGAAGGCAACCCTGCTGGGATCCGCATGAATACTACGCTGATACATTACAACTTCCTAGGCCTCTGGGTGAGGCTCAAATTGTAATGAAGACCAACAACCAGCTAAAGTTCTGGCAGCTGTGAAATCTATAATAATAATAATAATAATAATAATAATAATAATAATAATAATAATAATAATAATAATAATAATAATAATAATAATAATAATAATAATAATAATAATAATAATAATAAAAGGGAAGGTTGACAGCAAGAAAACATGGGAGTGGCTCAGAAGGGGAACTCTAAAGAAGGAAACTGAAGGCCTGATTTTTGCTGCCCAGGAGCAAGCATTACGGACAAATGCAATAAAGACACGAATCGAAAAGTCTTACAATGACCCAAAGTGCCGTCTCTGCAAACAGGGTGATGAAACTGTGGAGCACATCATCTGCTGTTGTAAGAAAATAGCCCAAACTGACTATCTTGAACGTCACAATAGGCTAGCAGCAATGGTGCACTGGAACCTTTGCAAAAAGTACGGCCTGCCCTGTAGCAAGACCTGGTACGAGCACAAGCCAGAGAAGACCACAGAAAATGAAGAAGCAAAATACTCTGGGACTTTAGAATACAAACAGACAGACACCTGGCACACAACACCCCAGACATAACAGTGATAGAGAAAAAACATGTTTGGATCATAGATGTTGCTGTGCCAGTTGACAGCAGGGTAGAGGACAAAGAGCTGGAAAAGATCACAAAATACAAGGACCTACAAATTGAAGTCGAACGATTGTGGCGAAAAAGAACAACAGTAATCCCACTAGTAGTCGGTGCTCTAGGAGGAATCCCAAGAAATCTTGAAAAACATCTGGAAAGCCTAAACTTGGACAGAACATCAGTCCACATGCTGCAGAAAGCAGCACTTCTAGGAACTGCACACATTCTACGCAAATACCTCTAATATCCTAGGTCCTTGGGAAGGACTCGATATTCAGAGATGAATTCCAGACACTTGTGCTGTGTTGTTATGTGTATAATAATAATAATAATAATAATAATAATAATAATAATAATAATAATAATAATAAACCCCCAAAGGGCACTACCTTGTTGTGGTGGTGGGGCTTGTGTGCTCCAATGAGTCAGAGGGCTGTGCTGGAGGGCCACCCAAACCAGAGAGGCCTCTGATGAGGAGCCAGACTAAATGTGCCCAAAACCCAAAACCATGGTGAAGACAAGAAAAAGAAACTTTATACCGGCTCGGTCGTCGCCCGGGTCAACAAGGACCACGTCTAGTGCTGGAGTACCTGGGCACTTGGCGGAAAATGGGCTACAGGACTCAGGATCTTCAGCTGAGCAACCAGGGCTGAAGACTGCAGGACTACTGGAAGTACCGAACAAACGTCGAAAATATTCGTGTGCAGAGAATAGAGAAATTATGGCTTGCTACTACAAATCAACCCCGTCAAAAAGAGGATACCTCAAACGAATGTACCAAGTCTGGAAAGAACTTCACCCAGACACAGAAATTACTGAGCAAAGACTTGCTGATCAAAGAAGATATATTGAAAGGAACAAGGTTTTTAGTGCACTAGAGCTAGCAGAAATCCAGCAGAAAGCACAAGACAATGGTATTGAAAATATGCCAAGAAACACTCAAAGAAATTCAACAAAATTGGCAACAATTCAAGGACTGCAAGAGACAGAATATGAAGAGGAGGAAGAAACAACAATAATCACACCTCCAAAGGAGCCAACCCAAACAACCCAAAGTTCCCAATTGACAAAGCAGGAAGAGCTGATGCAGAAGATCCTAGAACACATGAACAATGCAAATGAACGTACAAGATTGCCACCATTGAAGATTGTTCCAAGGAAGGATCTGCTCAATTCACTGAAGGATGCAAACAAGGTCATTGCTGGAATCCAAACAATGTCACTGCATGAAACAAACCAGCTCCTGTACACCACTGCCGTAGTGATTACTAAAGAGCTAGGGGTAAAGATCCATCATCACCCAGAAAGAAGACCTAAAATAGGTACTCCAAAGTGGAAAATCAGACTGGGAAGAAAAAATCAGCAACCACGATCGGATGCCAGCAAACTGAAAAGCATGAAGGAGAAGAAGCTGAAAATGAGAAAATCAAGGCAGACCTAATTAAGAGATACCACCTGGACAAGAGGAAACTCAATGAGGCAATAGAGGTGGTCAAACAACAGCTGGTGGCAGTTTCAAAGAAGATTGCAAGATTCGAAGCAAGGGTTGCTCAGTTCAAGCAGAATCAACTTTTCTACTCCAACCAGAAACGATTCTACCAGAATGTAAGTGGAGATGTGAAACGAAACACAGGAGAGCCAGACAGAGAACAAACAATTGAGTTCTGGAGAAACATTTGGGACAGCCCAAAGAACTACAACCAAAATGCAAATTGGGCCAAAGATGTGGAGGCTGAACTTAGCAGCAACAACATGGACAACCTTGTAATAACAACTAAAATGGTTGGAAAACGAGCAAAAAAGGTGAAGAACTGGACTGCCCCAGGCAATGATGAACTACATGGATTCTGGCTGAAGAAACTGACCAACTTGCATGAAAGAATTGCCCAACAGTTGAATCAAGTGCTGCAAACAGGCCAAATTGAAGAATGGATGACAACAGGGAAAACGTTTCTGATAATGAAAGACCAAGAAAAGGGAGCAATCCCTAGCAATTACAGACCAATCACTTGCCTACCAACAACCTTTAAGCTGCTTACTGGCATATTAGCTGATGCAATACAAGACCACCTGGAAGGAAAGAACTTGCTGCCCCCAGAACAAAAAGGAAACAAACAAAACAGTAGGGGAACAAAAGATCAACTGCTCATAGATAAAATGATCCTTGAGAATTGCAAAAGAAGGAAAACCAACTTGCATGTAGCTTGGATTGATTACAGGAAAGCATTTGACTCACTGCCACACAGTTGGATACTTCATTGCCTGGAGATAATTGGAGTCAGTGAAAACATCAAGAAATTGGTCAAGAATGCAATGCACACTTGGAAAACAGAATTAATAATCAATGGAGCAGGAATAGGGAAAGTCAACATCCGAAGGGGAATATTCCAAGGAGACTCTCTGTCCCCACTTCTCTTCATTATTGCTATGATTCCGCTTTCTATAATTCTGAAGAAAACAGGTCAAGGATATCAGACAGCAAGAAACTCACCAAAAATTTCACACCTTCTATACATGGATGACCTAAAGCTCTATGGAAAATCAAAGCAGAGATTGAGTCACTACTGAACACAGTGAGAGTCTTTAGCACTGACATTGCAATGGATTTTGGACTTGACAAGTGTGCAACTTTGGAACTCAGTAAAGGTAAACTTGCAACATGCGAGGATGTGAATATGCCAAATGCCATAGAAATAAAGAGCCTACCAGTGAATGAAAGCTACAAATACTTGGGGATACTGCAAGCAGAGAACATCAAGCATGCAGAAGTCAAAGGCGCAATTAGGAAGGAATATCTTAGAAGGGTAAGAAAAATTTTGAAATCAAAGTTAAAATGGAGGAAATACAATAAAGGCAATTAATACTTGGTACGGTGCCTGTAGTAATGCTACACTGCTGGCATAATTAACTGGACACAAGCCCGAATTGGACATCCTGGACAGAAAAACAAGGAAAATTATGACCATCAATCGAAAGCACTGCATCCAAGAAGTGATGTAGACAGACTCCTACCTAGCAAGGTCAGAAGGAGGAAGAGGGCTGCTCCACATCAAGCAATCAGTAGAGGAAGAGAAAAGAGGCCTGACAGAATACATCCAAGAAAGTCAAGAGCCAGCATTGAAAGAAGTCCACAAGGCTGAGATGCTGAAAGCCAAAGAATCAAAAGAGTATAGAGTCCAACAGTTTAAAACACGAAAGGAGCAGTGGCTAAACAAGCCACTCCATGGGCAGTACTTTAAGAACATTGAAGGGAAGGTTGACAGCAAGAAAACATGGGAGTGGCTCAGAAGGGGAACTCTAAAGAAGGAAACTGAAGGCCTGATTTTTGCTGCCCAGGAGCAAGCATTAAGGACAAATGCAATAAAGACACGAATTGAAAAGTCCTACAATGACCCAAAGTGCCGTCTCTGCAAAGAGGGTGATGAAACCGTGGAGCACATCATCTGCTGTTGTAAGAAAATAGCCCAAACTGACTATCTCGAACGTCACAATAGGCTAGCAGCAATGGTGCACTGGAACCTTTGCAAAAAGTACGGCCTGCCCTGTAGCAAGACCTGGTACGAGCACAAGCCAGAGAAGACCACAGAAAATGAAGAAGCAAAAATACTCTGGGACTTTAGAATACAGACAGACAGACACCAGGCACACAACACCCCAGACATAACAGTGGTAGAGAAAAAACATGTTTGGATCATAGATGTTGCTGTGCCAGTTGACAGCAGGGTAGAGGACAAAGAGCTGGAAAAGATCACAAAATACAAGGACCTACAAATTGAAGTCGAACGACTGTGGCAAAAAAGAACAACAGTAATCCCCCCCAGTTTGGCCCCTAGCTGATTCTACACCTGGGCCTTCCATCTAACATGGCTCGCCACCTCCCCCTCTCTTTTCCCGGGGAAAATTTTAAAATTGGGGTTGGCGGACGCCTCTTTTACTGTTATCGCTGTTTTAAATGGTTTTAGTAATTTATTTAACTGTATTTATATTTTTGTGTTGTACACCGCCCAGAGCCTTTCGGAGATGGGGCGGTTTAAAAGTTTAAGTAATAAATAAATAAATAAATCCCACTAGTAGTCGGTGCTCTAGGAGGAATCCCAAGAAATCTTGAAAAACATCTGGAAAGCCTAAACTTAGACAGAACATCAGTCCACATGCTGCAGAAAGCAGCACTTCTAGGAACTGCACATATTCTACGCAAATACCTCTAATACCCTAGGTCCTTGGGAAGGACTCGATATTCAGAGATGAATTCCAGACACTTGTGCTGTGCTGTAATGTGTATAATAATAATAATAATAAAATTTACCAACTTGGTAATAAATTTATATTATATATACATATATATTTATATTATATTATATTTGAATATTAGTCCTATTTTTCACCTTCTCCTGACTGCAAAATATCACATCCTATTCTAATTATGGGCATCTACAAATCCTGAATTATGTATCTGAGAGCTATTTAGTAGTCTTGCAGCAAAAATTATCCCCCCCCCCCCCAAGTTACTGGGATTTCCTTGATTATGAAGAAGGAGGCCTCTTAAAAACATGGAATGGGCAAAGCTAATGCAATTGGAGGAGCAGACAAGAGACAGGGTCAGTTTATTTAGTGTATAGCAGACGTTCCTGGTCCTGTGGGAGCAGCACGGATGCGGAAAGCTTTCTAGATTAGCAACAGTTAATATGTGACAGGTATATAGAATGGAAAAAATACTTTTGTTGTTGATATTGGGGGGAAACTCAAGAGTTCACAAACAAAATAAAGACAATTTTATTAAACAAACCAGATATCATCAGCAAAGGCGTTTATAATTCCTCATAACCTTGTTTGGTTATAATCTGAGGAAGGAATGCTCTATTGTAGTCATTGTGTCTGAAGCTTGTGCCAAAGAACTGAGCAGGGGTAGAAACTTATCCCAGTAAAACAAAACCAGTGAAAGCCAAATGAGAGAGAATGTGGGCCCACCTCGGGTTACCAACTTCAGGTGGGGAAATTCCTGGAGATTTTGGAATGGAACCTGGAAAATACAGGGTTTGGAGGGTAGAAGGATCTAATGCCACCATGTACCTTCTGAAGTAGTTATTTTCTCCAGAGGAAATTATCTCTGAGGCATAAAGACCAGCTGTAATTCCAGGAAATCTCCAGGCCCCACAATGAATACACACTTACTTGCTTACCACTCCACTATTCCAGTCACAGTAAATACATAAAGAAAAATCAGAAAATGTGGTCATATCTTTTGAACGATGCTGCCACAACAGTGCCTCTAAGTGTAATGTTTGTTCCCTCTAAAATGTTTTACCCTTCCCCACCTCCTCATTTTACTTTTCAAGCACAGTTTGACTTGAAAACAAGCAAGAATAGAGTTTGGTGAGTGGGTCTGTACTGTCAGTGATCAGGATGAAGCATCTCATGCGAAAGTTTTACAATGAGTGTTTTTGCACACGTTATTTGTCCCAAGTTCAATACTGTTGGGAAGTGGGGGGGGGGGTGTACTTCTGACACCTTCCAGTGTTTGTCTGGCATTTCAGTGATCCTTCTCAAACATAATCTGCACTGACGTTTTGAGAAAGATCACAGCAAAAATGAGATGGCTACTGTGTGGATGGGTACATTTGAATTTTCCTCCTCTACCTTCTCAGCAGCCATCCCCCCCCCCCCAACTTTACCATGGTAGCAATTTCTTCATCATACTTCCTACTTATTTTTATTGAGATTTAATAGAATTATATCAGTATACCATTATATCAAAATATACGTCAAGTTCTCTGAGATCCCAGCTGTCATTTTTTTTAAAGTCTCTAGCGCCTTCTCTTGCAGGAATATGTGTAACAAGCATATCTCCAAAACACTTTGGGATAGAGACTTACTTTTAGAAAAAATAAAAATGAAAGCTGGGAA